>NC_139973.1:29478859-29496359 GCF_963993115.1 Abramis brama
AAATATTCCACAACAAATCCTTTAAATGTAACGATATTCAGAACGGAACAAGAATAAAAAAATAACTACAAACAAGCCAAAACGAAAAAATAAAATAAAAATACATTTAAGCAATCCATGACATGACATGATTTTATCTAGTTTTTGGACTGAAACATTCTGGTTGTTTTTAAACTCAAACATAATTCTTAAATTGAAAACAAAAAAAAACAAAAAACAAAAAAGAATAAAATGGGTATAGTTCTGATATTTGTATAATTTTATATAGAAATAAATGGTGTATAATTGCATTTTTAGAAGATATGAGGCTTTTAGTGTGTCCTTTTTTGACATTACTTTAATCCCTCACTATAGCAAAACCGTTTGAGATTTTATTTTTAAAAATAATCAGTTAACAACATAGGCCTGCTGACTATAAAAATTACAAATATGGAGGTTTTATATATTTTATAACATATGATACAGTGAAGCAACCTCACTTGACGAGTGTCATTTCCTGAATACAATCACAGTTGAAACTGTGACATTGATTTCATACAACAGGTTAATAAACAGTTCCAGTTAAGTCACTTACATTTTAGATGCAATATTGACTGTTTTTGTTCTGTTTCAGCAGCGAAAATAGTTAGACAAAGATCACAGCAGAACCATCACGCATCACGTGTTTTCTCATAACTGAACGATTCAGCATTTTTAACGAATCGGTTGACTCAAAGATTGAATGATCAATAAACATCTGTCTTAATCATGATCGACTCATTCGAACGAATCGTTTGAACGAATGAATCAATGACTCGCTTATTAAGATGGATGCCTGGTGACACCTAATGGTGGTTTAGTGTTGTTTAAAAGCATCATTCTTTCCAACGTGTGTGTGCAACATTATCAATGTCAGTGTGGACGTCTGTATTTTTCTTTCACTTTTATATTAGCGATTTAAAAGCACCCGCTCGTGTCACACGTCGATTAACCGGTGGGAAAATATCCTCAGACACATACCTAATAAATGTATATTTAAAAACAATATTGGCCTACCTGGTAAAAAAATTTATATACTATTTTGATGTCCTTTTGGACACAAGAGGGCAGTATAGCCCTATGTTTGCTTTTTTGTTTAACCAAATAGCACTAAATAGCCTGTTTTTAACTTTTTCATTCTTCTTGAATTGCAAAAACAGAATAAAATGGGTTTAGTTGTGATATTTGTATACTTTTATATAGAAATAAATGGTGTATAATAACATTTTTAGAAGATAAGAGGTTTTTAGTGTTTCCTTTTTTGACATTACTTTAATCCCTCGCCATAGCAAAACCGTTTGAGATATTTATTATCTGTTTACAATTTAGCATCTTTAATGTATTTTCATCATTTTGAAAAAGTTTGGTGGGAATAAAATAAACCACTTAAGAGGAGTGGGTAAAAATTTAGAGGATGATTTTGCAAAGAAATCCACATTCAAACCAAAATATCTGACTTCCTGTTGGTCGGAGCTAATAACTGTAAATTAGAAAATTGTCCGTCTCGATGAGAACAATATACGTACTGATTTTTGTAATTGTGGGTAAAACTAACCCCCCCACTTTTGTCAAAAACATTTTGAAATTGACACACTTCCTGCTGCCAGTTGGTGGCGCTATAACTTTGACTCACAATAGTTACACCCATCTGATCGGCCTCTTACCACGAACACACTGCTGAAGTTTCATCAAGATCAGTTAATGTATGCAGAAGTTATAACACTTCATGTTTCTCTTTTCTCGCCATAAATTCGATTCCTCGCTACGGCCAAACCGTTCGAGATATCAAAAATTCGTCCGCAATTTAGCATCCTCAATGTCTTGACTTCTTGCACAACGAGTTTGGAGGCGATTGGGTGAATTGTCTAGGAGTATTATTTAAAATTCCACAGCAAGCGTTTTCCTAACAACCCATAATAGCCGACTTCCTGTTGGGCTGGCGTAAAACTTGACAGAGGGAAAGTTGTTTGGCCCGATGAGATCTATATGTGTACCGAGTTTCATATTAATTCATGCAAGCGTGTTTGATATATGGACCAAGTTTTCAGACCCCGTTCAAGGGGGCGCTGTTGAGCCCCCCTGCCACGCCCGTTTCTGAAACTTTTCACATGTCTACTGGTTAATAAGTGTGATGTGTCTGTCGAGTTTCATCCAATTTCAAGCATGCTAAGAGTCTCAAAAGCATCAGAAAATAATATTAAAGTTTGATGCGTTGCCACGGCAACAGTATCTAAGATATCAATAATCCTTTCACAGGTCTACATCTGCCATGTGTTTACATTAAACGCATAAAGTTTGAAGCAAATCGGGTAAAAATAAGAGGGTGATTTCAAAGCATTTTGAAAGTGACACACTTCCTGCTGCCAGTTGGTGGCGCTATAACTTTGACTCACAATAGTCACATCCATGTGATCGGCCTCTTACAACGAACACACTGCTGAAGTTTAATCAAGATCAGTTAATGTATGCAGAAGTTATAACACACTTCCTGTTTCAATTATTCGCCATAAATTCGTTTCCTCGCCACGGCCAAACCGTTTGAGATATCAAAAATCCCCTGGCAATTTTCCATCCTCAATGCCTTGACTCCATGCACACCGAGTTTGGAGGCGATTGGATGAATTCCCTAGGAGAAGTGTTTCAAATTCCTGAGCATGCGTTTCCAAACAACCCTTAATAGCCGACTTCCTTTTTGGCTGGCGTAAAACTTGGAGCATGAAAGTTGTTCGGCCCGATGAGATCTATATGTGTACCGAGTTTCATATTATTACATGAAAGCGTGTTTGATTTATGGACCAAGTTTTCGGACCCCATTCAAGGGGGCGCTGTCGAGCCCCCCTGCCACGCCCGGGTACCAGCTTCAGCCCGGCCCTGCTGGCCGAAGGTTCTGACCTGTGTGCAAAGTTTCAAGAGTTTTCGAGCACGTTAAGGGCCCCAAAAGCCCATGAAACCTTGAAAAACAATTATAAAAGCAAATCTCTCCTAACAGACAAATCCCCCACACCCCACACACACACAGAGAGACACAGATACAGAGAGAGAGAGACAGAGAATTCTCCAAAAAATCACATTCAAACCAAAATATCTGACTTCCTGTTGGTCGGAGCTAATAACTGTAAATTAGAAAGTTGTCCGGCTCGATGAGAACAATATGCATACCGATTTTTGTGATTCTAGGAAAAACTAAGCCCCCATTTTTGACTAAAGGTGGCGCTACTGAGCCCCTCACCACACCCATTTCTGAAACTTTGCACATGTCTACTGGATAATAAATGTGATGTGTCTGTCTAGTTTCATGCATTTTCAAGCATGTGAAGTGTCTCAAAAGCATCCGGAAAGAATATTGAAGTTTGATGCGTTGCCACGGCAACAGTATCTAAAATATCAATAATCCTTTCACAGGTCTACATCTGCCGTGTGTTTACATTATACACAAAGTTTGAAGCAAATCGGGCAAAAATAAGAGGGTGATTTCAAAGCATTTTGAAAGTGACAAACTTCCTGCTGCCAGTTGGTGGCGCTATAACTTTGACTCACAAAGGTCACATCCATGTTATCGGCCTCTTACAACGAACACACTGCTGAAGTTTCAGCAAGATCAGATAATGTATGCAGAAGTTATAACACACTTCCTGTGTCCCATTATTCGCCATAAATTCGTTTCCTCGCCACGGCCAAACCGTTCGAGATATCAAAAATCTGTTCGCAAGAATTCATCCTCAATGTCTTGACTTCATGCTGACTGAGTTTGGAGGCGATTGGATGAATTCCCTAGGAGGAGTACATTAAATTCCACAGCATGCGTTTCCAAACAACCCATAATAGCCGACTTCCTGTTGGGCTGGCGTAAAACTTAGAGCGTGAAAGTTGTTCGGCCTGATGAGATCTATATGTGTACCGAGTTTCATATTATTACATGCAAGTGTGTTTGATTTATGGACAAGTGTTCGGATCCCGTTCCAGGGGGCTGGCGTTCGCCCTTTCAGGGCTTGGGCCCTAATAATAATAATAATAATAATAATAATAATCCTAACGAAAACAATAGGGCCTTTGCCCTTTCAGGGCTTGGGCCCTAATAATCCTAACGAAAACAATAGGGCCTTCGCCCTTTCAGGGCTTGGGCCCTAATAAATAATCCTACCGAAAACAATAGGGCCTTCACCCTTTCAGGGCTTGGGCCCTAATAAACAGAGCAATTCCAAGAGGGTCCTCACACCATCGGTGCTCGGGCCCTAATTAAACATCCTCCTTCAACTTTTAAAGATATCACCCGTCAACCAAAAAGTTACTTTTGATGCTTTTAAAGAACAACCACAAAACAATGGCATTGCTTGACCAAAGAAACTGAAATTCCTGAGTGAAATTTCAGACATTAAGTTTCAAAATAACCTGGGAGGACAATGTCTTAACAGAGAACATAGATCCTTTCTAGCACAGCCATTAACAGTTTACGCTCTCTGGTGTGATCATGCAGGTTTGCACTGTACAACATCAGGAAGATCAGGCCCTTCCTAACTGAGCATTCAATACAACTTCTCGTCCAGGCCTAGTGGTGTGCGATATGACCAATTTTATTTCACGTTAACGATATCACAATATTGTTATTTTAGCTTTAAATAAGGTTATGATTGAAATTTTATAATTCCTGTCACCATTTTCAATATCACAAAAAACGAATACGAACCGGAGTAAAAAAAAAAAAAAAAAAAAAAAACTCTCAAGCTTACTGAAACTGATAAAAGAACAAAGAAACTAATTACAAGCATATGGGAAAACAAACTAAAATAGAACAAAGACACAAATGAAATAGACCTACCTGAAAAACTTCAATCACTAGAAATAAGAAAAAGCTACTACATAAATTGTATAAAGTAATCAAATGTATAAAAAAACACTGCATAGTCTTCACTTAAATTAAATATACATTTATTCTTATCAAAGTGACAAAAGTGATTCAGTCAAGAGCAGTGAGAGATTTTCTCTTTTTTTATTTGATTGACATTAATAACAACAGCAGGTAATTTGCTGTCACTTTAAGACTGACTGCACAAATTCAATATACTTGTGTGTTTTCTTTCTCAACTGCTTATGTTCACTTAAAGGTGCATTGTGTAATATTTTGGAGGATCTGTTGACAGAAATGCAATATCATATACATAACTCTGTTTTCAGTGGTGTATAAAGATGTTACTTAATGAACCGTTATGTTTTTATTACCTTAGAATGAGCCATTTCTATCAACATACACCGCAGGTCCCATTACATTGAAATGCGGCGACATGTTTCTACAGTAGCCCTAAACGGACAAACGCGGTTTGTCACTATGTTGTTCTTCGTGCAAGACTCAGAAGCAAGCTCAATTCACAACCTCACTACTAGATGCCGCTAAAAATTACACAGTGCACCTTTAATACATAAATGACAAATACATGGTCACTTTGACACATAAGTATATGTTTTTAACCATTTAAGCCCAATTAGTCAGCAAAAAGTTCTCACGCGCTTTATGAGCAATGGCTTTATAAGCAATGGCTTTATGAGCAAAGGCTTCATGTGCACGCGTCTCTCTGACAGCATGAGCATATAGCGAAATGAGTTGTCTTTCACTGATTATTGCACTTCAACAGTTTAAAATCACTTTTTTAATCACGTTTTTAAACCGCATTATTTAAAAATGCATGCAAACTTTCGTGATTGCGTAGCACAGCAATTTCACGTGAGCATAACCACGATAAAAACGATAGTCCAAAATCTCTACCGGTTGACTAATTTCTACCGGTAAATCGTGTCTACCAGTATATCGACCACCCCTATCCAGGCCCTTGTCATTTCTAGGCTGGACTACTGCAATTCTCTTCTGGCTGGACTTCCAACATGTGCAATAAAACCCTTGCAAATGATCCAGGGCACAGCGGCTTGACTGGTCTTTAACGAAACCTAGAAAGCCCTCAAGGAGCCTCCAGTGTGTAAGTGAATGGGCATCTTGTGGTAACATCACAGAGAGGCACAAAATCACTCTCAAGAACGTTTTCATTCACTGTTCCTTGCTGGTGGGAATGATCGTCCCAACCTTATCCGGACAGCCGAATCACTCGCAATTTTCAAGAAAAAGCTGTAAGAAATTGTAGTCTGCCTCGACCCAGATTCCACTCCAAAATATATTTTAGAATAAGCTCATGCCCAAAATGGCTTAATTATCATAGAGATGGAGGAGGTGAAGTTATATTGTTTCTTCACCATTTGGGTTGATCACATCCTGAGCAAATGGTCATCATCAATTGTAGAATGGGAATGGGTGTGGGACACCGAGAACCTTCTCAGACAATGGGGTTTCTCAACTTCATTAACATACAGACCACAGCTGTTACAACAGGAGCAACTTCATTTTCATTAAGAGTGGTAAACTGTAACAGGATAAAAGGTTTGAGATTTGGATGTTCTAGGTTCTGACGCCGGTGAACCCAAGGTGCTTCGTGTACCTTGTCCCTGCTATGCTGCAATAAACTTTATTTTTGAGATCTTCAACGTTCACATAATTTTTTCTTACATTGGCGAGCCACCCAGCGAGGGATTTCCAACAAAAAGTGGGGAAAGGTAAGAAAAAGCTGTTTTCTTTATTTTATGCTGTTTTTTTGTCAGGGAACCCCATCGTTTAAAAAATCTAGAAATGGAATTTTTAAGGACAGAAGAGAATATGGTTTATTCAGTATTAGCAGGAGGAGTAGTTAAGCCTATTCCGTAATATTTTGTTTAAGATTCTAACGGAACTGAATCAGCCCGAAGCAGTGTGGTGGTAGAGTTGTATTGGAATTGTTGTTTCTAAAGTAACTGAAACAAAGTGCTTAAGTGTAAAGTTTCTAAAGTAACTGAAACTTGGTGTTGGTCTCTTATAATTCTGTTAAGATTCTAAAGTAATTGAATCAACCCAAAGTAGTGTGGTGGCAGAGTTATATTAGATTGGTTCTTTCTAAAGAAACTGAAACAAATGTGTATGTTTCTAACGTACCCGAAACTGATTGTGAAGTTGTTATAATTCTGAGGAAATACTAAAGAAATTGTATAGACCCAACGCAGTGAGGTCATAGAATTATTTCACAACTATTGTGTGTTATAGTGTAGACTAGTGAGTCTGACGCGCTGTGACTCTGTGAAGTTTAAAACAAGAACCCGAAGCAGTGTGGTTTTGCCCGACATACTGTGGCAGTGTTTTAAATTTGATTTGATTGTTTAAGCCCAAAGTACGGTGGCTAAGTAGGTTGTTTTATGAATATAACATAAAACCAGACATAGTGTGGTTTTGTCTGACTTACTGTGACAGTGTTACATTTCTTAACTGTTTTGCGTAGTGAAATTTAAGGCCCAATGGATTGTGGCCGTGGTTAAGTTTAGAAGCCTCAGGTAGTGTGGCTATTTTGTTCATTTGCATCCGAAGTACTGGAGCTGTGAATAATTAGACTAACGGATATCTTAAAGGAACTAGATAACATGTAGTCATTTAAATCAGACTTTGTGATAGCAGAACAATAGTGGTCGACCGATATTGTTTTTTTGATGGCCGATGCCGATATCTTAGAGAGTAGGATGGCCGATGGCCAAATATTTAAAATAAACATGCTTATACTTTAGATGGCAACTTCTTGAATCTGCAATCGTATTACAGTATTTTTCACAAATAAAGTAATTATTTAAAAATATATGAATATGTGAATAAGAAGGAAGTAAACACACTTCAGGGCACTCACAGAATGTACAAATAGCGTCAGCCATCTTTTTTTGGTAATCTGATAATATTGTGCGCACTGGTAATCATATTTTTTCAAATAAAGACAAGGTAACGCTAATATTAAATACAGCACACAGTGAAAACGATATGAATATGACAGTGGGCAGCTGGATATAGCACAGCATATTTTAAGATGAAGGATTTCAAGTTTTTCGATCGCTTCTCCTGTGAAGCTGATCTTCTGTTCGCATTCACACAATTCGCACGGACCGACCGTCACTCACAGTAACGCGTTTATCAGGCGACAAATGCACACTTCACAAGATATCACAGCTGGATTCCATTAAATCTGCAAGGTTTGTGAAATTAAATGTTTATTAGATATTCAGAGATGTGTTAAATGATGTACTGTAGATGTGCATTTGCTGAATGTTGACGGTAAATGAGAAAGTATTTTAGCCTGATTGTTTGCCTTTTCTGTAACAAATAATATAAAAGCAACACTTTACTTTTTCGCATAGCATTTACTTTCTTTGTTTACCAGTTCTGTCTAACAAAGAATTAGATATGACTGACAGAGATCGTAAATTAATGAAGATGGAGAATGTGAGTGAGCGCTGTGTGATCAGGTGATGCCATTCTCTTCTCAGGCACTGGTGTTCTCAGCGCCGCCCGTCAAAATAAAAGTCAGGAGCGCCGTCAAAATAAAAGTCCTGCTTCCAACACATCGGCCAATCAGAAAAACTTATCAACCGATGCCGATATTTTAAAAGTGCCAAATATCGGCCGATATATCGGCCTTGGCGATATATCGGTCGACCACTAAATAACAATTAGATCACAAGATACTCTAAAGCCTGATAAGACTTTTGAAAATGGAAGAAATTATTGTTAAATACATCGCTAAACACGGTTCTCAGGGAATGTTTGATGGAATAGAGAATATTGTCGATAAACCGTACAAGTGGGCTATCTCTAAGTTTGAAAATGATCCCAAAATGCCTAAGAACAAAAATGTGAAAATTGCTAATGTGCTTCAAGCTCTTTTTACTTCATACAAAGTAACTAGGAGGAGAGTAGATGAGTTATAGGATGAAAATGAGCGAAATTACTGGGGTAATTTCTACAAAAAATGACCTGGCTAGTGAAATGATCTGGAAAGAAGAGAAGGTCGAGATGCAGAATGAGATCGCACTTCTTAGAACTAACAATAGTATGCTTAAATCATCTGTGGAAACATTGTCCGACAATTTGGAGGAAGCAAAGACGGCTTGTCAGTTTATGATAAAGAATGGCACAACTGACAAAAACCCTAGTAAGACATTGTTAGGTGTCACATTGTGTAACCCAGTTCCAGAAATGCCAGATTTGCAGAAAGACAGCGCTGAGGGTTGGGAAAAAGATTCTCAGTCATTCAGTAAACAATACTCTGACTGTAGAGTCAGATTTCCCATGGCACCAGTCCATACTACTACGAATATGCGTGCTAGTGAAGGAAGTGAACCAATGACCTCTACCATAGTCTGAGGATTTAATCCAACTGAACTTGAAACTGTGATCAAGAATATTGGTAAATTTGATCCTACCAAACAAGATTCATTAGATTTTCTGAAAAACTTGGAGGAATATGCTGAAGTTTACAATTTAACAGATGGTGATGCAAGCGTTTTGTTAAGAATGTGCTTTCCTGACACTTTGTCTGGAGCCTTAACTAAGAAAGTAAAGGACAGAAATGCTAATAAGTCAGAGAGGTAAAAGGCACTGCTTGAAGTCTTAGGTGTGATGTCAGTTAATTGGGATAAAATATCTGAGATGCACATGAGGAAAAGGGAGCATCCAGCAGCATTTTCAGAACGATTATTGGCGATGTTTAAAACTTTCAGAGGCAATCCTGATATTACTAAGAATGATGTCACTTTCAAGTCTGCCTTGATTAACAAATGTGACCCATTCACCCGGTCTGCTGTGACAATGCTTGTGACACCTCTCTCTGAATATAATGACATTATTGCTAAAATGACACAGTTGCTGCCTTTGGAGAGAGAGAATGTTCTACATTATCTAATGGTGTCCATCATAGACCAAGGAGATTTGCAAGAATAAATTCAGAAGGTGGTCACATTGCTAGACATTGTCAAGACAATGAGAGACCTCTTCAAAGCTTTGTCTGTCATGCATGTGGAAAGGATGTTTGAATGTGAAAATATGCTTGTGGGGGGAAAAGGGGGGCAACCTCTTCTTTTGATTATTGTTTCAGTATAAGCATTGAGATGTTGGTCTGAAATGTGTAACCTCCGGGAGAAAGATGATAAGGTGGTTTGAATGACGAGATGGTCAGTAGAACCAATGGAGCCAGGTGATTTTCTCAAGAAAAATAACAGAATACAGAGATTTCCAGACCTGCAAGATCCAGAACTCCAGGCCTAAATGATCTTAAAACCCTGAGACCCACCATGGATGTTACTGATGGAGAGGCACAGACTCGAACAACACCAGTGATTGCTATTCCAAAAGGACTTACGGTCCAAGTGGAAAAGAATGGACAATGAGAAGAGAAACAAGAAGAGATCAAACCATTTCAGAGACTACGGACTACAAATGGTCATCAGTCTTTGCACATAGATGGAAAACAAGTGGGCAGAGGACATACCCACACTAAGAAATGCACAAAGACACAGACTTACTGCACATGAAGAGACACATATATGCATACTCATTTGCATTAGATAGCCTATATTATCGTCTCTTGGATGCACGTGTGGATATAGGATGTCCACAATAAGAAAATGGACACAATACACATGACAAAATGAAAAAGTACGTACACGCACAGACAGACACACACACATACATTATATTGTCTATTGATTGTTGATTTTTTTCGAGTTATCAAAACTAAACAATATGCTAACATCACTGATACACATTGTGAGAGCCCAACAAGGCCTTGAAGAAAAGACAAGATTTTGGCAAAACAAATGCATGATGGAGACTTAGATATTGCCTTTTCTGGTTTAATTTGGAATGTAACCTTTAAAACGGCTGTATGTGTATGTATCTTTCTTATTATTTGCCAATGCATTATGTTATGTGTTCTATGTTTAAACGTTGAATTGCAGATAACTTAATGATCACTTTAGGACACTCCTACTGGCTGTGATGGTCCTTGAATGTCTTCTCACCCAAGCCCAAGAAAATGTTTGTATATCATATTGCCAAATTTTAGAAGAGTCTCTTTGATAATTCTGCCCAATCGGATGGAGCTGTAACCAGTGTGCATGAGGTGTCGACCTAATGATTCTCGGTGGCCAGAGGGGGACAACCTAAGGCAGGGCTTCACCGCCACTGGGCACCTGCCCAATAGAAAAGGGAGGTGTAATCTGTGAGAAGGGAGTGGATGTGATGCTTCTTTTGGGCCAAGAGCATCAGAGAGGGGACTGTAAGAAATTGTAGTCTGCCTCGGCCCAGATTCCACTCCAAAATATATTTTAGAATAAGCTCATCCCCAAAATGGCTTAATTATCATAGAGATGAAGGAAGTGAAGTTATATTGTTTCTTCACCGTTTGGGTTGATCACATCCTGAGCAAATGGTCATCATCAACTGTAGAATGGGAATGGGTGTGGGACACCGAGAACCTTCTCAGACAATGGGGTTTGTCAACTTCATTAACATACAGACCACAGCTGTCACAACAGGAGCAACTTCATTTACATTAAGATTGGTAAACTGTAACAGGATAAAAGGTTTGAGATTTGGATGTTGTGTGTTCATTCTGATGCCGGTGAACCCAAGATGCTTTGTGTACCTTGCTCCTGCTATGCTGTAATAAACTTTAATTTTGAGATCTACGACGTCCACATCATTTTTTCTTACAAAGCTAAAAACTCATCTCTTCCATGAGCACTTAACTGCAGCCTGCTGAATAATAATAATAATAATAAAAAATCTATTTCACTATGCCTTCACCTATGCACTCACTATTCCTTAATCTCTCCCTATTCTAGCTTGTAATATCCTGATCGATGGGTGAAATTTATATTAATTGCACTTTTTGTGTTTATTGCCTCTTTAGATGAATTGGTTGTTGTATTCCTCAATTGTAAGTTGCTTTGGATAAAAGCATCTTCTAAATGAATAAATGTAAATGCAGGTGCTCTGATAAATCACAAATGAAATGGTCCAAATGAGTTGCTGTGAGAAAATGGTCCAAATGGATTGTTGTGGAAAAAAAGAAAAAAAAAGAAAAAGAAAAGTGTCAGTTTCATTGTTCAGGTCGAACAATGTGCCATTTTTTGTAATCAGGTCAATGTTTTGTTTTGCCTCCGCTGTACTTGTAACACACTTTTGTTCCTCTGTTTTCCAACAGTATGTGATGAAAATGAATACCATAAAAAAGAACACTGGGATGGACAGATAAATACTCCTGGTCTTTTGTCTGGTTGCAACTAGTTCCTGCAATGTGTAAGAGTGTCAGATATATGTCAGCTTCTAAGATCACAGTGGCTGTGCCAGAAGGTTACTGTTTCCACAAGTATCCTTTCTGAGCTTGGCGTACTGGTGGATCGTGGTTGAAAGTTCATACCCTGTCAGCTGCTCCATGAAGAGTGACAATGGCAATAATCATAAATTCAAGTTATCTTAAAGTATTATGCTATTTTAAAGGCAGCTAATTTTGTTTTGCAAATCTCCTACAATAGGTCTACATGGGTCTACATCCAAGGTCAAAAAACACTGTACTATTTTCATAATATACATTGCAGCATCACCTCTTTTCTCATTGTCTGAAACGGTTTGATTAAGGATTCATTCTCTCTAAACCCCTCCTTTCCAAGAGCCTACTCTGCTCTGGGCTGTGTTTCCCAAAAGCATCGTAAGCCTAAGTAGATCGTAAAACCATTTCCATCAATGGTCTCTACGATCAACTTTGCTTACGATGCTTTTGAGAAACGCAACCCTGATTGGTCTGTTGTGATTGGTCTACTGCTTTCAGCGCATGTTGGAAAGAAAACGGCCAGAGCCATAGAGAGAAAGAGTTGTGACACTCTTTGATGTCGCCGCTATGGCTGTCACGTGGTTCATGTAAGCCCCAATAGTTCCAAAACATACGCTGGCTGTCATGTTCTTCTATGGGACAGATAGCAGCGATTGCATTATTGAACGGTAAATATAAAATAAAACACACACCCAAGTACTTTTTCAGCTGTTATTGCATTTTGTTAATGTCAGTTTTGCATTTGGAGGTAAGTTTTAGGCTATATTTTTGGAGGGAAAAGCTTAGTGTTCATGTTCGCATGGGTAGTAGCACTGGCTTTAGCGGCTCTAACTTAACTTTTCCATATCATTCATCTGATGATAGACGTCTCATGATATTTATTTTAGCACAACTGGGCTGTATTAGGCTATTGATTCCCGTGATTTTGCTTATAAATTTTGATTCAGCCATTAGCCTACCTTCGTGATCACGCAAAGAGGTCTGTCGTGGCGGTCCGTTCAGAATTCGCTTAGAAGCTAGCTCACTTCTTCTGATGAAAGTGGCCACCCCCAGGACCACAACGTGAAACATGATCATGTTAAGACTAAGAATATTATTTTAAGATTAAGCCATACACATTATCAAAACTATAACAGATTAAAAACGAATTTAAGCATGGCTGATACAAATGAAGATTTTCAAATAAAATATTTTTTATTAAACAATGACAGACAACAAAAATGTGTGCTTGTGTGAGTGTGTGTGAACAAGAAAAACAAAAACCAGGGGCAGGTGATCCATGAAACAGACAGGACTGGTGATGGCCATAACAATCCTAGAGGTCCAGTATTGTTCTCACAAGCCGCTTCACTCAAGACAATAAAACAATTAAAAGTTAGTATATCCCAAAAAAATAAATTAAATAAAAGTTGCTATAAAGGTGGCAGCGATTCATTACCGAACTCTTACTGTCACAGCTGACGAAGTCGCGCTAGCTAACTAGCTAGCAGGCAGTGCTTGAAAATTGGTTGAAACAACCAACATAAAAATTACGCTTTGCATGTACAAATGAAGACCAGTATAAGCATCGCAAAGGGCCTCTGATACAATATAGACAGTTGACAATTCAAAAGAGGTCGATATTTCAGCAACTTAACTCTGGAACAACTCGACGCGTAAGTGAATGGTGTCCAACGCCCAAATGACAGTGTTTGGAACTAATCCGATCTTCAAATCCCGGAAGTAGGCGGTTAAAAGCGCCGCCATTTTTTACAACGGAGGTCTATGGGAGTGTCGCAACTCTTTCTCTCTATGGCTCTGAAAACGGCCATTGCCATATCTGATTTTCAGACTGCGTAGCAGTTGATGTTTTTGCAAACCATACATGATTACAAGGAAAAAAATTCCACACGAGGGAAATCATTGGTGTCCATGAAGATGTGAAAAAATAGGCATAAATCTAGCTATCACATTTACCCAAATTATTATACGCCTGTTTAACCGAAGCTAATTTGGGTGGGTTTCTCCCATCCCCATACAATGTCACTTCTCTGTCTTTTACGGCCCTGACTAGAACGTTGGTCTCCTTGGCTGTGAATCACTCCTGGCGTGCACCTGGCAAATCCGACGTTATAATAGCAAACCGCAATGGAACAAGCACGCCTGCTTGAATGTGAGATGACGCTCTGATTGGTTTATTTCACGTTACGCCCAAACCACACCTATGAGTAATGTAACTACTTCAGACCAACCCATTTTAGATTTGAGTCATTTATCCCGCCGGTATAATAGCAACAGCGCCTGAGATCCGCCCACAAAGTTACTTACGTTTCGCGTTTGATACTTGCGTTTCAGATCGTTAAAATAGGGCCCTAAGTGTTTTTTTTACATTTGATTAGCCTACTCAAATATTCAATTTCTGTAGTATTTCTTATCTAAATACTGCTGTAAGACCTACCTGAAAAACTTTCACGGTTTATTTCATTTGTATCTTTATGTATTTATTTGTACTATTGTCTGTAATTTATTATTTTATTACTGTTTACTGATCTTTATTTTGTACATTTTTTAAAAGTTTGAAATCAAGCTTCCTTTTTCTTCCTGGTTTCCAATGCTGTTCCAGGAGATCTACCTTCCCGGATATTTCAGCTCCAATCCTGATCAAAGGCTCCAAATCCGATTATTCGTGTATCCGATTGGATTCTGATCTAAAATTATTGAAGTGTGTATCGCAACTGTTCAGATCCGATTTTTGTGTCCATGCAGCTCTTTCGGTTTCCGGAATATCTGCATTGGTTTCTATGGCAATGACGTTGTGTTGGTAGGTAAACACCAAATACAACAACCGCAACATGGAGGGGTTTGCAATAGAGATGTGGTCTTATTTAAAGGGGATTCATCATGAAAATCAGACTTTTTCCATTGTTAAGTGCTATAACCGGGTCCCCGGTGCATCTACCAACCCAGAAAACGTGAAAAGTGACAAACCAGTAACTTAGTTTTGGAGAGCCTTTCTCTTCAAGCATGCCAAAAAATAAGCAGATCAGACTTCGCTCCCCTTCTGACGTAGGAAGGGGATCTTATTATAATATTACCGCCCCTTAATCTGCATGTTTCCACCCACGGTGCCACCATTTGGTTTTCACAAGCGACAACAGTGTAACCAGTTCTAACGCAATGGCAAAAGTTCGAGCAAAGCATGCAAACTGTTCTGTCGTTCTGATGGAGGCGGGGAGCAGCAGCTCATTTGCATTTAAAGGGACACACCCAAAAACATGTTTACAAACATGTCTCTGTTATATTGTCATTTTCTACTCGTCCGGCACTTTGGAACAACACAGCCTTGTTTTGGCAGCGACTTTCAGCACGTTTCCTTTAATAACGTCTGACGTTTAAGTTTCACATGGCATGCAGAGCCGTCAGACTGAAACGGATTTCCAATTCCAATTGTTTTTTTTGCCATTCACACTAGCTAAATCTAAATCGGATATGCACAAATATCGGATTTGGACTGACAGTCTGAACGTAGCCTTAAACACTACGTTCAAGGGGACACATAACTTCCCATTTTTTTGGAAACCACCTTCATTCATTCAGTACTTCCTTCTAAATCTTGTGTAAACTATTCTTTTGCTTTCATCCAGGAAGCAAATCTTTTGTTCGTTTTATTAAACAATAATTAGTCATGTTGAACTGCTAACCAATCAGTCAAACAGCAAACCTGCTAATCCATTGCTCACCCAACATTGTTTTTAATACATTTTCTTAGCCAAGTCTTTGCTATTTGTCATTTCCACAGAGTAAGAGCATACAAAAGGAAGCCTTGCCTGTAAGCTTGCTGAAGAACAATTTGCAGCGGGCACTGTTTCGCACTAGTAGTGTGTACGCTGCTGCCCCCTCATCAAACTCCAGATGGATGCTCTGAGAGCCCAGACCCACCTCCAGATAGCTGAGTTCACACAACCGATGGCTTTCTCTTTTCCGCAGCCAGTCTGAGGTTTGCCCACTGCATAAGGAGTGAGAGACAGTTAAAGAAAGGGATAGGGAAAATGGAAAGAAAAGAGATTATATATTTAAATCAGATGAATTCCCTTTGTCTGTGAATTTACAGATAAAAAAGTTAGTGGAGATTTAAAGCAACACTAAATAACTTTTCCTCTTCAATTCTGGAAGCAGAATTGTCCATTACCGCTGTCGTAAATAATTTAGCCTACCGCAGACTAATGTTGTATGCACGCTCGCTGTTTATCCAGCACCGGCTTTGGAATTAACGATGTCCGCAGACAAGGTAGAGTATGTTGCATGATTTTATGAAAGTATGATGTATTGTGACATCAGAAACGAAGACAAACAAAATAATGACTATTGTAACGCTTGCCGTAAAGCAAGTCAAATTTGTAGTTTCTTATGTCTCATTCGAACTACAGAAACACTACTCGATCTGACAAACTTGCATAGTGCGGTTATAGCAGATATAGGGTGTCCTAGGTGTATATGACTTTATTTTTCAGCCAAACACAATCAGAGTTATATTAAAAAATATCCTGGCTCTTACAAGCTTTATAATGGGAGTGAATAGTACCATTTTTTTGGGAGCTCGAACAAGTGCATCCATCCATCATAAAAGTAATCCATACGACTCCAGGGGGTTAATAAAGGCCTTATAAACTGTAATCACTAGCTTCTGGATAACGGCCATCCGCACGCTCACAAGAGAGTCGAGTTCCAACAAATGACGTAGGCATAGCGTAAGCTTAGGTGAGAGTAGACGCCTCTTGCAGTTCAAACAAATAGGGCTGGGCAACAAACTCAAGGCCCTCCGACATTTCACTTTAAAAATTCTAATTTTAGACTTTTGATTCATGACTGGTGTTTTGTTTAGTTCTATCCTCTGAACTTCCTCAATACGTCATGCGTCAAGAGTTCACTCTTCCACCGGAACTCGACTCTCTTGTGAACTCGCGGACGTCCGTTAACCAGAAGCTAGTAATTCCTAGCAAAGGAATTATTTTGTATTTTTCTTACAAAAACGCATCGCTTTGCTTCAGAAGGCCTTTATTAACAACCTGGAGCCATATAGATTATTTTTGGTATTGGTAATTTTGGTAGTGATGGATGGATGCGCTTTTTTGGGCTTAAAAAAAAGGTGCCATTCACTCCCATTATAAAGCTTAGAAGAGCCAGAATATTTTTTTATATAAATCCTATTGTGTTTGGCTGAAAGAAGAAAGTCATATACACCAAGAATGGCTTGAAAGTAAATTATGGGATCATTTTCATTTTTA
>NC_139973.1:29498859-29548327 GCF_963993115.1 Abramis brama
ACCACACCCCTAAATGCATTGAAGCAACTGCCATGTGATTGGTTGATTAGATAATTGCATTAATGAGAAATTGAACAGGTGTTCCTAATAATCCTTTAGGTGAGTGTATATATATATATATATATATATATATATATATATATATATATACAGTGAGGAAAATAAGTATTTGAACACCCTGCTATTTTGCAAGTTCTCCCACTTGGAAATCATGGAGGGGTCTGAAATTGTCATCGTAGGTGCATGTCCACTGTGAGAGACATAATCTAAAAAAAAAAAATCCAGAAATCACAATATATGATTTTTTAACTATTTATTTGTATGATACATCTGCAAATAAGTATTTGAACACCTGTCTATCAGCTAGAATTCTGACCCTCAAAGACCTGTTAGTCTGCCTTTAAAATGTCCACCTCCACTCCATTTATTATCCTAAATTAGATGCACCTGTTTGAGGTCGTTAGCTGCATAAAGACACCTGTCCACCCCATACAATCAGTAAGAATCCAACTACTAACATGGCCAAGACCAAAGAGCTGTCCAAAGACACTAGAGACAAAATTGTACACCTCCACAAGGCTGGAAAGGGCTACGGGGAAATTGCCAAGCAGCTTGGTGAAAAAAGGTCCACTGTTGGAGCAATCATTAGAAAATGGAAGAAGCTAAACATGACTGTCAATCTCCCTCGGACTGGGGCTCCATGCAAGATCTCACCTCGTGGGGTCTCAATGATCCTAAGAAAGGTGAGAAATCAGCCCAGAACTACACGGGAGGAGCTGGTCAATGACCTGAAAAGAGCTGGGACCACCGTTTCCAAGGTTACTGTTGGTAATACAGTAAGACGTCATGGTTTGAAATCATGCATGGCACGGAAGGTTCCCCTGCTTAAACCAGCACATGTCAAGGCCCGTCTTAAGTTTGCCAATGACCATTTGGATGATCCAGAGGAGTCATGGGAGAAAGTCATGTGGTCAGATGAGACCAAAATAGAACTTTTTGGTCATAATTCCACTAAACGTGTTTGGAGGAGGAAGAAGAATGATGAGTACCATCCCAAGAACACCATCCCTACTGTGAAGCATGGGGGTGGTAGCATCATGCTTTGGGGGTGTTTTTCTGCACATGGGACAGGGCGACTGCACTGTATTAAGGAGAGGATGACCGGGGCCATGTATTGCGAGATTTTGGGGAACAACCTCCTTCCCTCAGTTAGAGCATTGAAGATGGGTCGAGGCTGGGTCTTCCAACAATGACCCGAAGCACACAGCCAGGATAACCAAGGAGTGGCTCTGTAAGAAGCATATCAAGGTACTGGCGTGGCCTAGCCAGTCTCCAGACCTAAACCCAATAGAGAATCTTTGGAGGGAGCTCAAACTCCGTGTTTCTCAGCGACAGCCCAGAAACCTGACTGATCTAGAGAAGATCTGTGTGGAGGAGTGGGCCAAAATCCCTCCTGCAGTGTGTGCAAACCTGGTGAAAAACTACAGGAAACGTTTGACCTCTGTAATTGCAAACAAAGGCTACTGTACCAAATATTAACATTGATTTTCTTAGGTGTTCAAATACTTATTTGCAGCTGTATCATACAAATAAATAGTTAAAAAATCATACATTGTGATTTCTGGATTTTTTTTTTTTAGATTATGTCTCTCACAGTGGACATGCACCTACGATGACAATTTCAGACCCCTCCATGATTTCTAAGTGGGAGAACTTGCAAAATAGCAGGTTGTTCAAATACTTATTTTCCTCACTGTATATTTTTATATATATATACACATATATAAATATATATATACACATACATACATACATACATATATAAATGCCGCTGACATTTGCGGTGTGAAACGGCTGTAATTCACTAGGTTTCCTACATGTGCGTTCCGTTTGCAAGTGTGATGCTGATGTTGCGCGATGTTAATAATACGGTGCCCGAGTGCATTTGACCGGCATAAAATCGGCATATGTCAGACTAACCGGCTGGTCGCCGGTCATGGCCGATCACGTGAAAATCGGCCAATTCCGGTCACCAGCCGATCAATCGGTGCATCTCTATTTGCAATCATGCTGTTTTTCCCCCAAATATCAGCATGGCTGTGATTACCTGTGCAACAAGGCCATGGCGACATACAGAAATACAGCCTTCTTATGTGATCTTGTTTCAATGTATATAAATAAAACCCAATTTGACACTAATGTATGCTGAGGATACTGATTAGATGGAGTGGATTGGATATTGCACCAATTACATTAAATTACATAAATTACATATTGCACCAATTACATAAAACTCACTAAAACATAATAAGGAAAGAATTAGTGTGGGTTTTTTGTGTGTGTTTTTTTTCTAGACTTCATAATACACCTACTTAAAGGTATAGCGGAGGATTTTCCAGAATTTTAGAAAAGAACCACCCTCTCCACTTTTTGAAAAAATACACATGCGCAACACTCTACCTGCTCCCGAGAGGGAACGCCTATTAAACGTGTGCACGACACGAGAGAGCTAGTTCTCCTCGTGCACGCTCTGTTTACAAGTTGCAAGATCGCCAATCATAGCTTACATTAACATTTACTAGCAGTGATTTTAAATGGATTTCTCCAAATAGCATGCCAAACTTTACCTGTCGAGTAGAAACTTCGCGACTGAGGCATCAGTGGGAAGCCCAACCTGTGCTTTTAGCGCACGCCAGCGTGTGAAATATTCTCCCAAAAACACTCTGGTCTTGTTTCTTTCTTCAGAGGCCTTTCTCTTCTTGTCATACAATTCGTAGACACCTTTTCTCTTACGACCCTCAGACATTTTGAAAAAACCCGGTGAGAACGGCGAGCTTCAATGAATGGCTGAAACCGTAGCTCACCCATAGACAGCTCACCACACATAATACACCTGAAAGTGCGCATGCGCAGAAAGGACGAGCACGTACGACGGCCTTACGTAAACATATCACCAGAATGATTGACAATTAGGAGGACCAATAGTCTTGATGATCCACCCAGAAAAAGAAAATCCTCCGCTATACCTTTAAAAGTTGATTTTAGTGAACAATAGTTAGTTGCACTTTCAAAACTGAAGAAGTTAACAGAAGTTGCTTACTCAGATTGTGAGGTGATTTCTAAGATGTAGATGTACTGGTCTGACACAACCATGAGGGAATGGAACTCCACTGCATCTCCAAACTTCACAATGGACATCTGAAATCAAGTGAAACCACAAAAAAGGTTAATACAAATAATTACAGCTTCTAAAAAAATGCTGAATGAAGCACTTAGAAATGCAGAATTTATTTCAAACACTTGTAATCACGACTAAAAACTTTTCAAGCCAGTTTGGTATAAATACAAAAGAATGCAATTAAGTAGTTTGCTGGAGTGCATTAGAGGTGGAATGATCGTATTTTAAGCGTTACCAGCACTTTGGAATTTGAAATTAACAAAGGGAAAGACAATGTCTCTAAACTGTGAGAGAGCAAAAGGCTGGTGTGGAGAGAGTGTATTCAATTAATTTAATCTCATGGTCCTGCTGTGGACTTCCTTATGAGATTGTTTCTTTGGAGAAAACCAGGTGGCTAAGGCAGAGGGCACCCAGAAGGGGCCAAAGGGGCAAGTTTGAATATATTTAGAGTGCAGGATACCAGTAAAATAATGAAACTACACTGAGAAATTCATAGTTCACAATAAAGAAATGCACCCATTTTCCATACAGATGACGACTTTAGCCAGCATGTGAACATGTGGTTCAGCATGTGATATGGTGGAATGTGGACTGTGAGAAATGTAGCAATAAAGTAGCATAAATTTACCTTCATGAATAAAGGATCTAACATGGCTACTTGGTTGCATTTATTTGTCTTGTGCTATTCCCAAGTCTATTTTTTCAGTTCATGTTCATGAGGGAATAGTAAACAGGTTCTCTTGCCTTTAAAAAGCAGCGAAGCTCCTCTTCTCGCCCAAACACTTCCACATCCAGGAAAAGCTGGAGCCGATGGTCTACTGTCTCTGACAGCAGGTCAAATTGACCTAAAATGAAAAGAATTATGATTAAATCCCTCAATGGGATAAAAAGGTAAAGGCTATTGTGCCAGAAAACATCAAAATATGACAGCATACCTGTAATATCAATATAATATCTGTAATTCTAGCTATATCTATACACTTGGTTAACATGGTTTATGGCCAGGAAGGTCTGCCATATTGGGTATTCACTTGGCTTTATTGTCTGGTACTAATTTAGTGTGTCACATCTATAAATACAAGAGGAAAATTAACTTCTCTCTATAGTTTAAAGGACAATTCCGGTATTTAACACTTTGAGTCTATTTTGTAGTTTGTTTTGGATGAACAAGAGTGGTGGACAAAGAAATTTTGACAATGGTTCCTGTGTCGACTTTTTGACTATTTTAGAATTGCCCATGACCGCTTTAGAATGGGAGTCCTTAAAACAACCCTTAACGTTCGTTTTCAAAACTGTGCAACTCACCGAGTGGTTAGTGGTGTTTCTAACTAACTAATCCATCTTTCTTTCTAACTAATCCATCTTTCTTTCTTTCTTTCTTTCTTTCCATCTTTCTTTCTTTCTTTTTTCTAACTAATCTTTATTTCTCTTTCTTTCTTTCTAACTAATCTTTCTTTCTTTCTTCTTTCTTTCTAACTAATCTTTCTTTCTTGCTTTCTTTCTAACTAATCTGTCTTTCTTCCATTCTTTCTTTCTAACTAATCTTTCTTTCTAATCTATCTTTTCTAACTAATCGTTCTTTCTTTTTCTTTCTAACTAATCTTTTTTTCTTTCTAACTAATCTTTCTTTCTAATATTTCTTTCTTTCTAACCAATCTTTCTTTCTTTTTCTTTCTAACTAATCTTTTTTCTTTCTTTCTAACTATTCTTTCTTTCTAACTAATTTATCAATCAAAATTTAAACTACTTTAAACTTCAAACTACTTAAAACTTCTAACTACTTTTAACTTCTTCAAACTCTCTGTTCCGGCTTTCTCAGGCCAACTTAAAGTTTGTCTCAACAAACTTTTTTTTCTAGTTAAGATTATTGTTATACCTTTTAAGAATTTCTATGGTCTTAAATATGATCAAACTGAATTTAAGACATTTTAAGACTTGTTCGTTTTTTCAGTTCTATGCAATTCAAATGCCATTCCTAAAACAGGCCTAGGCCCAATAATTACAATGTTTTGTGTTATTTCAAATAAAAATGTGAATCTGTCTTTTTCCAGGGTAGTTTCATCTTCTTTAGTTTCTTTATTTTTCTAACCACCCTACTGATCTTCATCCCCAGAGTGGACCACCTACCATTGCTGGATCCTTCTGTGTGCTTAGGTGAGTGTTGGTCCTGATGTTTTTGATAGCCGTTGTAGCAGGAGTTGTCAGCGACCTTCTCTTTAAACCCCTCTGAGCTACCCTGCACCTGTCCATCCGTAGTGCTGAAGTTGATTAGTTGAGAGGTTCTGTGGTCAACCAATCCCTCATTTTGACTGGTCAAACAATTGGACAGGAAGCTATGGGCTGTATGAAAGTAAGCTGTGGCTCCCTCTGTGGAGGCCTCTGAATGCGGAGTCAAATGGAGGGGGCTGCCACGGGATAGCAAAGACTGTCCTGGGACCAATGCCTAGAGGAATGAAGCAAGTCAAGTAAGTGAAAAGAGAATAGTAATGGAGAACTGTCATGAATAGATCAAGCCAAAAGACCATACAAACCCAGACCTTGTTGCAAAGGGGAAGGACAGGGTTGTCCCTGTCATCAAATGTAAAGTATCTGGCATCATTCTGTTCCAATGGTGTACTGGTGGAAGGAGCTGATTGGACAGCCAACTGAATCACATGATTGCTATTGCACTCTGAGCAGATGACAGTACAACCTGTTGAAAATAATAAAAATCACATAAAAAAATATAATAAGGTATACAAAGATAAATGCTCATGAGATATCCAGTCCATATAATATAGTTTAGGCATTCAAATATGGCAGATAAAAAGAAAATCAAAGAGATGTACACATAGTGTTTAACATGCTCTTTCCTTCAGATTTATTTTAAGAATGTTAATGCTTTTAAAATAAACACCTTCACTGATCTCTGCCCCCATGCAGAATCAACTATGTGTTTGGCCCAGATGATCTGCAGGACGCCAAGCAAACAGACTGAAAGCAGCTGAACAAATGTCCTAGAACTTCTGGTTTGCATGTTTTAAAACTATGCAGTGCAACAGAGGAGGATAAACTGTGTTTCAAACCAGTCATTAAAAGAAAAATGGTTTGCAAGATGTAACAGTGGAAAAAAGTAAAACTCTATTAAGTGGGTTATGCTGAAAATGGGTCATGTGATAAAATTATTGGCTGCCTAATGGAGTCTCAAGATAAAGCGATCACACCCAGTGCTTGGCTACCATTCTGTATTCATGAAATTCTTTAGTGAGACATTTTAGCCAGGTTCAGTCATGCTCCAACAAGATGATCATCCACTTATGGTAAGTCAGATTCACGTTTTTTTATTAGCTTTATCTTGTACTGAAAGCTGAGAAGAAGAAAAAAGAAAAGAACAGGACCTAAAAAAAATCTGCCATGCTAATAACCAGTATAAATCAAATGGTTTAGCCTCAACCATCATGGCACATTAGAATAAGGTGTTTAATTGCAATGAGGTGGAAGTACCCATATGTCATACTAGAGATAATAATTGTAATTGTTTTAATACAGTACTAGTAAGAAGTTTGTTAAAAGGTACATGTGTTTGAGCCGCTCCCTGGAATGTTCTGGCAGGAGTATAGGTCCGCCTATCCATCAAAGGCCTTGCTCATGAAAAGGAAAAAAAAAAAATGCTCTTTTTGATTTTTAGGGCCATATCCTTACTGTCATTCCTTAGCTCATCCAGGTGGCTCAGGCTGTTGTCTGACTCAGTGGCTGGCTGGCAGAACTCAGCTTGACACTTCAGGCACTGTAGCCAAACTGTCTCTGGTTTCTCCTCATCCACTTGCTGCTTGTTTTCCTCCACGACTCTTGAGAGAACCTCTGCTAATACCTGAGGAGACAAAATTCTCATCAACTCATCAAAACCAGTCAAAAAACAGGATAATATAAGGTCAATTAGGTAAGATCACGTTGCTTTAAATTCCACGCATGCTATTTTGTGGGAATGTGTACTTAAAAAGAACACGTTGTTGTCATTTCAAATATTGCAAAGGCTCAGGTTGCACAGGTTGTGAAATAGTCAATCACACAGCTTATGGTGGACCAATCTGCAAATTTGAGGCCAATACCGATCACTGATATTTTAACACCAAGATCGACAGATACCAATAACCAGCATTTATCCTTAAAGGGGAACTTCTATGCAAAATTCACTTTTAAAAGGTGTCCACAATTAAAATTAACATTAAAGAGGTGTGTGAACTCGCAAATACAATTTCAGGCATTGTAATTTGCTCTGGTCCCCTTCCTGTTCGCCGGAGTGATGAGATAGTTAGTAGATAGTCCTCACTCAATGGCTGGCTGTCTAAGTGGTGTCCGCAAAATAATATAGAATTCATAGACAATTGAAAAGGTTTTTGGGGCAGACCTGACCTGTTGAAAAGAGATGGTATTCATCCCTCCTGGGATGGTGCTGCTCTGCTCTCTAGTAATATGGCACATAGTCTTTGAGCTCAAACATCAGGGCTCCAGACTGCGACCATTTTTCCTACTGGTGCGACCAAATATTTATTTAGGTCTCGCTGGCGCGACCACAACGTTGCCGAGCAGCGAATGCAAAATGAAAGCGGAACGAAAATGCGCTCCTCATTTATGCTTCACGGACCGTTTATTCATTCAAACCAATAATAGACAGCGCAGCGTCCTGAACTTGCCAGTCGCGGGCCGATCTCGATCACGCGATACTGTTACTAGGAGATCCAGACTCTGGAGATCCAGTGATGAAATCCATTGAATTCGCCTCAGAATTAATAACATCATCGCTGCGAGATCCAGTGAGAAACATTCCGATTCGGCGCAGTTCTCTGTTATAAACCATATCAGATCAAACAGTGCTGACGTGGAAACAAGAAGAAACACTTATAAAAGGCTTTCAGTCCACAAATCAGCAACATTCACCATGGATTTAGGCTAATGTAGTAACTCTAACCATAACTATGGTATTGTGACAGAAATAGTCAAACGCTTACAAGTACTACACATCTTTTTGCAGCACTTCAAAACTATAACATCATATATAAATGTTATTTTTAATGTGATGACCAACACATTTTTTGTTCATCCTTCAAAGATTGTCCTAAAACTAAAAAAATTAAGATGTAGGAAAACTCTTATTTAAACACTTATTTAAAAATAAAAATAAATTGCCATTGTAAACAGTAGGCTGTTTTGTAAACTTATTGGCTGTTTTCACTCCCTAATATAATTTTTTTGACTCGTTTTGCTTTTTAATTAATATTTAGATAGTATGAATGACAATAATTAAAGTTAATTTAATCTACACCGTAAATTAAGCTTAGTGCTTTATTGTCAGCCCCAGTGCTACCAGATATTTTTTGTAGAACTCAGTGGCTCCGGTGCTGCTGCCCTCAAATGTTAGTCTGGAGCCCTGTGAACTTAAAATAAAACTGCACATTGTAATATCTGTACGTTGAGTCTATTTATTATTAAAGAATTTGTCAGAATTACAGTTATTTTGTGGGAAATTTGAATAATTGCATTGCAAGCTGATTTAAATGGGACCTATTATGCAAAATTTACTTTTGTATGGTGTTTGGACATAAATGTGTGTTGGCAGTGTGTGTACACAACCACCCTACAGTGATAAAAATCCACTCACTCCTTTTTTTTTTTATCCCCATAAATCATAAGCAGTCTCTCCAAACGATGTCCGGTGTGCCCCTAAATTTTTAAATTTTCTGACTTTAAATGAGTCCACCATACAAGATTACGGTTATAAACATGAACCTCGTCTGAAAGGCAAAGGGGGAGGTGTTGCTGTATTTTATAGTAATATTTTCAGAATTACTAAGAAGTCTAGTTTCAAATATAATTATTTTGAAGTGTTGGTGCTTAATGTAACAGTAGTGTAAATGATAAATCACGTTTGAGATTTGTGCTGGCTACTGTATACAGGTCACCATGGCACCATACAGACTTTATCAAATAATTTGACTTTCTATCTATTAGTTAGTACTGGCTGCAGATAAAGTCCTAATTGTTGGTGATTGTAATATACATGTAGATAATGAAAAAGATGCATTGGGATTGGCATTTAAAGACATTCTTAACTCTATTGGAGTTAGACAACACATGTCAGGACCTACTCATTGTCGTAATCATACTCTAGATCTAATATTATCACATGGAATCAATGTTGATGCCGTTGAAATTCTGCAGCAGAGCGATGACATCTCAAATCATTATCTAGTCTCGTGTAAACTTCATTTAGCCAAGGCTGCAAAGTTGACTCTGTGTTACAAATATTTTAGACCTATCACTTCTGCCACTAAATATTGCTTTATTAATAATCTTCCTGATCAGTTTCATCATCTCAGCATCCCAGATAGCTTAGAAGAACTCAATATTGTGACAGAAACTTTTAACTCTCTTTTCCAGCACTTTAGACACAGTTGCTCCTTTGCGCTTAAAGAAGATTAAAGAAAATAGTCCATCGCTGTAGTACAACGAGCACACTCAGGCCCTTAAGAGAGCAGCCAGAAAAATGGAGCGCTACTAGAAGAAATCAAAACTAGAGGTATTTTCACATTTCATGGAAAGAGAGCACGGTTGCATAAAGAGAGGCATTAAAAGCTGCTAGATCTGCTTATTTTTCAACCCTATTAGAAGAAAATAAAGAAAACCCTAGGTATTTATTTGAAACAGTGGCTAAACTAACGAAAAATAAAGCTTCTAGCCCAGACGTTTCCAAGCAGCACAGCAGTAATGACTTTATGAACTTCTTCACTTAAAAGGTTGATAATATCAGGGAGAAGATTATAACTATGCAACCGTCTACTACAGTATCGCATCAGGCAGTGCATTGTAGTCTCCCTAAGGAAAAATTTGATTCATTCATTGCTATAGGAGAGGAAGAATTTTCTAAACTCGTTAAATCATCTAAATCGACAACATGTATATTAGACCCTATACCGACTAAGCTACTGAAAGAGATGCTTCCAGAGGTCATAGATCCTCTTCTTAATATCATTAATTCATCTTTGTAATTAGGATACATACCAACAACTATTAAGCTGGCTATGATTAAACCACTTGTTAAAAAAACGCAACTTGATCCTACAGAACTAGTCAATTACAGGCCGATCCCCAATCTACCTTTTCTGTTAAAGATACTAGAAAAGGCAGTATCTTCACAACTATGTTCCTTTTTAGAAAGAAATGATATCTGGGAGGATTTTCATCAGGATTTAGACCGTACCATAGTACTGAGACAGCTCTCATTTGAGTCACAAATGATTTGCTCTCTATAGTGTTACTCGATCTTACTGCTGCATTTGACACCATCCACCACAACATTCTTTTAAATAGACTCGAAAATTATGTTGGCATTAGTAGAATTGCATTAGCATGGTTTAAATCATACTTATCAGACCATTATCAGTTTGTAGCAGTAAATGACGAGATGTCTTATCGATCAAAAGTTCAGTATTGTGTACCACAAGGCTCAGTACTAGGACCGCTGCTGTTCACTCTGTACTTGCTAAATTTACTATAAATTTGAGACAATTTACATTTAATTAATAAGAACTATGAACAGTTTTGTTGTCACTATCAAATATCATTCAGACATACTGGCAACCAGTGAACTCAATATGATCACCAGCAGCAGTGATACATTAAACAAAAAAAATGTAAGAGTCACATTTCCATTACAAGCTCTAAAACTGCTCCAGTAACCATAGAATCGATGTTTTGTTTACCATATTAACATTTTGTTGTAATGCAACCCACTAATTACTAAGTAGCAGCCTGCAGACGCAGTGCATTTATTGAAGGTCAATCTGTTATTGCTGTATAACACATATCTCTGTATACAAACATACATCTCCATTAACATTTATCAGAGCATTGCTGGGCTGAGGTAGTGCATGTTTGAGTGAGATCGAGGGAGATTGTGCATAAGCACGCAAACTGTCTCTATTGGTCCAAACCATCTGATTGCCACAACTGATGTTGCATCAAATTTCAGTCCCTCCAGTTTTTCATAATTTTGCTATGGTGGAATGCAATTGCAAAAGCTTCTTGCCTAATTAGCCATTTTTAAGTCATAAGTGGTAATTTAACTACAAAATAATAGCCAAACACAAGCTAGAAATAGTAAACCTATAATTTTAGCAAGATAAGTTCTGAAGCAAAGCGCAACTTCTTGTCATTTGCAGAGCAAGGTGAAGGTGAGGAGTTAAATGCATACTGATACTGGAGTTAAACACAACGTGATGACGTAATACGTGACGCATCTCAGAGATGGTACAAGACGGGCATTTGTGGTTAAAAAGTATAGAAATATATATATATATATTTTTTTTTTTTTTTTTTAAGAAAATGACAGATCGTTTCGCTAGATAAGACCCTTATTTCTCGACTGGGATCGTGTAGAGACTTTGAAGCTGCAATGAGACGGACATTTGAACCTTCTTTGAACATTGGAATAGTTGGTGGCCATTGAAGTCCATTCTGTGTAGAAAAATCCTGGAATGTTTTCCTCAAAAACCTTAATTTCTTTTCGACTGAAGAAAGAAAGACATGGATATCTTGGATGACATCGGGGTGAGTAAATTATCAGCAAAATCTTTTTTGAAAGTGAACTAATCCTTTAACATTTATTCATTTGCAGGATTTGAATTATAGATGTCTACAATTACATTTTCACTAGTTAAAATGATCATTCTTTATAAAACAAAAAAAATGTTTCCACTAGTAACACCACATATTCTGTATATCGAAAATCACATAACGTTAATCAATAACAAAAATCATCTTTTTTTATTACCCGTATTTTCCGGACTATAAGTCGCTCCGGAGTATAAGTCGCATCAGTCAAACAATGCGTCATGAAGAGGAAAAAAACATATATAAGTCGCACTGGAGTATAAGTCGCATTTATTTAGAAATTTATTTCACAAAATCCAAGACCAAGAACAGACATTTAATCTGGAAAGGCAAGTTATTTAACTACACAGAACAACAGGCTGAGTAGGTGTCCGGTATGTTAACGCAACACATTAACAGTTATTCAGCTACACAATAGCATAAAGAACATATACCTGGGAGGCTGAATAGGCTAAATTAACATAAGCCAGGGAGTCCAACAAGCAAGTTACCAGTAAACAAGTTCACCAAGCTCCCGCGATCTCATTCCACATCACTGAATCCATTTAATTTTCTTCATATGGTGTCGCTTCTGAATAACTCCGCCAACTAGAGCGCCCTCTCGCGGCTGTAGACGGTAATGTTTTCTCTTGGTTCATCTCAGTCTGAATTAATTTTGATATATAAGTCGCACCTGAATATAAGTCGCAGGACCAGCCAAACTATGAAAAAAAGTGCGACTTATAGTCCGGAAAATACGGTAATTTTTTTCTAGTAAAAACAATTATTCTTGATATCTGTAATTGAATTTTCACTTGTAGAATTCTTCAATTATTATGCCGTTCATTTGCAAGCCGATTTGACTAATACGTTGCAGGATATACATTTTCGATATCAACAGTTAAAAATTCAAAAGTTCAAATCCTGTTTCTTGATATTAGTAATGGAATTTCTACTAATAATAGGGCAAAGCAATATCCCAACGTATTACACAATTATTTACCAGTTCTTGTAATACTGTTTCTACTAAAGTAGATCTCAGTGGGAGCAAAAATTTGCGACAACAGGACCTGTGCAATGAAAAGAAATTACATCTGAGCTATAGCTGCTAAGATAACGGCCACAGGACACTAATTAAAGTAAGCAAAAGTGATCATAGTTTTAAAGTTATTGTTAAATATGATGATCGATCGGTGCACCGCACTTGTAATATCTGTCGTCAATTTAGGATTAAATCCCAAGCACTGGTTGATTATGTCTGATTGTCTAATAATGAATGTACCTCCTTACCTGTAATGCTTCTTGTGGCTTGTCATCCAACATTATATAACAACGTTTACGTCTCTCACGACTAATGTACCGGAAGTGAAGCTCTAGGGCTGGGTGAGTCCCCTCAACCTTCTGTAAGATTTAAAAAGAGAGTGTAAAACAGAAAAAAAACTGCAGAATTATAATCAACTTATAGAGCTTCATGAACAGAAAATATGTCATCTTACCTCTACTGTGCACGTGGCCTCAGTGGTCACAACATCTCGCAAACTGTCTAGCTCCACTCGTGTTTTAACACACCCCTGGTGCATGTCTACCTCCAGCAGGTGACCCTGCCACACTCGTAGAAAGAGTGGTTCAGAGGCGCTTTTCCGATTTGTCTCCACATCCTCTGACAGCAGCCCCACCAGCATTGGCCTGCATAGGTCCACTGTTAAACAAAGTGCAAGCGTGAAAAAGAGCTCTGGACATAAGCTAGACTGGTCCTTCAATGGTTGTTATTTTATTCTACCAGGACCATGAAACAAAAAAATAAAAAAAGTGTATCATGACAAGATTTTTTTAGATGAGTACAACAACCATTTGGTTTTGGCATTTGACAGTATACATCAAATCAATATTTACAGTAATAAAATAGCTCCAAACTTTTGTTCCAGCAAATTATGTGTTTTGTAAATAAAGTAACGCTTTTGATCAGCAAGGATGCATTTAACATGTTATAAAAGATTTCTGATTCAAATGAATTCTGTTCTTTTGAACTTCAAGCATCAAAGAATCCTAACTGACTACAGTTTCCACAAATCATTATATTTCATTATTGATATTAATAGGCAATGTAACTTTAGCACCAAATCAGCATGCTTGAATTAATTGTAAAGGATCACACTGAAGAATGGTGTAATGGCTGCTGAAAATTCAGTTTTATCACCGGATAAATAATACTGTAAAATATATTTTAATAAAAAAGTTAAATCTGCAGTCTGTAGTTTTTCCTCTTTGTCACCATCTCTGTTCGAAATCTGCAACTGCAGTTATTTGCGGAATTATCAACTTTACGTGGGTTGTGCCTTGGCATGGCACAGCGCGGATGAATCCAATGTTTTGAGGAGAATGTGTCAGTCACCACGCCGGTGTGGATACTGTCATTCGGAATTACAGATTCTACTTTTTGGAAGTATGACCAACATAAGAATTTTCACTGGAAAATGTCATCTGAACAAGTAAGTAACATCCACTTTTGTTCTGACCAACTAAGGGGAAAAAAGCATAATTGCAGTAAATCGCGCTGATTAAATCTAACAATCGCTTATATCACGTCAAACCGTACAAATTATACTTTGTTCTCAAATTGTTAATGTTTAACAACATCAGCATTGCGTGACTACATTTAATGCCCTTCTGATATTTATCCTTGTTTTCACATGAGCCCGGTTGCAGTCTCTTTTTTTCTGTAGCCACTCCGAAGTCCGAAGTCTTTTGCATTTTACAACGGGTGAATCTCCAGTTGTCACTGGTGATTGTCGTTTGAACCTTTCTGGATCCGCCATCAAATTGATAAGTTTAATTATATCAAGTGATGTGAGAAAAGGCTATAAATCTCCACCTCCAACATCCTCACACGCAATATAGCCTACTTGCCGAGACACCTTCTTTATGTGTACAGATGTGACGTAATGACGCAAAGACATGCTTGAATTTCCTGTGGAAATCCACCAGTACCACTGGAATTAAAAACATTATTACAAGCTTACCGTTTAGAATCGAGCTAAAGCAAGCAGATAGTTTTGAACACTGGCTGGTTATGTACTTGCTCAAAAATTTATTTTGGATCATTTTTAACCCAAAAAAGTTATGGACTGCAACTTTAATTTAAATTGTAATAGTATTTCACAATTTTACTGTTTTTACTGTATTTTTGATCAAATAAATGCAGCCTTGGTGAGAATTTTTTTCAAAAACATTAAATATATTTTACGGACTCCAAACTGTCGAACAGAAGCGAGAATGAATGAATGAATGAATGAATGAATGAATGAATGAATGAATGAATGAATGAATTAAACTATCCAATGATGTACTGTACATAGAAATTAAGCTAGAATACTGCTGAACTATTATTACGCTAGTTAAAATTTATATCGGATGGTACAATCACAGTATAAATATAAGTACGTATCTGGCCAGTATAGTTATCACTATCAATGCATCCCTAGAAAAGAATAGACAGACCTCCCCTATCATCGTCATCTTCCTCTGGTGGTGGTTGTGGGTCAGAGTAGGCCTCAGTTGGAGCCTGGGTGTTTCCTAGACTTGTCTCAAGAGTAGATTCAGTGTTCGGGAGGCTTTGCCCTGTCCACTGCAGGGTGGACTCGGTCTCAGGCTGCAAGTCTGTGCTCTCCATCTCTTCTTTGTCCTCTTCCTCTTTCAGTTCAGAGGACAGCAGCGGAGGGGGGAGCAACTCCAGACTGGTTGAAGGTGTGTTAAGCAGGGGAGATGGAGGTGTACTGCAACCATTGGTGTTCACTTTAATGGTTACACTTTCTACTCCTGGGAAAGCTGGGTTGACTGGAGTATCATCAAGATGATGCTGATAGCGTAGCCAGTCCTCCCCTAACTGCTCTCGAAAACTGTCCATTCTCTCAATGTCCTTCTTATGGGGGAGGACAATATCTGAAGAGAACCAAACATTTCACATGAGAAAGACAATCATATAACATGCTTAATAAAAGCAAAAACTCCATTTTTAAATGTTAACATGATCACTGAAAAGACAGTTAATTTTAAAATGCCCTGTGAAGAGTTAACGTTTGTCAAGTCATTTGTTCATCACCTTGTAAAGCAGACTGCACTCTGATCTCATGGTCTGTGTCACTGGGCTCTGAGATACTGGCTCTCCTCACCTTCACCTTACTCTGCAAATGGCAAAAAGTTGTGCTTTGCATCATACATCAGAACTTATCTTACTAAAATTGTAATGGCAGCTTTCATGTTCTCCATGAGGAATCATGTTCATTGTGCCTGCTCATTTTAAAAAACAGTTTACTACAAAAACATTGGGGAGATTTTTGACATGGACTTACTTTGTGTTTCCTCTTTCGAACTCGGGTCACTCCTGATATGCTTACAGTCACACTGTCAGTAATGTCCCCACCTCCACTGGACACTTCCTGCCCTCTTTGATCAGGTGTCACAAATACATGTTGAGAAGTGTGGGACATCTGACCAGCCAGTTGTCCGGATTTAGGTAAGTTCTGTGAAAAAAAAAAAAATCATGTCACAAAAGCCACAGAATAAAAACAATTGAGATTGAGATTGAGATTGTTGATCAATAAGACAATATTTTAGAATACATTTTAAAAGACAACTACAATATCAGTATGTATTTGTGTAATTTTTTATATTCTAGCAATAAATAATAATAAATAAAAAAATAAAAAAATAAATAAATTATTATAAATTATTATATTATAAATAAATATAATGTATTATAAATAAATTTGTTATTTATAAAGTTATATTTCTCATAAATGAAATATTTTCTTTTTTTTAATTATTATTATTTTATTAACCTGGGTGATAGGGTTAAAGATTGAGTTTGGAAATAAAACTATAAACTATATGAAATAAACTATATGAAAATGATTATTAAAGTGTCCCTATTATGCTTTTTCAGATTTTACTCATCATGTAGTGTGAAATATAAATGTTTGTGAATGTAAGACGTCTGCAAAGCTTCAAAGATCAAAATGCACAATAAACGAAATTACTTTCTCCCAAAAGAGAGAACCGATTCTGCACTGCCTGTAATTCCTCAGTAATTCCAGTCTTAAATTCCTGCATGAACATACGTTGGTTTGTAACACTTTTGCATGATGCCAGCCTATGGTCTTCATTGGCTGCCTGTGAACAATGTCTACTTTGACCTGCCCTTAAACACTGCAGTTGTAGCTGAGGCCTGAAAGAGTTTGGTTCGTGTGGTCGATATGTTGACAAGATGCTGTTTTCTGCACTGTGGAAGCAAATCCACCTTGCATGTACTTCCAAAGGATGAGGACTCGTGCTCGAATGGACACGTCACGCCATCATTACTGTTTGTATCACTGAGTATACAAGTGCTGAGGAAGCCTCAAGAGCTGAAATTTAGATATAGTTATGGACATTTTGTTTCCGACACGCGCTATAAGTGGTAGACTAATCACAACAGACTGATCCATCAATTTAACAGAAATTATCTTGAATTTTAAAAATGTCAACATTCCTAAAAAAAGAAGCAATACAATAAACATCATTGACTGCAGAATTTTACCAATGTTTTCAAGACTTTGGTGCCATTGAAAAGGACATCATGCTGGTGTAAATCCCTTTCTATGTTGATGTGGAAGAAGTAAATAAAATGTGCAATTGAATGCAATGTTAAAAGGGTCCTATTATGCTTTATTACATTTGTAATGTTCTTTAGCGTGTAATGCTGCTTTTTCATCATAAAAAAAAATGTAATGCCTGGTTGAGTTCCGTTAGTAGTGTGTTAAAAGTTGCGTTTATGGTAAAGGCGTGACATTTCCGAAACAAGTAGACCAATCGAAGCGGTTGAACAATCACAATCACAACACATTGGTCCAGATAAGGAAGGAGGAGCTTCATAGAGACCGGAACTAAACAGTAATGTGTTTTTTGAACATTCAAACATGAAAACCTATTCTATTAGATCAAAATCAAGACTTTAAAAAAGGGCATAATAGGTCCCATTTTAAATATTATAAAGCAAATTTAATCAACAGCTATAAATGTGATTTGTTCCTCCACAATAAAAAGTATTCCTGACTTGAGAGCAATTCTGTGTGCCTACTTTCATGCCTGTATGCATTCCTTGGCTTTTGAATGGGCTGTTTGAGTGTTACTATTTATAAAATACACACTCCCTGAAAAATGTAGTGGATGTCATATATAGTGCATACCAGTATAGTGGAAAATAAAACATAGTGCTTGTCAGTGGATGATTTAAAAATAAATAAATAAAAATACCACGGTAGTATTTTACATTTGAATTTTTTTTCATCACATGTAATTCATTTAACATCAAGGGCCCTATTTTAACGTTCTGAAACGCAAGTATCAAGCGCGAAACGCAAGTAACTTTGTGGGCGGGTCTTGGGCGCTGTTGCTATTATACCGGCGGGATAAATGACTCTTGCGCCCGACGCAAATCTAAAATGGGTTGGTCTGAAGTAGCTTCATTATTCATAGGTGTGGTTTGGGCGTAACGTGAAATAAACCAATCAGAGCGTCATCTCACATTCCCTTTAAGAGCAGGCGCGCTTGTTCTAAAGCGGATTCCTATTATAACGGCGGATTTGCCAGACGCGCGCCAGGAGCGGTTCACAGCCGAGGAGACCGACGTTCTCGTCAGGCCCGTAAAACACAGAGAAGTGACGTTGGGGATGGAGAAACACACCCAAATTAGCTTCGGTTAAACAGGCGTATGATAATTTGGGTAAATGTATAAGCTAGATGTATGCTTTTATAATAAACTATCTATCTATCTATCTATCTATCTATCTATCTATCGTAATAATGTATGATTTGCAAAAATGAAAACTGCTGCTTCTGTGTAGATGAGAGAATCAAAGTGTGCGCGTTGTGCACACGCTACATTGATTATGGCCAAGCATGCGCCCTTAAAATAGCTTATGAATAACATGCGCAACGCGCCACTAACTTTAAACTAGTTTTTTTCGGTTAGTGGCGGAATTGTTTTCTAAACCCGCAAAATAGCATGAGGGAACGTTTGCGCCGGAACACGCCTCCTCTTTGCGCTGAACCGCCCCTGGGAGCGCAAGTGTATTTCTTAGTTAACCGACGTGCTTCTGTGGAGGGAAAAATCCGCTGTGCGCGGGTGCAAAATAGGAATGATACAAGCGTCGGTGTACAAAGTCATTTGCGCTGGGTGCAAGATAGGGCCCCAAATGTCATTGTGATTGTTGGGCCATGCCTGTAGCCATTTAAAGTTCACAAACTCCAATTGATCAGAGAAAGTAAACTCACTATTCTACTATAAATTAAAAGGAGATTTGCCTCCCACAATTCAGCATGAATCACATGAGAAACAAAGAGGGTGGAATGACCTGACATGGCACATGAAGTGACATTTGATACCCACCAGCAGATCAGACTGAGACAGAGGGGTGCCATCCAGCTGGAGCTGAAACACAAGTAGACATTAAAATGTCAGCTTACAACTCTGAAACATCTGCAGAACAGCAAGAAAGAACTTCAAGAAAACATCTTACTGATAAATTACATCAGAAATAAAGGGGAAACTGGCACCTCCCTGTGGTTGCTATGGTAAACATGAATACAATCAACGCTGTATATTTAATTCACTAAAAATTCATTGGAGGAATTCTGCTCTTTTGATGCCACAACATATGAACTCCTACTGTATATACAGTTTTGAGAAAAGGAGCAATTAAAACAATGACTTTGAATATCAGGGAAAGACTCACTTTGAAAGAAGCTTGTGAGAGGTGGCAGACGGTTGATGCCCTGTGTGTCTTCTGAAAATACAAAGGGTTTCCTTCCAGAGTCAACTGAAAAGATATCAGAAAACAATCAAGGTGCTATACAGGGAAGACAAAATAATCAGAGATACATCACATGCAGCAGAGGGAAATATTCATATTGAGACTATAATATCCAGTTGGCTGAACTGGAAACTGGTATTCAAACACGTCTTTTCTAGACTGTTGAAACCTGTTAAAATCATAAAGATCCACAACATACCCAAATTTTTAAGTCTTTTTGAGACTCAAATTTAAGATTGAGGTAAAACACTTAAGGAAAAATGAAAAAAAGGGAGTTTAAGATAAGAATTAGCTAGGCAAGGTGGGTCTAACTTACTGTATTGAGATTATGAAGGAGGGACAGAGGTGCCAGCTGAGAATGCTCCATAAGAAGGTTATAAGCCAGGTCAAGACACTGAAGTGAAGACAACTGCTCCACCCCTGCAGTTAGGACAATACTTTTTACATTAAATTAGATTAACCTTTATTTTAGTAAACTGAATGTTTATTCAAAATAATCACTTTTTGTTAAACTATTCTAAACACAAATGATTGCATTACATATACAGAATCTTTTGCAATCAGGAGCTCTGGCAAATTGTAGGTGTTTAAAAACAAATATCTGTAAAAACAAATATGCACTGAACAGAATGTTAACTACAATTTTTTAAAAGTATTCAATAAAGATTAAGTTGTTAAATCCAATGCTGACACATTTTCAGAGTTTTGTTTCAGGTCATTTCTTTATAAATTCTTTTCAACAATTTCAAAAAGCCAATATGTGTCAACTGCAAACTCAAAATAATTTCACCAGCTTAACGTCTGGCAGAAATTGCATCCAGTACAATCAATAAAAGAAAAAACAAACAACAAGAATGGCAAAGAAAGGTTCTGTAAAAGAACCAACTAACTTTCTAATGAAATGATAGAAAGATGCATTTTTCGATTTACTTTCCATTGATGGTAAAGTCAAAGTAATTCATCATGGAAATGAGCAGAAAACTCACCATTGATAGTTTCCAGTTCATTGTTTCTAAGGATCAAGGTGGTGAGTTTGGCTTGGGCGCTCAGGCCCAGTGCTGGTGCTCTCTGGAGGTTATTATAAGCTAAATTCAGATGCTCCAGTTCAGTAAGAGGCTTGATTGAGACAGAAAAGGTATGAATAAATTCACTCTATCCTAACATTCAACATACCTCAAATTTAGGGGGCCCCCCTTGAACCATGTAATGGGGCCTTGCCAGTTAATTTGTATTGGGTGTGAACTAGTAGCCCATCACTGATGTAGACAGAAAAAGTATGAATAAATGCACACTATTGTTATTTTGGGCAGTTTAGCTCTTTCCAAAAGTCTACCCATCTGTTTATTATTTTGGCTAATTTGATTTTGCTTTCAGCACCAATAAACGTTGAGTATTACATTTAATATTTTTTTTTCCCCCATGCATCCACAGATTTTCAATCAAAATCTGAGCAAGAAATGTGAAAAAGTTTTGTCCAATACAGTACAGTAAAGTAAACAAGAGCAATTTACCTTTAAAAATTCAGCACAATCTTGGAGCTTGTTGTGGCTCACGTCAAGCCACTTCAGGACGTTTAGCAGACTCTAAACAATTTAGAAAATTGTTACATACAGATTCCAAAATCAGTAACTCTACACTCTACAGAAAACAGGAGATTCTTACTAGTGACTCGTCGAGACGGGAAATGGAATTGTAACTGAAATTAAGGGTATGAAGTTCTAACCAAGGTAAAGCTGAGCTGAGATCTCCTCCACATAGAGAGAGAAGCTCCTGTTAAACACACACATAATTACATTCTGTATATGAACATGGTTAAACTTATGGTCACTGTGCCAGTGCCCGTTGGTGAAAAAATTACCTCTAGAGAACTGACTCCTTTTGAGCAAGTGAAGACTTCCAGCTGAGAATACACTCCTCTGAGACCCTCAAGACAATGAGGAGGAATACGCTTGAGCTGAACAGAAAAACAATCAAACAAAAAAGCAATATTAAGAACAACAATGCAGAATAATGCAACAAATGTAACTGAATTAATTTGGTTAGTTTGTTTTGAAATACCTCTAAATATTTGAGGGATTTGAAAGGGAAGATTTTCACAGCATACTGTAGTTTCACACCAGGTGGATTAACAAGCTGTTTCACAGACACACATAATCAGATCATTGCAACGACAACTCATTATATCGGATTGGAGAATTATGATGCATTTCAATGCAAATAAATTTTTTTTTAAAAAGAATCAGTCAAGACACTTAAAACTACACTGTGTAATTTTTTAAGTTGATTCTTAGCAAAAAAAACACTTTGTTCTTTCAAAATTATATGTGCTCATTTATGTGTAATTACTTCCACCAACTAATCAAGTATTCTCGTAAGCATAATCTGTCATTCAGAATACATACGAGCGAGTCGCTCGAATGGCGGCAGCCATGTTGCGCCTCCATCCTGAAAATACATTAGCCAAAGAGGGACATACCTGAAAATTCAAGCTTCGCCTTTCGTGCTTTTACACTCAGTGGCACTGTGACAAATGCAAGGGGGAGATTACTTGCGACTGGAATAATACGGCCACCGTAGGAGTTAAAACGGCATCGGAATGGGAGGGGCTAGACAGTAATATTCAGTTGGTAGTCATATACAATTTCACCGCTAGATGAGAGAAAATCTTACACAGAGTAGCTTTAAGACATCTTAATAGAAAAGATTTACTACTACTAATACTAATCTGGAGTAAAATTTCCTCAGAATATCAGCATCAAACTGTACACTTAACAAGTCTGTTATTCCATATACTGTACATTTAAAAGCATCAACAGAGTTTTCAGTACCTTGAGTGATACTGTCTTTTGCAGCATGTCAAAGAGGAACTGGACTTCCAGCAGAGAGGCAGTGTCTGCTGGGTGGGACGCCAGGGCCAGAAAACCATGCTGATGTGTACGTGAGAGAAGGTGCCGCTCAAAGAGTTGTGTCAGGTGTTGTAAACATCCCACTTGCAGAGTGAGAGTACTGGAACCATCCAGTACGGAGTCACCTATACAGAAAGCAACAAGAACTTTATTGTTATGACCGCCTTATTGAAACTAACTGGCAGCTTTAAAGGAAAAGCCTGAGCATACCAAGCACCCTCAAACTAATGCAAAAGCGTCATCAGATTTTACCGATTATATCTCAGTCAGTCCACGTCTTCAACATAAAGAGAATAGCATTTAATTCTTAACTTACCAACAATCCATATCTAAACCTTGCAAAAATTGTAAAAATATAGATCAGTGGACAGACAACTTCTTTGTTACATTTCTTGCAGCGTGCATGCAGAGACATGTTTTTTTTGTGTGATAAAAAAAAAAAGAACAATAATGAGTTTAAACCTCTGAATGCATCAATATATTACTTGTCACACAGGTACAATTTTTTATACATTACAACAATTTATTAACTGCACCCTCATCATTTTTTTTTTTTTTCTGTCTGGAACTAGGCCTGGTGAAACTCCAAAAATAAACAATAATAAAATTTAAATACTGATTCTATTACCATTATTTCGCAGCAATGTGGCAAGTCTGTGAACAACCGTTGACTGACCGGCCTGAGTGGATGTCATCCTAAAAAGAGTGAAACATATTAACAGAAATAACCCAAACAAACCCAAACACAAGCAAAAGGGGAATGATTCTAATCTGAATATTCATAGTTTCTACAAAGACAGGATATTAATTTGAGTAATACAACAAGAAATTGACCCTTGTGAAATCATATGTAGCTGAAAAGAGGGTGGGATTCCACAACCAAAAATTCCTTACACCAGTGAATTGCTAACACATGCAAGCCAAGTGTCATATCTAATAGCTGAACTGTCAGAAAGCTATTCAAAATATTATTAATATTATAAAACAGAGTATAAAAAATCAGGTGTCTAGACATTCTCTATATATTTTAAGATGTATAAGTTAGCAAATTTTCATTTCACAATAGTTACTAAACTTCAACACTGTTACGTTATAACCTTGTAAACCGGAAAACAAAACTGGCATCTCTTCCTGATGCCCCAACGATAATGTTTTAAAGGTAATATCCGTTCTCATAAAATGCGCTAAAACATACCTTATATTTCAACAAATACGTGGGCCGTTGCCACGAAAATAACGTTATATCCGTTTTTGATCCGTCATTATATTCAGTTCAGTTTAATTCCCTTTCACGTTTGTTGATATCCTGATGGTAGCAGTCATATGATCTTCTTGTTTCTTAAAGGTACGGCGGCCCGAAGTAACCAAACAAGTAGATATTTAACTAAGCGCGCCCTCCTGCGTTTATTTTCACATGCATTACTATACAAACAGCAAGAACTTGTATTTTGAAGGTAGGCCTAATTTGATTTGCTTGGAAAAGACTAAAACACTTTGAAAATATACATAACCAGAAATAAATTAGTTGTAAGTTACTATTTCAAAACGGAAGTGTGTCACAAAGCTCAGTTGTTCACCCTCGCTGCTGGATGTCACAGTCTAAACTCTTATCTCATTGACAGCACTATCTTTACATGTCTATCTTTACAATGGCTTAAAGTGCAAAAACAGCTACCAACCTGATTGTGTAACTGTTGTTTTTATGGTAGACATGTAGCTAATGTGCAAATATGTGTCCACATTGACTAAACAACCATTCTGTTTTTCTTGTAAATCAAATAACAATATTCCAAAGTATGCATTTAGTGTTACAGAATCCAATATGCAATTTAACATACATTTTAACAGTCTCAAAATGCAGTCATATATCATAATATATCTGTTGTTGTTTGTTTGTTTTTTTGTTTTGTTTTTTACTTTTGTCAGTCCCAGAGTCTGCAAAAAAAGTGTTTCAGATCCACTTGTTTCCAATACACAATATTTAAATTTAAAACAGATTAAAATAATATAGATGTTTCTGTAATGAACCTGATTAAATATACTGAATCTATGTGCATGTAGGCTATCTTAGTTAAGTATAAAGGTTCTCATTTGCTACAGTGGAGTATGCAGTATAGAGGTTCCTCGGGGCATTAGTGTAATTATCTCTCTTGTTTACTCAGAAATGTCCTTGATGGAGAACTGCACTTAACCAACTAGAGATAGGCTACTGTGGCTTATAGCCCTCAAAATCCTACAGAAACCCATGCACACATTCTTAGTAGGCAACACAGACACTGGATATGAGCCTGTGGGTCCAGTCTCCAGCTAGTTCCTTTTTTTTTTTTTTTTTATGACACATGAGGTTCTGCATAAACACTCCTGCTTCATCACGACGCCCACAAGACCTGGCATATCAAAAGTCACCTTTCTCCATCAAAATCTTCGACAACCACTGTAGCTATAGGTCTCACATGGAGCAGAGCTCTAGTTCTGTACCCTTAAACAACGATCAGTCTCAGAGGGGAAGAGTGTGCTTTGCTCTGGACGAGTTAATGGTTGTTTGGTTGGTAATAGTGCTGCACGATTAATCATATCACAATCGCAATCGCGATGTCAAGCCTATGCGATTATATGGCGCAAAATGCTGCGATTTTATGAAATAAATAAATGAATGTGTGGACATGACAACCCATTCTCTCAGAGAGCTGTTTTCCAATTTTCTACACTGCTAATAAAAAGAAGACCAGTCACTTTCAGTTTAGGCAGTGCACGTGTGGCGCGTATGGTCACGTTGTGACTTTTTCCGGTGTGCAGCGTGGAGAACAGGTGAAGATGGACGTCGAGCAGACGGACACTGAACTGGTGGCCAGAAAAAAATATTGTTAGGCTATATGGCGATATTTTGGCTATAAGATAACCTACACTGAGCAGATAGAGCAGGGCTGCCGCCTGCCTACTCTAACTCATTCAGCGTGAGACTCAAGCAATTGACACTTTTCACACGCTCTCACGCCACACATGCATTTTCTCACGCAGAGAAAAATCGCGAAGCAAAGAGGACACTGACTCCGACAGACTAGACAGAGCAGGTTACCTTTGATTGGAAACAAATTCTCAGCTCTCAGATTCTGTCAATTTTATTACGAAATTCAAACAATAGCATTTTGGCGCGTGTAAATGTGACGTGCCAGATCGTGGTCGTGAACCGAACATCTCTTACTCGGTAAATAAACACGAATGAACAATAGGTGTGTTGAAAGGTAGGCTACAGTATACCAAAATGTTTATGCCTCGTACATAATATCGATCAATCAGTGTTTTTCAACCGCGGAAAGAGGTCAATAAAACAGCTGGAGAATGTCACATTACATTACTACCTCAGGAAAGCCATTTGATTTGGCTAGACAAATTATATATAGAGAGAGGAGTATTTTGCTAAATATGTGCACTATATTAAATATTTATTATATTTTTACTTATATCATTAAAATATTGTAAAGTTGTTATAATAGCCTAGTAAAAAACACATTATATTTAATAATATTTAATAATAATACCAGCTGAGGGCTCTCCTTATGTTTACAGCATTAGGTGAGATTTTTTTTTTTTTTTTTCTTGAGAAAAATTAACATGCATTTACTGTTGCTAATATTTATCCAAATGAATCGATATTGAATCAAGATCAGAATCAAATCACAAGATTTGAATTGAAATCGTGAAATTTGTGTCAAGCAGTAATAAAAACAGTATCCTACCAATCATTGTCCCATGTAAACATTGTAACATGTTGTCACTAAACTTAACAAATTTCTGTTTAGTTACCAAAATTTGTTTTGACAATTACAATATGCATCCTACTTAAATGTCCCAGTTTGTCTGGACAGAATGTTCAAAATATCTTATTCATGAGCATACTTGTTCTTATTTATTGTTCTATTTATTTTATACTATTGTACTATTGAGACAATAACAAGTTTGCAGTAATGCAAAGATGTCATTATTTCATTTTGTAAAAAATATTATTTTAATTTGAAAACACTGTGCATTTAGTTGTTGTTGCTAGTTTGAGTTGAGAAATACACATTCCAGCATTATCACTAATCTGTGTGTACATTTTCCTTGAGAACCAAGCAAGTTGACTCATGAAACTATTTGTTTAATATATCGCAATCGCAATATTGACCTCAATAATCGCAATATGACATTTTCCCTAAATCGTGCAGCCCTAGAAGCATGATACCTCGACTCCTGGCCCCTGTAATCAATAGGCAACTTAGAGATTGCAACAACATTCAGCTTGGCTAGTCCTATAAAAGGTACAGCACTGGTATTTACAGTATAATGCCAATGGATTTTAATATGTGCAGAGACTGTAGACATGACTACAACGACAAAGATGAGTTTACTTATTTGTTTATTCCCTATAACTGTGTTGCTGCACCATACTACACCATACTAAACTATACAGCCCAGACCGAACAGACGTGAGGGACACTTCACTGACCATTGCCTCTCTCACTTTAGATGTTTTAGAAAGGACTCAAAAATTAATCATTATTAATCATTACAATTTAATCATTTCATCATACATAATGTAGGCCTATACGATACACATGACCAGTATTGCACATTATGTAACTGTAAAAAAATATTGTTGGTTTGACTTAAAAAAGTAAGTAACCTGGTTGCCTTTATTTTAAGTTCATTGAAATTAAAAAATTGAGTTGAAGATGGAGTTTGGTTTAATCAACAGAAACTCAAAATATGATGTTGTCTGAACCACACAATTTATCTAATCTAAGTTTTTTACAGTGGAGATAATATTTCACACATTTGCTGTGTGTGCCTTGTTGGAGGAGGATAGGCTCCCCCAGTTGAAAATAAAGAACTTTATTAATTTGAATTCCACTTGAGGGTAATTTTCACCAAGAATTTCATTTAATTAAGCCGTTTAATAGGCTATATCAAGAACCTGCTGGTTTAGCTTAGCTCAGGAATTCTCTTAACGTCTGTTGGAGCTAACCATGACTTTCTTGTTCCAGTTGCAATTTAAGGTTAAATAAAAGTGCTATATGAAAATATAAACAACATGCATCAAAACGTTACGATTAAAAATATATATTCTAAAATATCTGTTTTAAAACCGAGACAGGACCTAGGCCTAACAGAATACAGACCCAATAAAGGCTCTGTAGCCCTTTTGAGGATTTGTTTGACAAAGCTGCAAGCCCGCCTGTCATCTCCTATGATGTCAGCGGCATATGAACACTGATAGGAGCCCGCGCAGCAGCCCCAGTTAGCCTTCACCTGTCCGCGTGCACTTCTTACCTGCACAAGTTTAGTCCTCCGATTTGCAGGGTTTCTACATCGTGGACACGATGTTGTTCTACGTGAGTTGCAGCTTGCTGCTGGCACTGGTGACTTTTCACGGCGCCGCTGGATCAGAAATGGTGTTTCGTTGTCCGAGCTGCACCGCAGAGCGCCAGGCGGCTTGCCCGATGATCACGGAGCCGTGCGCGGAGATTGTGCGCGAGCCGGGCTGCGGCTGCTGTCCGGTGTGTGCCCGGCAAGAGGGCGAGCTGTGCGGCGTTTACACACCGAGATGTTCCAGTGGTCTGCGGTGTTATCCCAAGCCGGATTTGGAGTTGCCCCTGGAGCAGCTGGTTCAAGGGCTCGGGAGATGTGGACGTAAAGTAGACACTGAGCCCACAGGAAGCGCAGAGCCTCGGGAAGTCAGCGGTAAGTGATTTAATGGGTGCACAATTATAATATACTGCAATAACCTATTACAATGACAAAGTTATGAATATGGGATTTTCATAATTTGCCTCTTCTGTTTTTATTAAATATGCCTAAATAAATATATTTAATTATAGGCCTATATATCAGCTGATTTCTTGGAACAATACATCTTGGGCTTATAAAGATGTCCCATTAAAATTAGACTTTGGGCTTATTTATTTTTCTTTTCTCGTGAACAATTTTATAACTGATGAAAACCTACAAATTTGTAGAGGAAAAAATGCAAATCTTTACTAAAATACCATTTATATGCCCCGATAGGCTACTTGTGACAGAAACTGCTTGTTCATTTTTATTTTTATTTTTTTGTTGTTGCTGTAAGCAGTAGGCTACGGTGGCACATAGAGCAGTCATCGATATTTGATTAATTGGTTCGAACTCAAACACTACACATTTTAACAGCCTGTTAAATATGCACCTGTTGTAACATTGCAGTGTGTTCTTGTTTTATCTCTCTAAAAGAAAGAAAGAAAGAAAGAAAGGGGAGTTTCTGGAGAACTGGGGAGTATGGAATGCAACAGTGATAGCAAGACGGAGTTTGCGCTTTGACCCTTTCCTGCAGTAAATTTATCATTGTGTGTTTTTGCGCGTGTGTGTGAAAGAGAGAGATAGAGAAGATGGGTCTGAACAAGCAGAACAGGAGTAGGCTACGGGTCTCGACGCAGAACAAGCAGTCGCGCCTTGAGGATATTTTTAATGGGATGGCCATGAGTCCAGTAAAAATAGTAAGGTGGCACACCAAAAATTGTTTAAAAAAAATGCGTTGTCCTAATATTTGAACACTTAGGCTACTGCATAGCTTATTCAGTAGGCTAATGCACGTCTGATTAGCCTAGGCCTACATAAGAATACAGAATGATGACATTCAGGCGTGCACGCGTTAGTGTTACGTTTTGACTTTGTGTCCACAGGAGGTTTGTGAATCAATTTGACGAATCAGAATTCTTCTGTTAACTTTTGGTGAGATGATGACTAGGCTAGGCTACTATGAAATTTCGACAAACAAATCAGTTGATGTTCCAGAAAATTCAGAATGGCAAATATAATATAATAATATAATATAATATAACATAACATAACATAACATAACATAATATAATATAATATAATATCATATAATATTGGAAGAGGAAAGGAAAATTTTGATTCTGCAGTTTATAGTAAAAACGTAAATTTAATTATTATAGCACCACTTAGTGGTGGATGCAGGAATTGCCATTAACGTTTTTGCTCACCAGCAGCTGTGGCTAGTGGTTTTCAAAAGTTGCTAGCCACTCAGCATTTTCACTGGCCACAACTTTGTTATTGGGAAATTGTTTTATTGGGGGTGCCGATTCAATTAGCTCATGAGACGCGACGTTATTTTAACACTATGTGAAAGAAATCTTCAATGATATAACTGGAAAAATATTCATTTATTCAACTGAAAGTGACAAAATGGTGAAATGTAAAATGGTTTAACTAATATAGGGCTGTCAATAACTATTACTTTGATAATCGAGTAATCAGTCGATTATCTCGACGATTAATCGTGTAATCAATTATATTTTTTGCGATAATAAAAATATACCTAATGAACAATAGCCTTTAAAATGACTTAAAATACATATACTATAGTCAAGTCAAGTCAAGTCACCTTTATTTATATAGCGCTTTTTACAATACAGATTGTTTCAAAGCAGTTTTACAGTGATATGATAATAGGAAATTTATGCCACAAAGATTGTTTTGGCTGCACAGCAGCTCTAGAAGAAAGTTCTTAAGTAAGTTTTTAATTGATTAATTTCCATTGTAAAAATCATTAGTTATTAACTTAGGGGTAACACAACACCATTTTGAACTGAAAACAGAACACTTTTAATGCGTTCTGGCTGTTCATTAATACTACAATGGCGTTTTGGTGTCCTGAGAACGCAGACTTTGAAGTAGGTTTCAAAGTGCAAGTTTTTGAAAACGGGTTTTAAAAGCGATACTGTTATCATCTCCGTTTAAACTTCAAAAACGTGAATCTGTGAAAACAGTGACATGCATATTAAGTGTTTAGTCTATAGGCATGTGCATTTGAATGCGTATGTGCGCAGGCACGTAGTCTTTCTTTTCACAAAGTGGCATGCCAATTACTTGTCTGGCATGCATAATACAGTGTTTTTAGTCATTTCCACGGATGCGTGTGAACGGGAATCGTTTTGATAATGTTTTCATCTGTACAGAGGAAACAATTTTATTTTTTTGTCATGCCAACACGTTGTGAGACTTTCGCAGGGGATAGTCTAGCTGACACGGTCTCTGCTGACACTTCAGGGCTGCATTGTGGTCGTGTCTAGGCGCAGGTCCTCCATCTGATCTGGATACGGCCCGGATCGGCTGAGTACGGTAAACCTCTGGAAAAACACAGAGACTAATATCAGCGTAAATGCCATTCTTCTTATGATGTAACGGGTACATTAGGTGTTATGGGAGGCTGTCACGATTTGTTGAATTAGTGAGAGAGGATTCAAGTGCAGGAAGGATCTTTATTAAACAAAACAAAACTACAAACAAAAACCTCCTCAAGGGGGAAAAACAAGACAGGCAAAAGTCAGGACCAGAACACAAGGGAAACATAAATAACGAACCAGCACAGGACTGCAAACACAGGGAGACTAAATAGGGAAGCAAACAAGAGGATAACGGGGAAAGCAGGTGGGGCAAATAATTAAATAATCAGGTAACAAGATGGGAGGGGCTAGACAATTGACAGGAGAGCACATGGCACAAGGAATACAAGACAAGCCATGTGCTCACAACAAACCAGCCAAGACACATGACAAACCCAACACTGTGACATAACCCCCCCTCTAAGGAGCGGCTACCAGACACTACAAGACCACAACACAAAACAAGAGTCCAGGGTGTGAGGTAGAACAGTAAGGGATCAGGGGAAGGAATGGGGGCCAGGTCCATGGAAGGGAACATGGACAGGGGGTGATGGCTTAACTGATGGCCAGGGCGGAGATGACAGTCCATCGGACGGCCAGGGCGGAGACCTCCCCTCGGGCGGCCAGGGCGGAGACCTCCCCTCGGGCGGCCAGGGCGGAGACCTCCCCTCGGGCGGCCAGGGCGGAGACCTCCCCTCGGGCGGCCAGGGCGGAGACCTCCCCTCGGGCGGCCAGGGCGGAGACCTCCCCTCGGGCGGCCAGGGCGGAGACCTCCCCTCGGGCGGCCAGGGCGGAGACCTCCCCTCGGGCGGCCAGGGCGGAGAACTCCCCTCGGGCGGCCAGGGCGGAGAACTCCCCTCGGGCGGCCAGGGCGGAGAACTCCCCTCGGGCGGCCAGGGCGGAAACGACCCTTCAGGCGGCCATGGCGGAAACGACCCTTCAGGCGGCCATGGCGGAGACAACTCCTCAGGCGGCCAGGGCGGAGACGACCTTTCAGGTGGCCACGGCGGAGACGACCCCTCGGGACAATTGACAATTGACAGGAGAGCACATGGCACAAGGAATACAAGACAAGCCATGTGCTCACAACAAACCAGCCAAGACACATGACAAACCCAACACTGTGACATAACCCCCCCTCTACGGAGCGGCTACCAGACACTACAATACCACAACACAAAACAAGAGTCCAGGGTGTGAGGTAGAACAGTAAGGGATCAGGGGAAGGAATGGGGGCCAGGTCCATGGAAGGGAACATGGACAGGGGGTGATGGCTTAACTGATGGCCAGGGCGGAGATGACAGTCCATCGGACGGCCAGGGCGGAGACCTCCCCTCGGGCGGCCAGGGCGGAGACCTCCCCTCGGGCGGCCAGGGCGGAGACCTCCCCTCGGGCGGCCAGGGCGGAGACCTCCCCTCGGGCGGCCAGGGCGGAGACCTCCCCTCGGGCGGCCAGGGCGGAGACCTCCCCTCGGGCGGCCAGGGCGGAGACCTCCCCTCGGGCGGCCAGGGCGGAAACGACCCTTCAGGCGGCCAGGGCGGAGACGACCCTTCAGGCGGCCAGGGCGGAGACGACTCCTCAGGCGGCCAGGGCGGAGACGACCTTTCAGGTGGCCACGGCGGAGACGACCCCTCGGGCGGCCAAGGAACAGGCACCGGCTCAGGAACAGATACCACCGGCTCAGGAACAGACACCACCGGCTCAGGAACAGACACCACCGGCTCAGGAACTACCGGCTCAGGAACAGATACCACCGGCTCAGGAACAGACAACACCAGCTCAGGAACAGATACCACCGGCTCAGACACCACCGGCTCAGGAACAGATACCACCGGCTCAGGAACAGACAACACCGGCTCAGGAACAGACACCACCGGCTCGGTGGCGGCCATCTTGTCCGAAGACACAGGCTCGGCAGGCGTGACGTGAACAGGCTCGGCGGCAACCATCTTGTCCGCAGACACTGGATCTGGCTCGGCAGCGGCCATCCTGTCCGAAGACACAGGCTCGGCGGCGGCCATCCTGTCCGAAGACACAGGCTCGGCAGACGTGACGTGAACAGTCTCTGGATCGACAGACGTGACGTGACCGGTCGCTGGGGTGGCGCCGGCAGGACGAGCAGCTTGGGCGGGGCCGGCAGGGCGAGCCGCCTGGGCGGCGCGGGCAGAGCAGGACGCCTGGGCGGCGCGGGCAGAGCAGGACGCCTGGGCGGCGCGTCAGTGACGGCAGTCACCTCCGGGATGGTCTCCGTGTTAGGAGCCAGCGGACAATCAGCTGAAGAGGCCCTTCTCCGTCTCCGGACCACCGGAGTCGAGACCACCGAACCCGGGACCACCGGAACTGGGACCACTGGATCCGGGACCACCGGAACTGGGACCACCGGACTCGGGACCACCGGACTCGGGACCACCGGAACTGAGGCCACCGGAACAGTCACAGAGGGAGTCTTCCTTCTCCTCCTCCGTGTCGGGGAGCGTGGTGTGGGAGTAACCGTCTCCGTCGCAGATTCCACGGCTACCTCTGGGGGATCTGCAACTTCCCCAGCTGGTGGATTCCCTTGACGCTCTACGTAATTTAAGAATTTCTCAAAAGTCAGACGTTCCAGACCTATCATCGTCCAGTAACTTCTGGGCTCATCAAGGGCATAATTAAATAAGTCTTTAAGTGCTGCATCCCCAAGACCGAGTCCTTCCGCTGCCGCGCTGAATTTCAGGGCGAACTCCTTCATCCTGGTCCCCTGTTGCCGGAGAGAGGCCAAATTACTGAACCTCATGATGCGCTCATAGTGAGGGCAGGAAACAGGGGTTATTGGTGGTTGGTGGGAGTCCTTCTGCTGAATCCTCATCTTGGCTGGTTCGTTCTGTCACGACTCGTTGAATTAGTGAGAGAGGATTCAAGTGCAGGAAGGATCTTTATTAAACAAAACAAAACAAAACAAAACAAAACAAAACTACAAACAAAAACCTCCTCAAGGGGGAAAAACAAGACAGGCAAAAGTCAGGACCAGAGCACAAGGGAAACATAAATAACAAACCAGCACAGGATTGCAAACACAGGGAGACTAAATAGGGAAGCAAACAAGAGGATAACAGGGAAAGCAGGTGGGGCAAATAATTAAATAATCAGGTAACAAGATGGGAGGGGCTAGACAATTGACAGGAGAGCACATGGCACAAGGAATACAAGACAAGCCATGTGCTCACAACAAACCAGACAAGACACATGACAAACCCAACACTGTGACAGAGGCTATAAGCTAACAATGAGGCAATAATAATGGGTTCAAATAAAATATCAAAATGAAGTAATCATAATCAATTTTAAACTTTTATTTTGAAATTGCGATGAACAACAATTTTGCATATTTAGAAACATATTGATGTATTCTCCTGTTTTGGTGTAGGTTTATATATCATTTACATTACAGATCTGGTGAAATTACACTGCTTTCCCAGATGAACCTTATTAGCAACCCAAACTTAAGGTGATGATACACAGGGCAACTTTTTGAGCAATGTTGCTGGGCAATCTGAGCGATTGTTGCTTGGACACTTTCCCATTGATTTCCCAATTTCCCATTTCCCATTTCTATCTGGATCATTTTTATCGTCCGTGGGCCCTGTGTCTCATCTGGTTGCCCGTTGACGGCAACATTGCTCAAAAAGTTGCCCTGTGTATCATCACCTTCACAGCATATGCAGAGATATGTACAACCCCAAATCAGAAAAAGTTGGGACACTGTACAAATTGTGAATAAAAACAGAATGCAATGATGTGGAAGTTTCAAATTTCAATATTTTATTCAGAATACAACATAGATGACATATCAAATGTTTAAACTGAGAAAATGTATCATTTTAAGGGAATAGGTTGATTTTAAATTTCATGGCATCAACACATCTCAAAAAAGTTGGGACAAGGCCATGTTTACCACTGTGTGGCATCCCCTCTTCTTTTTATAACAGTCTGCAAACGTCTGGGGACTGAGGAGACAAGTTGCTCAAGTTTAGGAATAGGAATGTTGTCCCATTCTTGTCTAATACAGGCTTCTAGTTGCTCAACTGTCTTAGGTCTTCTTTGTTGCATCTTCCTCTTTATGATGCACCAAATGTTTTCTATGGGTGAAAGATCTGGACTGCAGGCTGGCAATTTCAGTACCCGGATCCTTCCTCTACGCAGCCATGATATTGTAATTGATGCAGTATGTGGTCTGGCATTGTCATGTTGGAAAATGCAAGGTCTTCCCTGAAAGAGACGACGTCTGGATGGGAGCATATGTTGTTCTAGAACTTGGATATACCTTTCAGCATTGATGGTGCCTTTCCAGATGTGTAAGCTGCCCATGCCACACACACTCATGCAACCCCATACCATCAGAGATGGAGGCTTCTGAACTGAGCGCTGATAACAACTTGGGTTGTCCTTGTCCTCTTTAGTCCGGATGACATGGTGTCCCAGTTTTCCAAAAAGAACTTCAAATTTTGATTCGTCTGACCACAGAACAGTTTTCCACTTTGCCACAGTCCATTTTAAATGAGCCTTGGCCCAGAGAAAATGCCTGCGCTTCTGGATCCTGTTTAGATATGGCTTCTTTTTTGACCCATAGAGTTTTAGCCGGCAACGGCGAATGGCACAGTGGATTGTGTTCACCGACAATGTTTTCTGGAAGTATTCCTGAGCCCATGTTGTGATTTCCATTACAGTAGCATTCCTGTATGTGATGCAGTGCCGTCTAAGGACCCGAAGATCACAGGCATCCAGTATGGTTTTCCGGCCTTGACCCTTACGCACAGAGATTGTTCCAGATTCTCTGAATCTTTGGATGATATTATGCACTGTAGATGATGATAACTTCAAACTCTTTGCAATTTTTCTCTGAGAAACTCCTTTCTGATATTGCTGCACTATTTTTCGTCGCAGCATTGGGGGAATTGGTGATCCTCTGCCCGTCTTGACTTCTGAGAGACACTGCCACTCTGAGAGGCTCTTTTTATACCCAATCATGTTGCCAATTGATCTAATAAGTTGCAAATTGGTCCTCCAGCTGTTCCTTATATGTACATTTAACTTTTCCGGCCTCTTATTGCTACCTGTCCCAACTTTTTTGGAATGTGTAGCTCTCATGAAATCGAAAATGAGCCAATATTTGGCATGACATTTCAAAATGTCTCACTTTCAACATTTGATATGTTATCTATATTCTATTGTGAATAAAATATAAGTTTATGAGATTTGTAAATTATTCCATTCCTTTTTTACTCACAATTTGTACAGTGTCCCAACTTTTTCTGATTTGGGGTTGTAGTTTGTTAACCAAGCTGCTAAGATAATAACAGTGCAACACTTCGCTATTGAACACAAAGCGCATCAGACTTTATATGCGTTCCCAAAGGCACGTTATTGGAAACCCAAACAAACAGCACATGCAGAGACAGAGTTGTGGAGCAGCATTTACTGTAAACGGAGCCGCTCTGAAACACTGGAAGAAACACATAACCTGCATGCATGTAAAAAAAAGCGACATGCTTCCTATAAATTACAGAAACGTCTGTCTGTGTGTCTGTCTGTATGTCTGTCTGTATGTCTGTTATTTGCATATCTCTTGAACCGTTGGATTCCGATGGATTTCAAACTTGACAGGTGTCTTGCTACAGGCACGAGTAAGTGCAGTGCCAAGTTTGGCGTTGTTTGGATTAGACATGCAAAAGATATTGTTAAATATATCGGTAAAAGAAGCACACATCGGCTTTTGCCACTCTAGCCGCTGGCCACTCCCCCTCTCACACTGCACACTGAGTGAGCACAGCACAGGACCAGAGGCCACTCCCCCTCTCACACTGACACTGAGTGAGCACAGCGCAGGCCACTCCCCCTCTCACACTGCACACTGAGTGAGCACAGCGCAGGACCAGAGGCCACTCCCCCTCTCACAATGACACTGATTGAGCACAGCTGGCCACTCCCCCTCTCACACTGACACTGAGTGAGCACAGCTGGCCACTCCCCCCTCACACTGCACACTGGGTGAGCACAGTGCAGGACCAGAGACAGAGAGGGTCGAAGAAAGCAGCAGAGCTTAAGTAGCGTTTTCTATGAGTTCACTGTGCAGCCTGCTCCCTGAATCGTCGCGCTTATTCATTTGTGGATGTTAACTGAATCTGTAAGTCAGCTACACTGTTTATTTCTGAATATTATATTTTATTCTGGTGCGCTTAACGTTATCGCTACTGTGTAATAGTAGCCTATGCTATTCACCAACTAAACATATCCTATTCCAGCGTTTCCCAACCGGGAACAAATTTATAATAAAAATGCAAATCATAAGTTTTCGGCATTGAATTGCAGAGGTTGCGCTTGCGCATGATTTTATTTCCGTGCCTCATTCCCAGTGCGTCCACATAAAGCTGCCTATTTTTCATTGTTGCGCTTACGGTCAAATACACACGAAAACATTGTCACAACGTCCGTCTTGCCACGTATTCACATAAACACATCGGTTATGTTTGTGCTGCTGTCAACGGTAACGCGTGCGATTCATGTTTTTCAGTTTAACGCGTTATAAATATTTGACGCAATTAAAGTAGCATCCGTTTTTGTTTTTTTTGTCATCCTTTGGCTAGTGTTACATTATATAATCACGTTCTTCTTCATGCAAATGCTTTTAAACCATGCAAGCGAGAAAATACAAAAGAAAATGCGCTGTCTGTGATGCTGACACACACGACACACAGAACGATGCGCGCCAGAATCGACTTCTCTTTCGCGCTTTCGCTTTGAGTATCCTCATGAGAGCAGTCTTAAATTAAAGTCTTAAATGAACGTTAAGAGTTGTGAGAAAATGGGACGTGTGTGGGATCCACATGTGCAGCAGTGACATCAGAATCAAATAACACTTCATTCATAAAAAGATGCCATTAAACAATTATTTGAAATATACTGTCTTTATGTTGTTTCTACATTAATTTGGAGATTAACTGTGAAATTATTACATAAAATATATTAAAAACAAGCTATCTTGTGCAATTATAACAAAATTATCCCAATATAAAAACACAAATACACTGAGTGAGCAAACATTTAGGTGAGATTTGCAATGGTAATTGAGAAATATTTATATATGAATAAAAGCCTTAATTAAATATGTTATCATGTAAAGTGATCTCTTCAGAAGACATTAATTATTTCCTAGACTTTAAATGGATGGACAACATTTTTTGATAATATTAAAAATATCTATATGACAGTAGGCCTATACGGCAGTTCTTCCCTGTGGTATTGAAAATTGATACATTTCAAGGTATAGTATCAAAGTACTATCGTGACAACACTAGTGTAGGGTGCCACACATTTTTAAAAATTTTCAAAGGGTGCCTTGACTGAAAAAAGGTTGGGAAACACTGTCCTATTCAATGCGTTCACAGTCTCTTTCACAGCCATCATTTGTAGTAGCCTATTCACAAACTGTTTGCTCAAGTGTAGCGTTTTCTCACAGTTCACTGTGTAGCCTGCTCCCTCAATCGTGTAGTTCAATTTTCCATATTTATTGTATGTCATTATGTCAGTATCAGTATTTGCTTTTGTAACGAGTTAGCTCAAAGGGGAAATATTAATAATAACTCATAACTTTTTATGATTAATTATTAATATTTGGGTCAGTTAATTGAATTAACTTGATGTAGCTAAATTAAAAATACGATCAATTAATCAGTTCGTCCCACGAACTCTTTTGATTATTCATTTATTCTAAGTAAAGCGTATCTTTCATGGCCACTGAAAAATAATTATTTCTTAGCATGTACAGCGCTTAGAGCCTGTAACAAGATCAAGATTGTAAAATAGACTTTGTTGCAAGCAGAGAATCAGAACCAAATACATGGTTCTGATTCTCTGGGGGGGAATGAGAAGGGTGGAATTTCCAAGCGGGAAGATTCCTCTGTGGTTGATTTATTAATCTTTGTTCTAAGTGTGCTCATTTGCAATGGCAGCTGGATTGGTTTATGATGACGAAACTAAGAAAGATTCTTGTAATACTAATATGTTGCGTGGCTATCGGCATATCATGTACACAATCATTTCGATCTTCAAAGTACCAATTTATAGAGACCAAACATGGTATAGTTGAGGTTACATTGACCATTGGTTCTATAATAAAATACATAGTATCAAAGAGATAATAGTATCAAAAGATAATAGTATTAAAAGACAACACAAAACAGTAAATCATTCACAAAAAGTTCTGGGATGCATGTTAATTTCATGTTAATCAGTTCATCGATAAATGAATGCAGGAGAGTCTGTTCTAATATCTGTAGGTCTTGTGGCAGAGGCCCTGTTCACATTGCTAAGAGTCATAAAACCAACTTATCTGATCGTGGTCATGGTAACTAAGACCTTCTTGCCCTGTTTGGGGGGATGGGGCCACAGATCCCAGAGTGAGTTCTAAATATCATTTGTTAACCTATAACAAATACTTGTGTCTGACTTGTCTCAGTCGTTACAGATTCCCCCCTTTCAATTGTTGTTGTCCCTCTTAAGGACAACCACGAGCGACGTTGAAAGTGCAGAAAGATCAGACACACCTCTGTCATACAAGGCTGGAAGGCCATGGTGGCCTCTGGTTGTTTGTGTTTCCTGGAGCGGTGGTCGTTCCATCAGGTGATGTAGACAGTACCAAGTCCAGGTCCCTGAGTTGGTGCAGCAGGTGTCGAGGCAGCAGGTGCCTTGACAGGGTGTCACCTGTCATTCTGAAGTCTATTAGTTTTGGGGCAGGTGTTTGCTTGTGGTTGCAGGAAGTGGTTAGGGCTCTATGTAGCATAGAAAGGTTTTTAGGCCGACCTAGTGCTGGTGGCAGGAGGTCAGAAGGTAGTTGTTAGCCTCTCAGTCATGAGAAGTCTGAAGGATTGAAGTGTTGCTCTGTCCTAATGGCGGTGCCGATGTGAGCTTGCCTAAGCTGGGGTAGGCAAGGAGTTGGAAGGTTGTACATTACAGGACTCCTCGGGAGTCCTGTTCAGGGAGCTATTTTGCTTGTGTCAGCAGCTCCTGTAGCTCTGAGTCAGGTGCGTCCAGCTGTCCTTGTGGAGCCTCCGATTGACACCTGTGTGAAGGGTGTGGAGGAGGATGTTGTCGTTGACAGCCGTTGGTCATCCTGTGGTGTTTGCAGGTTGAGGGTGCTGTCCTCCATGGCTACTCCAAGGGGCTTGGCTGGTACCTGGGTTGTTGCCATGGTGACAGTTCTGTGCTGGTCCTGGGCATGCTTAGTCCAGCTGCATCTTGAATCTGCATAACTTTCTGCGCTGGCAAGTTTCGATCCCATAGAAGCCTATGGAGGAGTGATCCAGCTCTCAAATTTAATCAAACATATCTTAATTTGTGTTCCGGAGATGAACGAAAGTCTTATGGGGTTGGAACAACATGAGGGTGAGTAATTACTGACAGAATTTTCATTTTTGGGTGAACTAACCCTTTAATGTCAAGCCCTGGGTGGACGGATGGATGTATATCTGAGTAAAGGGTTGGGCCTTTGGGCTCCAGCACTTTTGTTGCTTGGATGTAAGGCCCCCAGTGTATTTAATTTCAATCTAGTGAAATAATAGAGATCAGTTGTTTTCAAACTGTGGTAAGTTCACAACCAGTTGTATGAAAGTGCCTTCAGGTGTGTGTTTATATTTATAATACCTGATAGTGGTCGACCGATATATCGCCAAGGCCGATATATCGGCCGATATTTGGCATTTTTTAAATATCGGCATCGGCCGATAAGTTTTTCTGATTGGCCGATGTGTTGAAAGCGGGACTTTTATTTTGACGGCGCTCCGGACTTTTATTTTGACGGGCGGCGCTGAGAACACTAGCGCCAGAAGAGAACAGCAACGGCAGCTCCTCAGATCAAACAGTGCTCACTCACATTCTCCTTATTCATTAATTTACGATCTCTGTCAGTCATATCTAATACTTTGTTAGACAGAACTGGTAAACAAAGTAAGTAAATGGTAACTTATGCGAAGTAAGTAAAGTAAAGCGTTTGCTTTTATATTATTTGTAACAGAAAAGGCAAACAATCAGGCTAAAATACTTTCTCATTTGCCCTCAACATTCAGCAAATGCGCATCTACGTCATTTAAACAAATCTCTGAATATCTAATAAACATTTAAATTCACAAACCTTGCAGATTTAATTGAATCCAACTGTGATATATGTGAAGTGTGCATTAAGTTACTGTCTGTGAGTGACGGTCGGTCCGTGCGAAGTGAGTGAATGCGAACAGAAGATCAGCTTCACGGGAGACGCGATCGAAAAACTTTAAATCCTTCATTTTAAAATATGCTGATATATAACCAGTTGCCAACTGTGTCATATTCATATCGTTTTCACTGTGCTGTATGTAAAATTAGCGTTACCTTGTCTTTATCTGAAAAAATATGATTACCAGCACGAAATTACCAGATTACTGAGTGCCCTGTTGCAGTGTTTACATACTTTTTATTCACATATTCATATATTTCTAAACAATTACTTTGTGAAAAATACTGTAATAGGATTGCAAATTTAAGAAGTTGCCATCTAAAGTATAAAAGCATGTTTATTTTAAAAATTTGTTTTATAATTTATTTATAATTTATTAAATATTGATTAAAATAAATATATATAAAAATATCGGCTTTATATCGGCCATCGGCCACCCTGCTCCAAGATATCGGCATCGGCATCGGCCATCAAAAAACCAATATCGGTCGACCACTAATACCTGATTTCTTTTTAAGTTGCCCATTGGTTGCCCTTAATGCTCTTAAAGTTTGTATGAAATGGAAGTTGTAATTGTCTTTTATTCCCTATTGTGACGTATATTCAAGTGAAATGGCTTTAATAATGAAAAAGAAAAATAATGAAAATTATATTTAATTTTGATAATGAAGCTTGAACCGGACAGGACAGTTTGAAATGCTTCTAAACACACAAGATAATTTTTTAGACAACGCTGGCCAAATTCCTAAATTATTATTTATTTGTGTAATTGAATTTGATTGTAAACTTTGGAATCATTTGCAAAATAATTAGTTTGAATTCAGTTGCAAAGCTTCTAAATGTTTTGATTGTGGTGAATGTATGCTTGTTTACTATTGCTTGCGCTACTATTAATAGGCTTCTCCATATGCCTGCAAAGGCCAGTCAAGAGGCTGTGATGGACAGAAGTACAGTGTGTTTAATGGATTGTATAATAATAATAATAATAATACGTTTTATTTATATAGCACCTTTCCAGGGCTCAAGGATGCTTTACAATGAACAAGCAACAATAATGGCAAGGGACAATGACAACAAACAAAACAACAGTAGGTAGGCTAGATGAGAGTAAAAGTACAGTAAAGGAGAATTAGGTAGATGGGGCAGCATACAGCAGAATACAATCAGAAACGAAATGTAGTACAACTTAAGAATGGTAACATTCAGAAAATAAGTGAGTTTTGAGCATAGTTTTAAATTCAGAAATAGTATAAACACAACAGAGTGATTGGGGGAGAGAGTTCCATGGTTTGGGTGCAACAACACTGAATGATCTGCCCCCCATTAAAGCTAGGCGATGCCGAGGGACAACGAGAAGGCTAGAGTCAGAGGATCATAAAGAGCGAGTCGGGGTGTATGGGGTGGAGCAGGTTACAGAGATAGGGGGGAGCCAAGCTGTGCAGAGATTTAAAACTGAGCAGGAGGATTTTGAATTTAATACGATAAGCCACTGGAAGCCAGGAAGATTGTACAAAATTGGGTTGATATGGGCAGAACGTTTGATGTGGGTAAGTATTCTAGCAGCAGAGTTTTGAATGTATTGCAATTTGGAAATGGAGCTAGCAGATAGGCCAATGAAAAGGGCATTACAGTAATCAAGACGTGATGTGACAAATGCATGGATGACAGTTTCAGCGTCTTTGATACTGATGAAGGGACGGAGCTGGGTGTGCGACGTAGATGAACGATGCTGATTTATTGATAGAATATGAGCCTGGAAAAAGAGAGAGGAGTCAAAGATTACACCAAGATTTTTAACAGTACTAGATGGTTTGATGTGAGAGCTAGCAATCTCACAGGTGAAGTTGGTAGGAATTTTGCTAGTGAGTGACGGAGGTCCAGTAAAAATAATCTCAGTTTTGTCCATGTTAAGTTTTAGAAAATTTGAATGAAGCCAATCTTTTATTTCATGCACTCAAGCAGAGATTTTGTTGGTTGTGACAGATAGTGCGGGCCAGATAGTATATAATTGAATGTCATCAGCGTAAAAATTATAATTAAAACCATGACGGTGGAAGATCTGACCAAGAGGTATTATGTATATTATAAATAATAATTTGAGTGAGAGAAAACATCAAAAGGACCATTTACCACTTTCTTTATGAGATGGGAAAATAAGCACTGTTGTAGCATATACTACATATGCATATACTATAATGTCCGTGCCCAGTGTGAATAGGTCCATAGGAATCCATTGTTTTTGTTTAAAATACTGAACATTCACAGAGAATATTTGATATTGGTGCTTTGAAGCCCTACACAAGTGTTCTCCAAATCCTGTTGTGCCGGAAGGTTTTCTGGTTAAAGAGAGGAAAACTTACAATTCCTGTGAATCATAGCTGCATTTAGCACCAGAATGCCATTTAAAATTGCCATTTGAAACACACATTTGAAATATTGTAATTAATGTGCTATTAAATTAAATTTTTGTTTGAAGGGTGATTGGGAGCATGCAGGTGGTCTGTCATTGCTCTATACTGTATGTCTCTTTGGACTTCAGGAGTCCTTATCCTTCTTGTTTAAGTTAGAAGGTTCTTGGTAGTCCAACTGCTCTGTATTTCCCTGCGAGACCCTGGGACAGGCTCCAACATTTCCGCAACCCTATACATAGGAAAAACGTTTCAGAAAATGGATAGATGGATGAATAGATGGGTGGATACCATAAAATCAGAATTACTTAACTCATTTAAGAATGTGCAGACTCCAGTGACAGTATATAGTATATGGTGATGGCCACTGATATTACAATAAATGGGAAAAATTGGAATGTCACAAATAGCACCTCTAGTACAGGGAGTCCCAACTTCTAAAACAGTCAACGAATGCAGAGTGAACTGACTTGAATAGATCATTTTAACAATAATAAATATAAACTAATAATAAATAAAAAAAACTATATTAATAATTCTTACAAGTTCTGAGTAACATTATATAAAATTATCAGTTTAAGAAACACATTGTTCATTTAAAATCAAAAATTATTTACTGATGAAGAAATGTATACTTTTGTTAAGCTTTTTGAAAATAATACTGACCTACCAAATTCCCATTTTTCACATTCACATTATTTATTAAGGAGAGTTCAAAGAAAAGAAATAAATATAACAATTCATCCATTCATTCATAAATGTGCAATGCTGTCAGGGTTCATTAAGTCACGGACAGGGCAGAGTCAAACAGAGAATGGTAACAGGCAAACATACAGGTAGTACAGAACAATAAATGCTGGACTGGCAAGGTAAAATGGCTTAAGACAGTCCAGTTCAGCACAACACAGCAGTCAAAGGGAGAATTATAGGCGAGGAAATAAGGAACAGGTGCAGCAGGTAACAATCAGTAACTAAGAAAGGAAAACAAAAGCAAACACAAAAAGAATACAGAGTAGCTTACTTAGACAAACAGGACAAGCAGAGAAAACCCAGAGATCAGCTGAGTCTTAACAGTATGGAACTATGGAACCCATGGATAAGTGACCAGTTAAGTAGGGCTCTTGACGGTGACATTTAATGCTGTACCCCTCAAAGGTCCAAAAGATACTGGTATTCCCTCCACTCCTGCGCTTGGAATCCAGCATCCTCCTTACGGTGTACACTGGAAAGATTTTACAAAATGGGGGATGGAGGAAAGAAATAGACAATGGGAGAAATTGGACTGAGACAAATAGATATGATGCAGGAGACCTAAGATACAAGGTGAACCAAGTGGAGGGATTGCAGTCGCACCACCACCAGACTGAGGACCTTACCAATAAGATGGACCAAAAAACTGCAATGGCAAGCTGGCATCCTTTAGTTTTTGGTAGAGCCATAACATTTTGCACACAAATGTACCTGGGTGTGCAGCCCTTCTTAAGCCTGGAAAAGCAGCTCCTTAACCATCCTCCAAGTAAAGTGACATTAGCCGTTTTTTTCAATGTCGGGCCAGTGCGAGCCAGGGCTAACAATGTGCCGGGCGGGGCCAATAGTCTCGGACCTCAAGGCCAAAATCAAGCTGTGTTTCCACTGTGGGGCCAGTAGCCCTGAAGCGCTACCTTAAAACCTGCCCTTAACACACCTCCATAGAAAATGTCATACAATCCCAGAATTTCACCAGCTGACTGAAAACTAGCTAGATCGCAAAATGAACATGACATTTGGTCTTTACTTAAAGACTCCAGCATCAATATTTGTATAATCAATATTTGTTATAATATAACATCAATGATTTACAATAATTTTCTTTTTACAGTGACAGTCATTTATTTATTTGTTTTAGGAGTGCACATCAATCATGCTAAAATTGAATCAATCAATCAATCAATCAATCAATCAAAGTTAAAGAGAACACACATGCACAATTGTTCAGTCGTGCCTGCTTCTATTTATTTGTGAGCACAGGAATCAAGTCAAGTCAAGTATGCTTTATTGCCAGTTCTTCCACATGTATAGTACATACATACAGAGAATTGAAATTGCGTTACTCTCAGACCCATGGTGCAAACAGATAACATTAACAATAAAGCCTAAAAATCTAGATCAAATATAATTCTAATATAAATAATCTTCTCAGCTGCTCTCACTATGCGCTGTAGAGTCTTCCGGCAAGATGCGTTGCAGGCCCCATACCACACAGTGATGCAGCTCGTTAAAATGCTCTCAATGGTGCCTCTGTAAAAGGAGTACATGATGGGGGGCGGGGCTCTGGCTCTTCTCAGTTTACGGAGGAAGTAGAGACGCTGCTGTGATTTCTTGGCCAGTGCTGCTGTGTTTACGGTCCAAGAGAGGTCCTCAGTAATGTGCACACCCAGGAACTTGGTGCTGCTCACTCTCTCCACAGTGGCACCATTGATGGTTAGAGTAGCATGCTGAGTGTTCGCTCTCCTGAAGTCAACAACAATCTCCTTCGTCTTGTCCACGTTCAGAGAGAGATTGTTGTCACTGCACCACCTGGCCAGGCGGCTCACCTCACTCCTGTAGTTTGTCTCATCTTTGTTACTAATGAGACCCACCACAGTCGTGTCATCCGCAAACTTAATAAGGAGGTTGGAGTTGTGTGACGGTGTGCAGTCGTGGGTCAGCAGAGTGAAGAGGGGGCTCAGCACACATCCTTGGGCCCCAGTGTTCAGAATGATGGTGCTGGATGTGTTACTGCCGACCCGTACTGCCTGAGGTCTTCCAGTCATAAAGTCCAACAGCCAGTTGCACAGCGAAGTGCTGAGCCCCAGCTGGACCAGTTTGTGAATGAGCTGTTGAGGGATGATAGTGTTAAATGCAGAACTGAAGTCTATGAACAGCATTCTGACTTATGAGTCCTTTTTGTCTAGATGTGTGAGTGCTGAGTGGACGACAGTTGTGATGGCATCATCGGTCGAGCGATTTGACTGATATGCAAACTGGAAGGGGTCCAGGGAGGGGGGGAGGGCAGACTTGATATGGTGCATGACTAGCCATTCGAAGCACTTCATAATAATAGGAGTAAGTGCAACTGGACGGTAGTCATTAAAGCAGGATGGAAACGGCTTCTTGGGAACTGGAATGATGGTGGTAGCTTTGAAGCATGTAGGGACAACAGCCTGACTTAATGAGATGTTAAAAATGTCTGTGAAGACATCAGTGAGTTCTGCTGCACAGTCTCACAGTACACGCCCAGGAATGTTGTCAGGACCCGGAGCTTTGCGTGCATTGATCCTTCTGAAGGATCTCCTCACGCTGTCTGGGGTCAGCGTCATCATCTGGTCGCCGGGAGGTGGTGGAGTCTTCTGTGCAGTGGAGCTGTTTTGTTTCTCAAAGCGAGCAAAGAAGACGTTCACCTCGTTCAGCAGAGAGATGTTACTGTCACAGGTCCGCTGTGGGGGCTTGTAGTCCGTAATGGTCTGTATCCCCTGCCATAGGCTCTGAGTATCTCTGCTGTCGCTGAATTGATGGGCTATCCTCCTGGAGTACTGTCTCTTAGCCTCTCTGATGCCGCGGGACAGGTTGGCCCTGGCTGTTCTCAGACCCACCTCATCTCCAGCTCTGAAGGCAGCGTTCCGCATCTTCAGGAGTCTGTAGACCTCCCCTGTCATCCACGGCTTCTGGTTGGCCCGGACAGTGATGGTCTTTGTGACTGTTGCATCATCAGTACACTTGTTGATGTAGGCAGTGACAGTCTCTGAGTACTCTTGGAGGTCTATGTTGTTATTGTATGTGGCAGCCTACTTAAACATATTCCAGTCAGTGGTGTCAAAACAGTCCTGAAGAGCCTCTGACGACCCTTCCGGCCACACTTGTATCTGCTTTTGAACTGGTTTGGCGACTCTAATGAGCGGTCTGTATGCAGGCATTAGCATGACGGTGATGTGGTCTGAGGCACCGAGGTGGGGGAGGGCTCTGTAGGCTCCTCTCTGAGTGGAGTAAACAAAGTCTAAAATGTTATTACTTCGTGTTGGAAAGTTAATGTGTTGGTGTATTTTTGGAAACACACTCTTTAATGCTGCATGGTTGAAATCTCCAGCTATGATGAGAAAAGCATCAGGGTGGGCTGTCTGCTGCTCACTGATGTGCTGGTACAGTTCATATAGTGCATCGTTCCTGTTGCTGTTGTTGTTGTTCGGAGGAATGTAAACAGAAACGAGCAGTATGGCAGTATATTCCCTCAGCAGATAGAACGGCCGGCACTTAATAATCATAAACTCCACCAGGGGTGAGCAGTGTTTACAGATCACAACAGCATCGCGGCACCATGCATCATTGATGTAAACACAAAGCTCGCCGCCGCAGGTTTTTCCTCCCGGGACGAGAACTCTGTCCGGTCGATAGCATGTCAGCTGAGTTGACATCTCTTACAGTCCTCTGAGTTGAACGTAGTAGTCGGATGTTGTCCAGTTTATTGTCCAAAGAGCGTACGTTAGCCAGTAAGATGGTGGGGATGGCTGGCTTGTGTTGGTAAGCTGTTAGCCTAGCCCAGATACCTTCGTGTTTACCCCTCTTCTGCTTCCTCTGACGCCGCTTGTGGCGCCTCCGCTGTGGGCGAGATGCAGTAGTGGGGGTCGGTGATGGTGTAGGCCTCCGGAGCAGACCGAGTTCCCACAGCTTTTCCACGTACGCGGAGTTTAGCTCTAAAAATGTGGTTCTGCTGACTTCCAACTAGCCTGACGTTGTCATACTCAGATTCTAGTCAGAATGTGAGTCTGATACTGCTCCATTGAGCTTTGATTATGGGGCGTGTTTCAACCGAACCAGGAAAAAAAATGCCTCTGCACTCAATTGGATAGACCTACAACCAATCAGAGCAACGGAGTAAGTGACGTATGTTTTTCATTCATGTTTCCGATCGCGGTTCTCTGTTCCTCTTTTAAAATTAATGCGCTGTCGATATATCTTCTATAACAGACGCGATGGCGGAATCTACACATGATGTTTTATAAACAAAGTTCAGGAGGAGCACATTCAAATAATCAATCCAATCAACCGTCTACGGTCTACACCAGGGATAGGCAACTCCGGTCCTGGAGGGCCACTGTCCTGCAGAGTTTAGCTTCAGCCCTCATAAAAACTCACCTGCCTGTATCTATCTAGTAATCCTGAAAACACTGATTGCCTTGTTCAGGTGTGTTTAATTAGGGTTGGAGCTAAACTCTGCAGGACAGTGGCCCTCCAGGACCGGAGTTGCCTATCCCTGGTCTACACTATCAGCATGAGAGGAAGCATATATTTATTCACTCTTGCTGAGTCCCAATTCGCATACTATCCGTCCTAAATAGTATGCGAAACTAGAATTAGTACGTCCCAAATCGTAGTATGTTGAAATGAGTATTCCAAAGATACCCGGATGGTCTACTATTTCCGGTTAGAATTCAAAGTGCAGATCAATGCACACTCTAACGGCTAATATTGCCCACAACCCATTGCGTGCGGGAGGGAGGAGCTTTGTGGTGATGGTGGTGATGTAAACATGGCAGTCGGATGCAGCAGCGGAGATGTGCCGTCAGTTTTTAAGTGTAAGAATTCAAATGTTTAACCCTAAATAAAGTTATATTTTATTGTCTCGTAATATGGGTATATGTTGTGCCAAAAAAGTGCCGTGTTTATCTTGTAGGGTCCGATGAAGATACTGATCGCCTCATTGGGGTTATCAGGCTACAAAACAATAAATAAAAAGGCTCTAGTACAGTGTCATGCAAGTGTCTTTTTTATGTATTTCTTTTGATGTTTCTGTCTGACTTATTTGTAGTAATATTGTGGCTGTACAAATGTTAACTTTATCAGTCCAACCAAAGAAACATAGTTACTACACTTTTACTATAGTAAAAGCATGGTTCATTTTCATCGGGGTATTTTTAAGTATTATACATAAGTATAAGATTAAGTATAAAATACGTTAAACAATAGTTACACTATAAACTTTAAATATTTTAACTCGGAAAATAAGTAACGTTATCTTTCGTTACACACATTTGCACATGA
>NC_139973.1:29548527-29694065 GCF_963993115.1 Abramis brama
ACGATCATTAGATTCAGACGTGGCTTAATGCCTTCCTACCTCCGAATGCTGTCTCCAGAGGAAATATTTTTCAGCTTTCGGACGCAGCCAGCGTAATGATCCAGCTGCCGCTAACACTCTGGTACACTTGTTTGCATTAGTTTATACTGTGAACTTTAAAATGTTGCACTCATTGCACAGCATGCTTAAAAACAAATAGTAAATATGGAAATGGTTTGTTTTTCTTAAGAATGTTTTTTTTTTTTTTGCCTGTAAGATCTTAAAGTGTATAGCTTAATTATATGAAAAGGATGAGAGTTAAGTGGTGGGGTTGTGAGAATTTTTAAAGTTAAAAATGGGTCATGGAAAACCCCCATTGTAGAGTTTTGGCCACAATGGAAAGCACTGAGAGTGCTGACAGAAAAGAGCAAGGTCCTCATATATTGGTCTCATCTTCATCAAGAGGGAAATGGCTGGTGACCCTCTTCCCATTTGCAGTGACCCGAAAAAATAGGCCTCACAAAGCCCTCAGCACCTGGCAGAGGGACTCAAAAATAAACGGACTGCTTATGAGCTGTTCCTACAGTGCTGTGGAAAAGCGGTACCCGTTGGACTAAAATAGAGCAAACTAATCCCCCAGTTTTCTGCAAGAGCGGGTATGGCTGCCACCCCCCCAGGGCTACTCAGCAACACAAATGCCAAGAATCTTACTGTGTCTATGTCCAGAATAAACTCTCTAGCTCCCCGCAGCAGCTTGGAGATAACACCAACAATGTGAGAAATGTTGAAGCGAGTGCACTTGGGGTGGAAGCAAGTAATGGTTTAAGGACCTCTTTGGAATTTGTGGAGGTGGTGTTTTTTTTTTTTTTCAGGATTTTTCATGGTATAGTTATAGTCCATACATGTTGGACTGGGGTGAGGATGTAGGGCAACATTGTTGACCCCAAGGGCCAAGGCCCATATTATGGTTACTCAGTGAACTTTGTTAGTCACTTAACACCTTTTAGTCAAGCTTGTACTGTCTTGCCTGCATGCTGTAAAGCAAACCTTTTTGTCTCTAATCATTGAACATGTTTTTATAGACACAAATATGCTGATAACTCCCAAAAATCAGCTAATTAATTTAAACTGTTGTTCCGGTTTACATGCAAACCAATAACCTGGTAACACAGGTAAACCATGTTTACCAAGTAACGTCAAAACCTAATCATTTGTATATTTAACTCTGAGTATTCCAGTTGTTACATGAGATGTGATGTTAAATAAATAAGCAGTAAATACTTCTACTTTGACTGCACAAGATGAGAACACATTTTTATAATTTCTTGGGTCAAGAAAGTCTCTGTCTGGATGTGCTTAAATCTGCAGTAAAGATTATTTCCTGTTACATTTCACATGCACACCTCAATAAGCCAACAGAACACACAGATTAATGTATTTACATGCTGAGCAAAATCGGGGTAAGGGGCAAAAATCTAGCTGTGTCAATGAGTGTGTTTACATGCATGTTCTTAAGCAAAGTCAATGAAAAATACAACTAAATGACAACAACAGTTGTTAAAACACTAACTGAAATTAAAGGTCCCGTATTATGCCCCTTTTCACAAGATGTAAAATAAGTCTCTGATGTCCCCAGAGTGTGTATGTGAAGTTTCAGCTCAAAATACCCAACAGATCATTTTTTTACAGCATGTTTAAATTGTCATTTTTTGGGGCACAGAAAAACGCGCTGTTTTAGTGTGTGCCCTTTAAATGCAAATAAGCTGCTGATGGACGACCCAGGGGGTGGAGCTTCATGAGCTCGCGCTCAGTCTCTCAGGACAATTTCATCTCACGGAATGATGATAATATCAGAAACTCTCAGTAACGGTGTTCATTTCGAGTCGGACAATAATGCCTACAGAGTCAGAGTGCTGTATAGAGATGAAACAGGTATAGTTTAGTAGTTTAATTATGGTTATTATAACGTATTTGTCATCTGCTTGTATGTATCCATTATTTATTAATAGCCTACAAGTCTGCTGTCTGAATGATGATCAAACATACTGATGAGTTTAATAAAGTTTATTGTACATCACACAAAAGATGAAGCGTCAGTTTTACTTTAGAAAATCACCGTAAGAGCTGAATAAACACAGTAAGTTATAAGAAGTGCGCAAGTACATAAACGAATTTCGGTAGAGTTGAGGGAGCATTCCTGTGGGCGGAGGTTAGTCAAAAAACGGTTCTAGTGACGTCATTAAAGAAGGAAGTAGAGGGATGTAGTCCAAACGGGCCGTTCGATGTAGGCGACTTCTGTTAAATAAAATATCTCGCTTGGCATTGAACTTTGAGCTTTATAATTTTACAGATATTATTTATGCTCTAACAACAACATTACACACTAACTAAAGTTTGAAACATGGTATCACGAAGGACGGGACCTTTAAAGAATAATTATTCAAACATTACAGTTTTTTGCAATAATTAAGCTCTTACTCATCATAATGGAATAATCTGACCTGTGTGGCTGTAGGTGAAGAACTTCAGATGGTGATGTGGCGTGTGATGCAAGTGAGGTTAGTGGATACTGATAATGAAGACAGGGAAATGATGGCTGATTGGAAACAGCACAGCCCTGTGTGGACTATTTTGAGTTTAATTATGAAAATGGAAAAAGCAAAGGCATTATCACAGCCAATTATATGATTTGTGGTGTTAAAATTAAAGGGATAAAATCCCACAAACCTAATAGAGGAAAGTGACTTTAGAGCACAGCAAGGAGTACAAAATTATTTATGACAAGGTTTGGAAAAGAAGAGTACCATCTATAATGAAGCCTGTGCTAGAAGTAGCTGACTTTAACCCTGCGTTTCCAAAGAATTGAGGTTTGGACGACAAACATATAATCAATATAAGAAACTTAACTTTGATATTCAACAACATTTAAACCTTTTAATGCTGCTCTTCTTGACCCCAAGTTCATCACTCCAAGTGCTGCACCAGTTAATTCAATGATTGTGCTAAAAATGGAAAATGGCAACTCATTTCAAATGCTATTGTTATAATGCACAAATATGCTGAATCTAAGTAAACTATGCAAATAATCAGTTGTTTACACTTGCTTACAAGAAAAGTGTGCTTAAATAGAAATGTTTTTCCTTATTTTCAGGTGTTTGGGATGTGTTCCGTTCATTACTAAACTATATTATTAAAACTAAAATATATAAAAATGAAATAGATCAGTATTCACAAAACAAAAACTTAAATCAAAGTTACCTGAAAAATAAAACTAATAAATGCAAAATAATATAAAGGAAAACTACTTTGAAAATGCAAAACTAGCCTGGGTTAACACAGGATCACATCCATTATATTATCAGATCCATTATTATATATCATTATAAATGTCCGACCTTTCCTAAAGCACATCAACTTTTCATCCGCCCTAATCCACTTTCATTGGGAATCCTAATGAAGAATTAAATTGGCTGGACACTTTTGTGCTATAACCCTTATGTATAAACTTGCCCAATCTGCTTACTGATGAGGACCTAGAAACATCTAAATATATACTTTTCTTCTGCTGGGAAAGAAAAAAAATAGCCTTGTAAAACTCATAGGATATTGAATTAGTGTTGAAGCAGTGGTGCAGATCTCTATCTTATGGTTTTCACTGCCATCCTTTCAGTGGATACTAAAACAGAAATTTTTGATCCCAAACAGATGTAGAGGAGAATTTTTTATTAAGGCGAGGAGCGTGTAGTTCCCATGGACCATCAGTGCTGACTACCATGCCAGAGTTCCAGTGTAGAGTTTGCACTGGATGATGCCAGAAAAGATGGTTGTGATTAGGCTTGTTGGCATGACCCTATGCCAACAAATTGGCATCCCTTCCAGCACTGTAAGTTCTTTACCCATTCAAACCAGCATGCATTTTGAGCATCCATGCAGTTATATCCTCATGGTAGATGTAAAGGTAATGGAAACAACTTAATAAAAACACTCTGCCCCCTGCTTGTAAAAAATGAATCACATTCATTTTGCATTAATTTGTTTCCTGCTTGACAGTGATGATTGGCCCTCCATGTGGATTATTTTAAGAATTGCCATCCTTTGTGTATGCGTCCCTCCCCCTATTTATTTCCTGAAGGACTTGGAAAACATCTGCAGATTAAAAAAAGTTCCCTCCACTTTCCACTGAATGCTTGTACTTGGGGAACGTGAAGACATCCAAAAAGTCCAGTGCAGCTTATGGTGGTTTGTGAACACAAATACATGGAAAACATGAAGATAAGACTTGGAACATATTGCTGTTCTTGGTATGACCAATCAAAGTAAGATTTAAACATTTACTCAGTTTTATACAATAATGGTTCATGGTTTGTATGTAGGGTAAAATCAGTTGAGCATTAAAAATATTAGGATACAACTGGTATGCAAATCTACATAGAAAATACAGTAATTAGACAATTATGTCTAATTTGTTAGTGCATTAGCTGAATTAACAATATAATTTACATTTTTATTTATGTTAGTTAATACAAATATAATTGTTTGTTGTTTGTTCATGTTACTTTTGTCCAGGTTATGTTGAGATTAATTGTATTTTTGTTCGTGTATCATGTTTCTTGAGTTTTCTTTCAAGGGCCATTTCCATACACGACACCGTTTTCAACTAAAAATGTAAAACAGCGTTTTGGGGGCCTGGAAATGCAAACTTTTGAAAACAGGTTTTAAAGTGCAAGTTTTTGAAAATGATACCGTTATCGTCTCCGTGTAAATACCAAAAATGTGAATTTGTGAAAACGGTGACATCATGCGCATGCATGCATATTACTTGTTCAGTCTATAAGCGCATAATTTTTCTTTACAAATTGACTTCACCAACTACTGGCCTGGCTTGCATAATACAACATTTTTAGTTGTTTTCGCAGTGAACAGTTTGGAAAATGGTGCCGTCTACACGCGGAAAATGCAAAGGAAAAACTTTTCCATTTTTAGTACATCTTTGTCGTGTAAACATGCCCTCAGTTTAGTCTTGATTATTGCCTTGTTAGTTTCCTTGGTTACTGATTAGTTACACCCATGTCTTGTTTAATTCCCTTGTTTGCTCCTGTGTATATATACTCCCTGTTCAGTTCTTTGTAGGCAATTTTGCTAAGTCATTCAAATGCGCAGCCTCTGCGAGAGGAGGGGAGAGTGCACTAATCTTCTGTGTTTAGATAAGAAGGGACACTGTGTGCAGGACTTTAGTGGCCTTTTGCTTTGCTTGCCTTACCTTTTGGTGTGGTACTCTTGCATACTGTACCCCTAGTTTCATTCCACTTCTGTAGAACCTGCTGGGATAGCTTCAAAGAGATCACCACTGAGGTTAAGCAGCAAGGTTTTAAGAAGTGTTAACGAGTGGAAATTTAAGAGTGTTTTTGTTTTTACCTGCTGTTCAGTCTTGCTATTTATTGCAGTGGTGTGCTACATTTTTACCCATGCATTTGTGCCTTGGTAAGAATTTTAAAACACCCCTGGATGTCTAAGAAGCTTCAAAACTCTACAGGAATTGGTTATTTTTAGTTAGTTAATTGTGTATGGGTGGGAATCTTTTGGAGTCACACGATTCGATTCATATTGATTCTCAATTCTGAATAAAATTTCAATTCAAAATATGCACAGATCTGATTCTAAACTTTGAATCTTATTTTTATTCATTTGAACTCAAATTAAAATTAAACTGAAAAAAATAAAACAAATAATTTAATTTAAAGGATTCGTTTTAACCAAAAATGAAGGAAACATGCAGTGGTGTTTCAGAGTGCCTGCGTGGAAAGATTGATGAACTGTGCATGTCTTCTTCTGGATCCTTCACAGAAACGGCTGATCTAAAACAGTGGTCACACTCTTTTGTCCTTGAAGCTTATACTGTATAAAAAAAAATAAAAAAAAACATGCCTACAACTGGTTGACATTGAATATTACACGTAGGTGTAACGTGTATTACACCTAGTATACTATATATAGGCCTATATTATAATTCTTATCACCATTTTCAATATAATAAAACTAATCCAGCCTAAAAAAACCTCTCAAGCTTACTGAAGACAAGTAAACTGTGATAAAGAGAGCAAAGAAAACAAACTAGAACAAAGACACAAATTAAACGTATAAAGTAATCAAATATATATATAAAAAAACAATGCTGTAAAAATTAAATCTACATTTATTCTTATTAAAGTTACAAAAGTGATTCAGTCAGCAGTGAGAGATTTTCTCTATTTTTTTTATTTATTTTTTTTGTTGCTTGATTAACATTAATAACGACAGCAGGTACATTTAGATGCTGTCACTTTAAGACTGCACAGATCCAATCTACTCATGCATTAAGTGAACTCGTTAATGTTCACTTAAGACATAATGAATGTTTACTTGCGATTACATGGTTCTACAAATCTCATGCGCTCTCAGAGAGTGCGCGCATATAGCCTACTGCAATTAATTCTCTTTCGCTGCTATTTGTGTTTCAGCGCTTTAAAATCACCTGTTTTTAAACCGCAATGCTGAAAAACACATGCAAACGATAAGCTTTCGTAACTGCGCAGCACAGCAACGTCACATGAGCTAACCGCAATAGAGACGATAGTCCAAAATCTCTTCTCTACTGGTTGTCATTTACCGCCGGTTAACCATGGCGACCACCCCTATTTCTTATCTTACGCATTTTGATTACTAACCCACTACTAGTTTAAAAGAGTCACACAGGGCCATTTCTACGAAGTTATTAGATGGAGAAAAATAGTTTTTTTTTTTTTTTTTTTTAATCCATCTTCCAAACCATATCTTTATTTTACCCAAATGCACTTTTAAAAAAAACTTATAATACTGATTTATATTTTAAAGTTGTCGGGACAGATTTTGTGGTAAGTTCAATAAGCCATTGCATTACAATTCCATGCACAAACGTTATTTGTCTGTGCGTGTCATTAAAGTCGCTCAAGCTGTGGGTAACGTGAAGCTAAAAGTTTGTTGTCACAATGAACAAGAAAATTTGACCCTGGATAATTCAAAATGGCAAACCTCCAGGGAATCACTGATTGTAAGGAGGGGGGAAAATGGTTACTTGCACAGAGACCTGGAGGGGCAAAATCATCCATGCAGCTGCAGCAAAGGCCTGTCAATTTCCCATCTGTTTTAAGCCACAAATATTTAGAACACCTCTAAAAAGAAGAAAAAAATATACAAACTGCATGTTTTAAGCACTTGCGATCAGTGTTGTGGGTAACGCGTTAGAGTAGCCTACTCTAATTTTCGTGAAATGTGTAACTTAACGCGTTAGTTTCGTGCGTTAAGTAATCAGTAACTTCGTTATTTTAAAAAAAATGTAATCCGTTATTTAAAGGAAAGGAAAATCCCGACTGCAGCCTGCTTTTTGTCAGACAGCAGGCCTAGGTCTACTGTGCCACCTGCGGATGTATCAGCGGAGCCGAAGCGCTGTGATCGCAAAGTCAATGGCTGTGATACGTCTGTGCCCTGCGCCTGACCCTGTGTGTGTGTGGGTTTTTTTTCGAACTCCCGGCAAGATGGCAGAGAGGACAGCGTTTGGATTATGGAAGTACGCACATTATTTTCAATTTGTCAACGAAAAGGAAAAGAACATAACGGTAAAATGCACACTCTGCATTGGTGAAAAGCTTATGTCGACCGCCAAAAATTCTACCTCAAATTTAAAAAAACATCTCGCATCCAAACACCAATCTAGCACTCTGGTAGCAAAGCCTGCTGAGGACGACGGTGGTGCACCAGCTCCAAAGCAACAGCGTTTGAGTTTACAAGTAAGCACACTTGATGCACTTTGATAACTGCATTAGAGTTAAAGAAAAAATCAGGAGTTATCTTGTATGGTGCTCATATACAGTAGCCTAGGCTACCCGGGCTGGGTACCCAGCTAACACAGTTACGTTGTGAAGACGTAACCGGACCGGGCCATATTCGTCGTAGCGACGTAACTTACCACATAACGTTCCAGCAACGTAACTTTGTGATTCCCATAATCGTCGTGGCGACGTTATAACTGTACGTCGCTAGAACGTGACGAGTACGTCTCGATGACCAAACTGGCATGTTACGAGGACGTTTCCTCAAAGGACCACATTAGTCACAGCGACGTGCCAAATAATGTTCCAGCAACGTAACTTTGTGATTCCTGTATTCGTCGTGGCGACGTTATAGTGGTACGTCGCTGGAACGTGGCTGGTACTTCCTAACGACCAAAATACAACGTTCTCCACATTTATTTTTAATATACTTCTCACCTTTAGTCCTGGGAATTAAGATGTGCTTGATCCATAACCTCGAAATCCACGTAGAACTGATTAACTCAAACATTTCATTCTCTGCTGTAAAACCTTATAAATTCTAATAGGGAATTGTGTACTATCGTTTCCAGTTAATACATTTAGGGATCAATACATGTATGTAATGGAAACCAATACAAACCCCTATTAAATTTTAAATAGAAAATGGCCCAAAAACCACACTTTATTCACTGCTACTTTGTACAATTACTAAGCCAATACATTTTGAACATTAACGATTTTTAACCATGTAAAGTGTTAACAAGTTATGAGTGCAGAAATGTAACATCAATTAATTAATCAAAAAACATAATCAATGAATAATGTAACCAACTATTAAAACGTATTCTTTTTATTGAAAAAAGTGTTGTATCATCAGGGGTGTAGTTAAATAATAATCAATACTCTTATTGATACTACTCTTTATAATTTGGTGGAAAAACAATAAAGACCTTAAAAAAAAAAAAAAAGATTCAGCAGTTTCTTTATTATTAATTTTATTTGCAGAAATAGGTTAAATTGTTTCCTGAGTGTCCTGTGAGGCTCCTGCTACAAATGTCTGGTGGTAATGTGCTTCATTGCTTCACTACCAGTAGCTAAACCTGAACAATGCGAATATCACCAAAGATCTATAGTCCTTGAGCTTCTCTGAAGCTTACAAATAAAAAAATATTGTTAGTAAAGAGTAAAGATATGTAAAAAATTAAAATAATTCTCTCCAGTATTATTTCACCCACCCAAATATACATCAAGAGTTTTCTGTTCAAGAAAATGAGCATGATGACTTTCTGAGAGAATCTGAGACCTCTCATTCCTGACTGTGTCCCAGCTCGGCCAGCTGTGGTAAACGCTCCTTCAGACAGTGTTGAGGAGGCAGAGGGAGATGATGGAGAGCTGTGGGAGAAGAGGAAGAGTGTCTTTCTTACCCCACCAGCGGAGGGCAGGGATAGGAGGAGGGTCTCGGTCTATATATTCACTGGAAGCTGAGAAATAAATTGTACCATGCTATTGTAGTCAGGTTTATAGCTTTTTGTTATAAAGGTATAAGAAAATTGTCTAACTTACGTGTTCCTCCTCCTCCTCCTCCTCTTCCTTATCCCGGGCTGCACTGTCACCTCATCGTCCTTCTAGGCAGCTAAAACAGAGGAGAACTTTATTAATGTTGCTAATCTACAGCTTTTAATGCTTTTGAAAGTCATTTATGCTCACCAAGGCTGCATTTATTTGATCGAAAATACAGTAAAAACTGTAATATTGTGAACTTTTATTACAATTTAAATAACTGTTTTCTATGTGAATAAGAATATATGTTAAAATGTAATTTATTTCTTGTGATCAAAGCTACATTTTCAGCATAATTGTGTGAATATATAGTGAAGATCAGTCTTAAATGTCACATAATCCTTCAGAAATCATTCTATGATGATTTGATGCTCAAAAAACATTTATATTACATTCTAACATTTCTAATACTATCCAGTCAAGTAAGTGACGTCATCGATTAACAGCAAATGTTAAATTAATTAGCCAACTTCCAATCACCCATTCAACTGCCAGCAAATCCTTTACAAAACTAACAAAAAAATCTCACCTACACATAAAGATGTGATTAAAAGCCCAAACTTTTATAAACAAGAGCTTAGGTTAGCCTGACAGTTAACGTTAGCGCTAACAGTTAACGTTAGGCTACCTCTTCTGAAAACGGTTGAGATGCTAACGGAGTTTTTCGAAGGCACTAAACTATTTCTATGAAGTAACGTTAAATTTTCAATATACGTGTGTCAATAACACGTAAGAAAAATGTCAGGAACAGTAGTGTGTATTATTTGTGTGATTTTAGACTAAACTCACCTGAAAGTAGTGAAAACAACAGCGAGAGATGGATTTCTGCTTTTTGTCAGTTGCAGTGGTCCTGCGCCGTTTCCATGGCAACCGCTCCAGTGTTTGAAAGCGACTCGCATGTTCAACGCGCACGCCCATATCAGCCAAGCAGCATTTACATAAATAAACATCTAACACATTAGGCTACATTAATAAAAATCTCATGAATTTAAAACTCATTTTGAAGCTCGACCCGCTCATATGTGCAAAATGCCGCCACTCCACGTCAAGTGTCACTTTTATTTAAGATTTTGTATTGTTGTTTTTACTAACACTCAACCTCCTTAATAATAATAATAAAAAATACATATAATATTTTAATATATATATATATATATATATATATATATATATATATATATATATATATATATAACGTTGTATAACTACTACGATAGTACTTGTAATGCAATTTTCTGGAAAGTTATCTGCGGACCAGATGGGACCACCTATAGGTGCTAATTTTGATTAATATGTTCTGTGATAATAAATAAATAAAACGCCATGTGGAATAGCCTATTGCTGACTGTCTTTCCTGTTATTGTTATCTTGCAGTGTTAATTTAGTCGGATGACTGACGTTATTCATTGTCAGGAGTCACGACTTCTAGGTGCATTTAAAGGGGCCGGGGGCTGTCTGTCAATTAAGCTGCAGCATGTGTGAGCCGCTGCAAACGGCTTTTAATTTTTGGTAACGCATGAGTACTCTAACGCGTTACTTTTATGAATAGATAACGCTGTAACATAACTGATTACTTTTAATTGATGGTAATGTTGTAACCTAATTAACTACTTTCCAAAGTAACTACCCAACACTGCTTGCGATCCATATAAACCACCTGCCGCAGTATTTCAATCAACATTATATAATGCTGAACATGGAAAATACTTAACATGCCCTGATGTAGCCTACTAAAACAGTTATATTAAAAGAGCAAATTCAATATACTGTACACCTTATTGATGATCCATACAATTTACAGGCAAGCAAATGAGGCCCATAATAGCCCATAATATGAAGGAAACATGCTAAATTCTTTACTTTTTTGCATGTTGTGTTCATATAATGGGTTTGCCTGTGCATAGTATGTTTTTGTTAACAAGGTGTATATTGAATTTGGTCTTAGTACATAAGTACACAGAATGATGGCTGTAGTGAAGCATGCAAAGAATAGTCTAAGTTAATTATATCTTCAAACTCAATAAACAGGAGAATAACACAGAGAAACACAACCACATCGACAATACAGGACAAGGAACTAACTAAAACTGAGGGCTTAAATACACAGAGCAAACAAAAGGGCTAATGAGTAATTAACAGGACACTGATGAACAGGATCAATCAATGAGACACACAGGAAAACAGAAACTGAACACAATGAAAATTAAATCAAAGCCAAACATATTCGTAACAAGTACTTAGTATAAACCTGTTAAAAATAACTAGCAGCCAATGAAGGACAGCCTTGTTTTGTCCTCCAGGTATGCGATCTTATAAGGGTGTTGCATCATGTGAAATCTATGAATACTAGATGCATAGCTGCTGACATATTTTTTGTAGACCAATATGGATATTAATCGATTTTAAAAGACATTTTTGAACTCTCAAAATGTTTTGTGTCCTATCATCAGGTGAGGTACAGGAGTCTTTGGACATTGGTCTGACTGAGGTTCCTCCCATAAGGAAGCCCACCAAAGACAGTCCATGGAAGGAGAGTGCTGTCCTTCAACACCGCCAGCAGCTGAAGACCAAGATGAAGTACCACAAAGTAGAGGACCCTAAAGTGCCGCATGCCAAACAGGTATAGGATAAAAAAACAAATACAACAAAACCAATAAAAAAAAGTTTTATCTTCTCCTAGAGGTTGTCTCAATGGTATATCTGAGATCTTGTGGAATTGCAGAGAGAAGTTTATATTTGCCTATATATATTTCTCAGAGTTGGATACTCATTTATGCATACTAATGTTGTGAGCTGTAGGTAAAGTCTAAATCTGCCATAGCTGTTCCAAACCCGGACAAAACACGTTGTTCCAATTGACTTATGCTTAATAATTGTCTCTGGAGCTTATTTATCTTGGCTGAGGGCCTTGACCACAATACAGTGACTGAATCTGAGCAATCTGCAGACTTCAAATGCACAGTAACATGTGCAAAGAACTTTTTTCAGGCTCAGTACACACACACAGATGCTTTGCAGGTTGTATTTTCAGGTCTTGTTACCTTGAATAAACATCCACAAACGACACAAAAACATTAGTAAGTTGAAGTGATTTTAATGCTATGTATGCATTACAGATTTTATTTAGAGAATAGCTAAAATTTACTTACTTCCACGTCATTAAATCATTGGCTGGAAAAAGTAGTTCTGGGGTCAATTTGATATTAATGTTAAATATGACAGTAGAAACTTAGCAACCTGACTACTACTTATGTTCTATCCATTGAATTTTCCCTGAGATATTTTCCACCTAAGCTGTGATGATTTAGTGTGCATTATCTTGACCTAATACATAACTTATAGTCATTGATAACACAAGTGTTGAAAATCACACTTTACGAGTACTGGTATCATTCAAACATATCTTCTAAATATTTTAAACAATTCAAGACACAATGCTGTTATTGTATACTTCAATTGAAGACAAAAATGCAAAAACATTTATTTACATATTTTAGAGCCAGTGTCAGCAGGAGCTGGACCAGGTGCTGGAAAGAATCTCAAAAATACCCTTCAGAGATAACAGGGGTCCCCTGGAGGACCTCTATTCCCTGCACATACCCAACTGTGACAAAAGGGGGCAGTACAACCTGAAACAGGTATTTAATTCCCTTTCCAGCACCAAGTTCAAAGCAACCCACATTTTTGTAGATCTGGGTATTTGACATGAAATAAATGTGACTTGCTGTAATCCACCTGAACCTATTTTAATAAGCATTGTGGTAATTCTTTGATAGTTATTGTGCATGCAGGCAGCTTTTAAAGCCTGGTGTTAATTTAGTGATTACATGGAATATTTGAAATATTTATTTTAAAATGTACTATTACACCATAACTTTGTGTAGCCAGAAATTAAAAATTGTAAAAGAAAAAAGAAAGAAACAAAGACAAATTTAAAGAAATGTTACTTTATATTCATATAAATTCGGGAAGAGCTTGTTTATCTAATCTTGTCAACCAAGCACAGCTTACCTCACTCCACTGACAGTTCATCTGGCATCCCTCCTCCTCCCCATCTCCACTTTTATGTTCATAATCTTCAGGCTTCATTCAGCCCCACCTTAATTGTGCCAATTTTTTTCCCCCTTTATCAAGCTCTAAAATGATATGATTGTTGAAGTTAATTAACTGTCCTCATTCACTTCCATTGTAAATGCTTATTAAAAGAAGACATTAAAATGTGTTTGTATTAATCAACATTTTGCCACAAATGCTGTCAATTAAGCTTAAAGTCTCTGGTTAATTTTTGGACTATATTTATTTGGAATTTTATTTATTTGGAATTTTTGGAATATTTGGACTCTTTCATGTGTTTCAGTGTAAGATGTCAGTGAATGGGCATCGTGGTGAGTGCTGGTGTGTGAATCCACACACAGGAAGACCAATTCCCACCTCTCCACTGATAAGGGGTGATCCAAACTGCAGCCAGTACCTTGATGGCCTAGAGATGGATCCCTCTGTGGACCCTCAAAACTAAAAATATCCTGAACCTTCCCATCCCTTCCCATCTTGACCTTTAAGCCTACAAACCCACAATCATGACCCCAAAAGAGTTAGTGTTTCACACTCTCTAAACAAGCTACAAATATACCTTGTGTGTTTATGCATTTTTTGCGCTTGTAGATTTGAGATGGTTTGAAACATGTTACAGTTAAACACATTGTTACAGTTGAAGTACTGATATAACTGAACTGATAGTACTTAAATTAAATCCAAGTTATGACATACAGTTGTGGTCAGAATTATTGGCACCCTTGGTAAGTATGATCAAAGATGGCTGTAAAAATAAATCTGCATTGGTTATCCATTTGTTCTTTTCATTCAAAAATTTGCATAAATCTAACCTTTCATTGAAGTAAAAGAATTTTCTCCAAAACTTTCACATTATGAAATAAATGTTTTTCTCCAAAACAAGTTGGCCACAATTATTGGCACCCACAGAATGTTTTATGAGTAAAATATCTCTGAAGTATATTCCCATTCATTTTTACATTTAGCACACCAGGTTCTTGTTCCACACGAGTATAAATATGAGGAAACACAAAGGCCAAATTCCCTTAATCATCCATCACAACAGGTAAAACCAAAGAATACAGTGCTGATGTGCAGCAAAAGATTGTTGAGCATCACAAAATAGAAAGTGGCTGTAAGAAAATAGCTAAAGCATTGAAAATTCCCATTTCCACCATCAGGGCACTAATTAAGAAGTTCCAATCAACTAAAGAGGTTACAAATCTGCCTGGAAGAGGAAGTGTGTCTATATCGTCCTAATTCACAGTGAGGAGGATAGTTTGAGCGGCCAAAGACTCTCCAAGGATCACAGATGGAGAATTGCAGAGATCCATTGAGTCTTGGGTTCAGAAAGCCTAAAAACTATGTATCAAACAGCACCTACATCACCACAAGTTGTTTGGGATGGTTTCAAGAAAAATCCTGGAACAGACATGACTGGAACTTCAAATAGCACCTGGTTCTATATGAAACAAAACCAAAAATATCTATTTTTTTGGCTGCAAACCCACCAGATGGGTTTGGTGCAAACAGGGATAAAAAGGATACCCCATGCCCATGGTTAAATATACCGCTGTTTTTTTAAATATTGTGGGCCATTTTTTTTTTTTTTGCTGGAGGTCCTGGACATCTTGTTCAGGCACATGGTATCATGGATTCTATCAAATACCAACAGAAAAAAAAAAAATCAAACCCTGACTGCCTTTGCTAGGACTCAACACAAAATTGTGTCACTGAGCACAAACTGAAGCTTCTGCCATGGCCGTCCCAGTTCCCTGACCTGAACACTATAAAAAAAATTAGTGAGGTGAACTGAAGAGAAGCACCACCAACCTGGATCTGGGAATCTGAAGGACCTGGAGAGATTCTGTATAGAGGAATGGTCTCTGATCTCTTGCCAGGTGTTCTCCAAACTCATCAGGCACTATAGAAGACTCAGAGCTGTTATCTTGGCAAAAGGTTGAAAAAAAAAAATTGAATAAAAGGGTGCCAATAATTGTGGCCTATGTGTTTTGGAGGAAACCATTTATTTCATTGAGATTTTCCCCACATTTTCAATTATTTTACTTCAATGAAAGGTTCGATTTTTGTGAATTTTTTTGTGAAGGATTAACAATGCATTTATATTTTTACCGGCTTCTTTGTTCATATTTACCACAGGGGCCAATAATTCTGACCACAACTGTATGACCAGAGGACTGATGTTAGCAGGCTGATAATACTACTTTTCTGTAGGAAATTAACTAGAATTGTAAACATACCTTTTTAGTGTACTTAAACACTTTTACATACTTAGTAAGTACCTTGTGCTAATCATAACGTGTACGGTTGTAGTTCTCTCATGTTGCTGGTGCTATTCGTTTCAATACATTTCTTTAATAGGTTGCCCCCCTCTCATATAACGAAAAAGGTAAGGGTTTTTACTGGATAGGACAGTGTTCATCTTGACAAACACACTAAAGCGCTATGTTATAAAGTTAAAAAGAGCTAGTTCCTTACCTTAAATGATTTACAGAAACAAAATGTATGGGGCTGCTTATGAAGTCTTGAACTTTTGGCTTAAAAAACCTGATGTATGCTAATAAAAGTTGTAAGTTGGATTTTTTTGTGAATGCATCTGGAATGTTCAAGCCATTTAGTACTAGGGCTGCATCCGAAATCGCATATTCTCGAGTAGGTACTTATTTTGAATAAGTAATTACTTCTCAACCGCTAAAAAACTATGTTCTGTATAGTATGAGTGTGTGTATTATGAATATAATCTGGACGTACAACATTCACCATGTTGTCATTATCATGTTACCTACCAGCATCAGTTGTGTCACTTTACTGTCATTTACAAATCCTCTCCTGAGGCCTCATGATATAGTAAAGTGTCAATCGTTTGCACACTTCAGAATCTCGCCGGAAATAGTAGGTCATCTGGGAAGTCTTTGCCTACAATTCTATGAGTAGCCTACTGGGAATTCGGCTACTGTAGAAGGGAAGTATCCGATTTCAGATGCAGTCCAAGACTACGCAGTTTATACTAATGCAGTTGATGTTCTATTACAATTGCATGTAACTACTGACATCTGGTGGTCACACTAAGGAAGAGAAAACATAATTATAACTGCATAAAAACCTCATTGAAGATGTGTTAAATAGATTTGATACAGAGAGATGTTCACTAAACTTTTAACTTAACATTATGGTTTATTTGTGCAAATTTGATTCATAATTAAGCTTTTCTGTTAGGTGTTATTGCTGTTTTGGGCCCTATGTTTTACATGTACACAAATAAAGAATATTTCAAGGTATTATTTGTAGTTAGAAACTGAATGAATAATCATCTCTTCAGTGATTTTTTTTTTTTTTTCAAGTGACCAAAGTTATAAAATATATTAAAATAAGAAAACATGCTGCACATTTTTATAAAAGGAAAAATGAATTAGTGATGCACCAATTAAATATTTGAAATTACTTCCCGTGGTGTGCTCATCTCAAACTATATTTGATAAGAAGAGTACACAAACAAAATAAAAACAGAGATTCTACTCTTATATCTGAATATCTTTATATGTATATATTTATTACATAAATGTATTGTCTTTACAAAGTAGACAAAATTAAGAGTACATAAATTACATGAATAAATATTGCACACAGATATTTAGATGTCATACAAATTTAACCACCCTTATCACTTGATTTGGGCTTAACTTAAATTTACTATTAAAATGTATTCAATTATTAGAAACTTCAACTGAAAAGGTTATGGAAAAAATTACCAGATTTTATTTTTTACACCCATCAAAATTCACTTCATTATTAGATAGGCACCTTACAAAACTTGTCACACTGGTCTGCTTTTTATTTTTGTCTCATACTAGTGAGCCTAATTTCCCCACATGGAGTGGTATCGTTCAGAATTATTTCCATGTTATTCAATTGTAAAAAGAGGGATATTGTCCTTTAAAAATGCACTCACTGAGTGAGTGAGTGTTTGAGTGAGTGAATGTTGAGTGATGTTGATGACAGAGGACTTTCTAAAATTCTACAATCAGGGAACAATTCTAAACTGCTGTCAGCCTCTGATCTGACACTAAGTCACACCATGCAAATAATCTCATAAGCACCAAGAACATATTTATACTATTAGGAGGAAAACTGGTTGCACCAAATTCAATTCTGTGGGCCAAAACCTAATAGTACCTTTGGTATTGTACTACTATGGCATTTTCATAATGCAAATAATCTCAATTTGCCTGCTTTTTAAGAACATTGAATTTGCTTTTTTGAATCTACACTCCTGCAAACTAAAGGTCAGCATTTTGAGTGTTTGTGTTTTGCCTTTGTGGCCCCTTTGATGCCTTTGATGTAAATCAGTATTCAAATATTTGAGTAGAAAAAAGGCACTGATATTTCCATAAGAACCCAAGGACCCTGATCTGTTAAAGTTTGAAAAACTAGAAAAATGGCTGGTTGGTTTGTCACCATTGTGCATTCAAATGGTGTGTCTCTCTTATTCTATGGTGATTCATATAAACTACATGTTTGTACATGTGTCTAAGATTATTAAGAAGTTGTGCTTAGCTTTCTTTATTTTTTTTTGCCTTTTTACAGTTCACTAAAACAGTGGTTATTAGAATATGAATTTTCCTATGTGGCTCAGGTTGGCAAAACAATGTGGCAAGACTAATAAAGTAATTTTCTGAAATCTTTGGAAAGGGGTCAACAAACCAACAACAAAAAAAGAGTCTGTGAAGACTATACAAGTACTCTTCAGTGAGTAATGCTGTGCCACGGACAAAAGCAGAGTCATATGAAACAGTAATATTAAAGGGATAGTTCACCCAAAAATGAAAAAAAATTCATCATTCACTCACCTTGTCATTTCAAACTTGTATGCATTTCTTTCTTCTGTGGAACACAAAACAATTAAATGTTTTTTGTCCATACAGTACATTGAAAGAAAAATGGGTCCAGTGTTGTTTCTGACCCCACTGACTTTCATTGTAATGTCAAAAACTGTTTGAACATTTTTCAACATATTTTATTTTGTGTTCCACAGAAGAAAGTATGTCATATAGGTTTGAATGACACGAGGGTGAGAAAATGATGACAGAAATACCATTTTTATGTGAACTATCCCTTAAAGCTCTTTAAGCTCATAAGACTTTCTACGGTGTCTATGACATAAGATACAGTGGAAACTAGTCCATGACTCCCAAATGATACTTGATAGATCCCACCAACCAATGAAGATCAAATAGGACAACTTCAGGATTCAATAACTGATGCTTGTATTGTGCTTTAAAATAGATTTTTTTATATAGGCTTATATGGATTTTCCACAAATAAAGGTCAGACTCTTAAGATTAAGATTAGAAATGATTGGCAAATCACATAATATGGTAGATGAGAGTGAGTGAGTGAGTGAATGAGTGAGTGAGTGATGTTGTTGTTACGTGACCGAATTTAAGTTGTCTCATTCATTGTTGCTGCCATTGCTTTCAAGATCTTTACACTGGATGTTGCCTCCATTAAAATCAGTGCCCGGCATTTGAACTCCATGCTTGTCTACGCACCAGCAGATGCCTCGCTTGCGCCCCCTGGAGGGTTTACACTGTAACCGAAAATGAACAAAGCAAAGTAAGCAAAGTAATTTGACCATGCCCTCAGCCAAGAGCCAAGTGTTTATAGGAAAGAAAACTTTCCGACAACTAAGCTTGTCAGTAGTTGACATCTATAAACATGCTGAAGTGCAAAACTAACCTGTTTGCGCTTGAAGAAACCTTTCTTATCACAGTTGGGTAGGTACAGTGAAAGAGCCATGACTCTGGGGCTGTCCTTCATCCTCTGGATAATTCCATCCAGCTTTCTTCGGCATGGACCCTGCAGTTAACACACACATCATTAACAGAACAGTCTGGAAAAGGTGTCAGGCATTTATAGAAAGTTGTAAAATAACACAAAACACTGTGAAAACATTTTTTTTTTTTTTTTTACTGACATAAGATAAGTTGATTAAAAAAAAACTTACAATGTCAGACTGATGTTTGTCATTTCCCAAGAACGGGTAGTCCATATTTGTCCTGAGTTTAGCCTGCTGTCTCTTCCGATCCTTTCGCATGGCCTGAGCCTTCTTGCTGTTAATGTGGTCTCGTTGGAATAATGGAACCTTAGCCTGGGGAAGCAGATCCTCCGTTACCTCTGTAACCAGGGATTCTTCATGTGACTCTTGATCTAGGAAGAGGACAATAGTCAAATGCAGTGGCATACTGAGATTGGCATTGTTTACATAACAAATACACAAGGGTTGCTCGCACTGTCAAGACGCCTGTATGTCAGTCACAAAACCATAAAGACCATCAATCTAAGGCCAAATTGGATTGGTGTGCTTAGTGTGGATTACAGTCACTTTTCTCATTATCTATCTAAAACAAAGACTTCCTGCACTGGTCTTCCCTTACTAAAAAGAAGGTAATTCAAGTGTGCTATTAGTATATCTTTTAAATTACAAATAAGAAAGTATACTTTCAGTCTACTTTTTATGTAGCCTACTTCTCAGAAATATACTTTATGCACTTCTTAAAATTGCACTTAAAGGAATAGTTCACTTTAAAATGAAAATTCTGTCATCATATACTCACCCTCATGTTGTTTCAAACCTGTATGAATTTATTTCTTCTGCTGAACACAAAGGAAGATATTTATAAGAATGTCAGTAACCAGGCAGTTTCTGGGTCCCATTGACTTCCATAGTAGGAAAAAAATATACTATGGAAGTCAATGGGACCCAGAAACTGTCTTGATTGTCTGTCTTGACTGTCTTGAAAAGTGTTGATGGACTTCTGTGTTTTGATCATCATCATCGTCTTTGGCAAAAATTTGATTTTCTCAGCTTTTTGCTTAAAATGTTGCTTTTTAAAAAAAACACACATTCAAGTGTTGATAAAACAGGATGCATGATGCTAGCCATTTTTTTAAATGGTACCAGTAAAAAAGTACAGTTAAAGGTAGGCCTATATTTCAAAGTATAAAATCTAAATTATAAATAAAGTGCTAAAATAATATTGTGGTGAGCAGGATGGTGGCGTGATTAATGATAAGGGACACCTGCGCAACGCACCGGTCTCGTATCTCTTACAGAGGAGCGGAAGCATAAAAGGAGGAGCGACGACAGTGGAGATTGAGAGAGGCCAGCCTTGGACTTTTTTATTTGATGGTTGTTTTGTTATAGCCTATGTGACAGCAGGGGCTGCTGTCTTTACTTTCATTTTGTATTTTATTTTTTTGTATTTTTTTATTTTTTTTTTATTATTAGGCTATTATTAAAGTTTGTTGAATGTTCGCCGGTTCCCGCCTCCTTCTTCCCATAACATCTAACTACGTTACAAATATATAAATAGTAAACTGTCTATAAGTATTATGTTATGTTCACTTAAAGAAAACTTAAAAGTATACTTGCAGTATAGAACTAGTAGTTTACTGAGTAACCTAACCCTAAGTGTAAAAAATTCATAAACTAAAAAATGTGCTACAAGTATTTACCTAGAAAAACTATCAGTAGGCTATATCTATAAGTTCACTTGTATAGTTGCAGTACAAACAAAAAACTTAGTTATAAACTAGTTCACTAGTACTAGTACTCAAAGTTTATTACTCTTACACTTGGTTGTTACACTGGTATACTTAAAAGTATAGGCCTACTTTTATACACTAAAAGTAGGGCAATTTAGTCCTAAGTAGTATTGAAACAGTACACTTCTAGTCAATTGATATTTGTATACTTGTATACTACATAAAGTATACTTAACATATACTTGAACTTTACTTAAGTATACTTGAAGTATACTTATTTTTTGTAAGGTTATCTAAATTGAGAATGTTGTGGCTTAGATTATTTGTGCAATTGGTCCATTGATTTGAACAGAGGCTTGCCAGCATGCCAGAACTCTTCAGAGGAGACAACAGATCAGCAGATTTTTTAGCTGTTGGCTTTCTACAGGTGTCTCATATCAGTAGCTCATTGTTAAACTTTTTAGCGGAAATCACTCAAGTCTGCCAGAAAAAAAAAAAAAGAAAAAAAAATAGCTGTCATGTAATATATTACTGGCCATGCCTTCCAAACAATACAACCATAAACATAAATGTACCCTAGAAACGTTATTCAAATTTCAAAAAGTGAAAGCCAGGTATTTCTGAATACACAGTGTGAAAACCTATCATGGCTATTTTGGAAGTTACAAATCTAGCATGACAATAAAGTCCTCAACAGTTTGAACTCAACCACCAGCTCTTTCTTTTAATTGAAAGCATAGATGCCAGATGCCAACTTCAATTTGCCCATTCTAGACCCTCTTCCTCTCCCTTACACGTCACTGCATTGCCCAGCTGCAGTGAGTAATCAGATTCAAGGGCTTGACCCCTTCCTCGCCCCTCTGCGTCTTCTGTAGAGAAGCTAAGCAGCCAGGGTCACAACAGATGAGCAAATCTCCCAAGCCATTTGTGACGACATCACTGACAAATCAGAGAAAAGGCCTCAGCAAAGCTTTGAAATCATTGAATAAATCAACATGGTGCTTCAGCTTTCTTAATCTGTTGTTTTATCATCTGCCAAGCATTAGTAAACCGGATGTCTTATTTGAGGGATATTATGTTTTATTTTAGTGATGTTACGAGTGCACTTCCATGTCTCATAATCTGGGGTTATTGTTCTGGGAATGCATGCTAATCTGAGATCTGTGCAGCCCTGAGAGAGAATGTGTGCTCATTTTTTCTCTCTGCTTTCTCTTCTAAGTTTCTTCTGTTACATGTTGCCATGCCTTTTATTACTAAAATCTCATTTGAACAGTTCAAGGGTTGCAACAGATGAGTGCATTTACACATTTACATAAACTGTTTAATATACAGAGCCAAAAGTTATTGTGGCCACAAATTAAGGAATCAATCCCGCATTTTAATAATATGTGAGCATGTTTTGTTAATTGTTACTTCATTTTATCTCACACTGTGACAACATCTCTTTCATTTTTAAGTTTTAGCAAATTGTGGCCATGTTTTTTTTTTTTAAATGCTCTTAAAACTTGCATTGTCCTTTTACTGTGTCTGATAAGAGTGCTTTTATGGGCAGATACAATTTGCAAGATAATGAGTTTTATTTAGAAGTGGGAAACAATTCCATGCATGGTTTGAGTTTTCACAATGCAAAATAGAACTCAATCAAATTGTCTCTGCCAATATAACAGTGGCCATAGATACGTCTTCTCACACATATAAAACAAATTCTTAATTTGTTTCAACAATATCTCTTTTTTAATGCCTGACACAATATAATTTCTGAATACAAATAATTAAATGAATAAAAATATGAAATTATTAGTATCATTATTACGTTTGATACTAGGTGGGTCAGAGCTTAGCCTTGTACCGTTTTGCACCATTGTACCTTTACACAGAATTTGTAGGTGCAGAGCCTCCTTAGAACAGACTTAAGTCAGCTGTGTAAACTTTATGTTTTATTTTATTTTTTTATTTATTCTGAATGCTGCCTGGATTCATTTAAAGTCGTTCTCTGTCAGAACTCAAGCCTCCCATTCCAGGCTAAAGTTTTAACGACTTATAAGATGATGATGATTCAGAATGAAATAGCTGCAGCAGCTGTTTTCAGTAAATGTGATGAGATCGCATAATCACAGTTTTAAGGGTGCTGCAGCTGACTTAATCGCAGATTTTTGCAAAGAAAGGCAGGGGAGGCTAAAGCTTGTGAAAGGCAGTGAGATAAAGAGGATGACAGAGATAGATCTGCGGGTGTGTGGGTGGGGGTTGCTAGGAAAGAATTTGATTTGAATACTAATTCTGTATTCAATAAATGCAAAAATCCATCAAGATAATAGGCTATAATAAATCCTACAAGATTGTCTGCTATAGCCTAGAAGTCCTGACCTAGATAATTCAGCATAGATAGATAGATAGATAGATAGATAGATAGATAGATAGATAGATAGATACTACTTTATTTTGTATCCGTTCGTTTATTGCATATAAAACAGATCTTTTGAATGTCAATAAAACTTACCCTTCGGCATATGAAGTGGTTTATGTAGACCTAGTTTCTCGTTCATACAAACTCCTTTGCCGTAAAGCAGAGCGTGTAACGGCTTTTCCTCTCCGCCCCGAGGCAGGCAGCGCAGTCCCTGTCCACATGTCCCCGTGTAGACTCCACACGCCTGCCCCTCGGTCAGTGCGCAGGTCAAGCAGCATCCGCAGCCGGGCTCCTTCACCACCTGACACCCCATCCGCACCGGTGGACACATGGACAGCGCCTTCTGATCGCACGGCTCACAGGGCACGTACGAGGCAGAAAAGCCGGGTAGACACCATACAAATGTAATCAGAGTATACAAACTTAGCTGCATGGTCCTACTGTAGAGAACCTATTCCAGTAACCTTGAATTAGTCGAAATATTTTGAGATATCCGAGAACGAAGTAGCGGTTAAAGGGAAGTGTATCGTGTTTTAAAAATAGCAATTATCAATCCTCTCACCTCTTGATAGAAGAATCCAATGGTTCATAGGCTATAAGACATGAGATCTAATTAAAAGGCAAAGTCCTGAGATTAAATGGAATGGATTTCGGGGGAAGATAAACCTAAAAAATAATCAACAAATCCACCCCTATATTAAAAAACGAAATAAATATGTCCCGGTTCTATTAGAAGTCCTGCAGCTTAATCAAGCGAACAGTGATCACCCTGGAGAGCTGCTGTCAGTATGAAGCTCTGCTCACGTTAACCGTGGTGGAGGGAGGCGCACTGCACTTCATTTAAAGGTACTGGTGCTTCTTGGGCGGATCCCAGAGTGATGCTGTGCTATTTAGCGCAGGTTCAGATTAAGCGAAACATGGTATAGCAACAAAACTAAAAAGCAACAAGAGAAAATTGAAGACTACACACCAGTAAAGATGACATAAAAGATGACAAAAGTAGGACGTAAAATTAGGAATTGCTCTAAATGTAATTATTTTGCATTTAAAATAATTTAAAGTTACCATGAAATCCAAATGGACCATTCTTTTTTTAATAATTGATTTATGTGTGCAGATCTTTTTTTTTTATTTTTTTTATTTTTTTTATCATGTACCCTTGTAATCTTTAATCAAAGTAGAGTGGTGCAGGGATAACGCATTTTACTTCCAGTTCCATCATCCTTAAGTCAGTGTTTTTGTTTTTTGAATGGGTTTTTGCTTGAAATAAAGCCTGGTGAACACAAGCTTAAGATATTTTCACGTTTTATTCTACGACATAAAATACACCAGTAATATACTAATATTGTGATTTATTTAAAGCTTTTACTTGTCTTGTAAAAAATGGTTTCTAACAAGTGGCTAAATGGGACTACAGAGGCTGTCGAGGACAAAACCATTCTTAGCCGAATGGGTAAACTCATCTACTCACTAGTCTGCTTTCACAGCCTCGTTGTGTTTATAATCGTGCTCTTGCAAACTAATATAACTCAAACTTTCAGGGAAAATGTTTTTAAAAAGAATGAATGATTTGTCAGAAGTTTAGAGATGGTGACAATGAAGTCAGAGAGGGAGTAAAATCTTTCCGTGGCAGGGGCAGCTGCCACTGGCGCCTGTCACTCGACCTGCCACCGCTATATGCGCCTGTCACTCGACCTGCCACCGCTATATGCGCCTGTCCCGCGACCCGTCACGGCTCTACGCGGCTGTCCCGCGACCCGTCACGGCTATACGCGGCTGTCCCGCGACCCGTCACGGCTATACGCGGCTGTCCCGCCTCACTGTTTTCACAGAATTGTAAATGCAACGCATATGTTTGTTCATTAAAATTTATTAATTTTTAGCATTTAGTCATTTATTTGTAATAAACACTTTAAGTGGGCTATTTAAAAATTGTTATGTATATGTTAAATTATCCTTTTAAAACATAAGCGCAGAGTGTTATGTAATATTGTGTGTGTGTGTCGAAAGAATTTGTCCGCAGCTGCTCAAAAAAGAAAAGAAAAATATAGCTGCGAGCAGCGATTGCGGGCCCAAGCCGGTGGCACCGCCACCCTGGTGCCTTTAGTTACACTAAAGCCACCGGGGTGGCGGTGTCACCGGCTTGGGCCCTCCATCGCTGCTCGCAGCTATATTTATATATATATATATATATATATATATATATATATATATATATATATATATGCCAGTTGGTGGCGCTATAACTTTGACTCACAATAGTTACATCCATCTGATCGGCCTCTTACCACGAACACACTGCTGAAGTTTCATCAAGATCAGTTAACGTATGCAGAAGTTATATTACTTCGTGTTTCTCTTTTCTCGCCATTGTTTCCTCGCCACGGCTAAACCGTTCGAGATATCAAAAATCTGTCCGGAATTTATCATCCTCAATGTCTTGTCTTCATGCTGACCGAGTTTGGAGGCGATTGGATGAATTTTCTAGGATGAGTACATTAAATTCCACAGCATGCGTTTTTCAAACAACCCATAATAGCCGACTTCCTGTTGGGCGGAGCTAATAACTTAGAGTGCGGAAGTTGTTCGGCCCGATGAGATCTATATGTGTACCGAGTTTCATATTAATTCATGCAAGCGTGTTTGATATATGGACCAAGTTTTTAGACCGTGTCCAAGGGGGCGCTGTTGAGCCCCCCTGCCACGCCCGGGTACCAGCTTCAGCCCGGCCCTGATGACCGTGGGTTCTGACCTGTGTGGAACGTTTCAAGAGTTTTTGAGCACGTTAAGGGCCCCAAAAGCCCCTGAAACCTTGAAGAACAAAGATTAAATGGAATAGACAAATCTCCCCCCCCCCCCCCACACACAGACACACAGAGAGAGAGAGAAAATTCTCCAGAAAATCCACATTCAAACCAAAATATCTGACTTCCTGTGGGTCTGAGGTAATGACTGTAAATTAGAAAGGTGTCCTGCTTGATGAGAACAATACACCTACCAAGTGGTTTCTAACAAGTGGCTAAATGGGACTACAGAGGCTGTCGAGGACAAAACCATTCTTAGCCGAATGGGTAAACTCATCTACTCACTAGTCTGCTTTCACAGCCTCGTTGTGTTTATAATCGTGCTCTTGCAAACTAATATAACTCAAACTTTCAGGGAAAATGTTTTTAAAAAGAATGAATGATTTGTCAGAAGTTTAGAGATGGTGACAATGAAGTCAGAGAGGGAGTAAAATCTTTCCGTGGCAGGGGCAGCTGCCACTGGCGCCTGTCACTCGACCTGCCACCGCTATATGCGCCTGTCACTCGACCTGCCACCGCTATATGCGCCTGTCCCGCGACCCGTCACGGCTCTACGCGGCTGTCCCGCGACCCGTCACGGCTATACGCGGCTGTCCCGCGACCCGTCACGGCTATACGCGGCTGTCCCGCCTCACTGTTTTCACAGAATTGTAAATGCAACGCATATGTTTGTTCATTAAAATTTATTAATTTTTAGCATTTAGTCATTTATTTGTAATAAACACTTTAAGTGGGCTATTTAAAAATTGTTATGTATATGTTAAATTATCCTTTTAAAACATAAGCGCAGAGTGTTATGTAATATTGTGTGTGTGTGTCGAAAGAATTTGTCCGCAGCTGCTCAAAAAAGAAAAGAAAAATATAGCTGCGAGCAGCGATTGCGGGCCCAAGCCGGTGGCACCGCCACCCTGGTGCCTTTAGTTACACTAAAGCCACCGGGGTGGCGGTGTCACCGGCTTGGGCCCTCCATCGCTGCTCGCAGCTATATTATATATATATATATATATATATATATATATATATATATATATATATATATATATATATATATGCCAGTTGGTGGCGCTATAACTTTGACTCACAATAGTTACATCCATCTGATCGGCCTCTTACCACGAACACACTGCTGAAGTTTCATCAAGATCAGTTAACGTATGCAGAAGTTATATTACTTCGTGTTTCTCTTTTCTCGCCATTGTTTCCTCGCCACGGCTAAACCGTTCGAGATATCAAAAATCTGTCCGGAATTTATCATCCTCAATGTCTTGTCTTCATGCTGACCGAGTTTGGAGGCGATTGGATGAATTTTCTAGGATGAGTACATTAAATTCCACAGCATGCGTTTTTCAAACAACCCATAATAGCCGACTTCCTGTTGGGCGGAGCTAATAACTTAGAGTGCGGAAGTTGTTCGGCCCGATGAGATCTATATGTGTACCGAGTTTCATATTAATTCATGCAAGCGTGTTTGATATATGGACCAAGTTTTTAGACCGTGTCCAAGGGGGCGCTGTTGAGCCCCCCTGCCACGCCCGGGTACCAGCTTCAGCCCGGCCCTGATGACCGTGGGTTCTGACCTGTGTGGAACGTTTCAAGAGTTTTTGAGCACGTTAAGGGCCCCAAAAGCCCCTGAAACCTTGAAGAACAAAGATTAAATGGAATAGACAAATCTCCCCCCCCCCCCACACACAGACACACAGAGAGAGAGAGAAAATTCTCCAGAAAATCCACATTCAAACCAAAATATCTGACTTCCTGTGGGTCTGAGGTAATGACTGTAAATTAGAAAGGTGTCCTGCTTGATGAGAACAATACACCTACCAAGTTTTGTGATTCTAGGAAAAACTAAGCCCCCATTTTTGACTAAAGGTGGCGCTACTGAGCCATTCCACCACGCCCATTTCTGAAACTTTGCACATGTCTACTGTATAATAAATGTGATGTGTCTGTCGAGTTTCATGCATTTTCAAGCATGTGAAGAGTCTCAAAAGCATCCGAAAAGAATATTAAAGTTTGATGCGTTGCCACGGCAACAGTATCTAAGATATCAATAATCCTTTTACAGGTCTACATCTGCCGTGTGTCTACATTATACACATAAAGTTTTAAGCAAATCGGGTAAAAATAAGAAAGTGATTTCAAAGCATTTTGAAAGTGACACACTTCCTGTTGCCAGTTGGTGGCGCTATAACTTTGACTCACAAAGGTCACATCCATGTGATCGGCCTCTTACAACGAACACACTGCTGAAGTTTCAGCAAGATCAGATAATGTATGCAGAAGTTATAACACACTTCCTGTGTCCCATTATTCGCCATAAATTAGTTTCCTCGCCACGGCCAAACCGTTCGAGATATCAAAAATCTGTTCGCAAGAATTCATCCTCAATGTCTTGACTTCATTCACACCGAGTTTGGCGGCGATCGGATGAATTCCCTAGGAGGAGTATTTCACATTCCATTGTATGCGTTTTCCAAACAACGTATAATAACTGACTTCCTGTTGGGCTTTTGTAAAACTTAGAGCACGAAAGTTGTTCGGCCCGATGAGATCTATATGTGTACTGAGTTTCATATTATTACATGCAAGCGTGTTTGATATATGGACCAAGATTTCGGACCCCATTCCAGGGGGCGCTGTCGAGCCCCCCTGCCACGCCCGGGTACCAGCTTCAGTCCGGCCCTGATGGCCGCGGGTTCTGACCTGTGTGCAAAGTTTCAAGAGTTTTTGAGCATGTTAAGGGCCCCAAAAGTGGCAAAAAGGCAAAAAAAAAAATAATGAAGAAAAAAAAAAAAAAAAAAAAAATCCTTACGAAAACAATAGGGCCTTCGCCCTTTCAGGGCTTGGGCCCTAATAATCCTTAAGAAAACAATAGGGCCTTCGCCCTTTCAGGGCTTGGGCCCTAATAAGAAACCCATCAGTCAAAAACCCCACTGTCAGTGTTTTGTAAGGAACAGGCAAATATGTAAAATATAGCAGGAGACATTTTAATTGTTTACTAATAAAACAGTTATTTTTTTTATGTCAGTGTCGGCTAGACAGATGAAGTTGACCACTCGCGATCTTCGCAGCGCCAGAGAGAAATGCACATTTCATACAAATTACATAAGCAGCGCAGTCTGTTTTCTTTCGTTTTGAATTGTTCTGCTTAAAAGTAGACATTTCAAGCTATCTATATGTCTCAGGTCTGTGAGGCAATAGGCTACCTTATAGGTCTACGCTGAGTTTCGGTTCATTTATGAGACAAGCTCCAGGTTCGCCAGCGCCTCTGTGTCCTGATTATCTATTTTCTAAGCCTATATTTACTTCTTATTTATTAAATCCAAACAATTGGTTGATGAAACATCGATTAAAATTAAGATACAATTAATACAAAACGATATTAAATTTAAAGACAGGCTTTGTGCTTTCAGTTTGAGGTCTCTGTGAAAGTTTTAAAACATTATTTTAGTGCCGCTTTAGAGCGCTCACGATAGCGGAGAACTGTCTGTAACATTTTTTTTTTTTTTTTTTTTTGAAATAAATTTCTAAAAAAATGCGACTTAGGCTATATAGCTAGCCTATGTTTTTTTCTTCCTCGTGGCGCATTTTTTGACTGATATGCGACTCCGGAGCGACTTTTAAAATAGGCTACGGTAAGTTATTTATTCTTTTTGTGCAAATGTCCCATAAAGTCCCATCCTTTAAGAATTAATTTATGTCCCGTTGACCGGTCCATTGCATTACAAATAAAAGCAGAATCAATAAAGTCAAAAATGTGATGTGCAGTCAGGTGGTTTGAGTGTGTGCGCGTTTTTGACGAGTTTCATAGTCTTGATATTGTTTCTTATTCAAAAGTGGTGACTTATTCAAAAGTGGCTACTATATTTATTATTATTATTATTATTATTATTATTATCATCATTATCAATATTATTATTGGTATTATTATTATTATTATTAGGCTAAGCCTAGCCTACTACTATATTGTGTAGGCTAGCCTACATGTAGAATTACAACTAGCCCAAGACATCTTTATTTAACCGTGAGTGACAGGCGCATAGCCGTGACGGGTCGCGGGACCATAGCCGTGATGACGGGTCGCTGGACAGGCAGGCGCGTATATAGCCGTGACAGGTCGAGTGACAGGCGAATATAGCCGTGACAGGTGAGTATAGTTGTGACAGGTCGAGTGACAGGAGTAGGTGATGGGTCGCGGGACAGCCGCATACCCGTGACCATGGGTGGCGCTAGGGAGGAGCAGGTGCTTCAGCACCCCCAAGAAAGACCAAAGCACCCCGATACCACCCCCAAAAATTATTTATGGAAGCAATTATATTCAGGCTGTATTCTATGGAAGCCCTGAACCGCATTTTGAAGAAATACTATCTCGTTATTTCGACATAAGAAGTCTTATTTTGACATAATAAATCGTTATTTCGACATAATATCTCGTTATTTCGACATAATTAGGGGACATTCTCTGCATTAAGCCACATTAAGCGTTCTTATGGTTATATGGGAGGAAAATGCTTAATGTGCAATTAAACGTTGCGTTCATATTATGGGCTTATCTGATTTTTTGTACATAGCCTACTTTATGATTTTAGTATCATAATGATTAATAAATGCACGCACAATTATCCATGAACTTGATTTGAACAAATGCCTTTAAACTTGTGTGTGCAAAATTCAGAATTAAATGAATGTGCAGCAATTTGTACAAATAGAGAGTCTGTATGCCTACTATACTGCTGTAATAGTACTGTTTTGTTAAAATATTATAGTATTATTTTTTTCCATTTATGTTGATTTATGAAAAGTGAACAACACGAGTAAGATAGGATGCGCAATATATCAAGAGACATGGAGTGGGTCAGACATGATTTTGACCACTTCATTAAGTTTTCTTTTGTAGAAAGCCTTTCTTTAAAGTGTTTTTTGTATTTCTTTAGTTTTGTATAAATTGTATATTAATTTTAATAAATTTTTCATCAACCAATTGCCTGGATTTAATAAATAAATATAACAGACATAGGCTAATCATGGAGGCGCCCGCGTGGTCACTTGCATTGCACGTTAACTGAAGCGCATCTCATCCTAACTTAATGAAACTCAGTGTATGCCTCAAACAGACATGAGAAATATATCAAATACACAAAGCTTGAAATGTCTTTAAACGAAATAATTCAAAACGAAAAGAAAAAGGCTCCTCTCTGATTATGTAATCCCTTGTGCATTTCTCTCTATTGGCGCGTTCATATGGCGATCGTCAACTTCATATTTGCAGCACTAGTTTATTAATAAAAATCAATGCATGCGTCGCCGGATTTACAAATCTTGCTTGTTGCACGCACACATATTATGTCGGAATAACGAGATGTTATGTTGAAATAACATTATTATTATTAATAGGCTACATCTTTTCTATTTGATTGAATGCTGAATGTTGCTTTGTTCAATTTAATAAAATTAAAACTTTAATTGTGGTCATTAAAATAATTGAATATTAAATATTTAGTGGGCAAGTTTTTCTCATTTATATACATAGGCCTATACAGCTCCCCCTGTCAATGATCTAGAACCCCCCCAGCACATGCGTTAAAAATTCTCTGGCGCCGCCCCTGGCCGCGACGGGTCAAGTGACAGGCGAGTATAGCCGTGACAGATCGCGGGACAGCCGCATATACCCGTGACAGGTCGCGGGACAGCCGCATATGACCGTGACAGGTCGCGGGACAGGCGAGTAGCCTATAGCTGTGACAGATCGCGGGACAGCCGCATATAGCCGTGACAGATCGCGGGACAGCCGCATATACCCGTGACAGATCGCGGGACAGCCGCATATAGCCGTGACAGATCGCGGGACAAGCGAGTATAGCCGTGACGGGTCGCGGGACAGTCGCATATAGCCATGACAGGTCGAGTGACAGGCGCATAAAGCGGTGGCAGGTCGAGTGACAGGCGAGTATAGCCGTGACAGGTCGAGTGACAGGCGCATAAAGCGGTGGCAGGTCGAGTGACAGGTGCATATAGCGGTGGCAGGTCGAGTGACAGGCGCATATAGCGGTGGCAGGTCGAGTGACAGGCGAGTATAGCCGTGACAGGTCGAGTGACAGGCGAGTATAGCCGTGGCAGGTCGAGTGACAGGCGCATAAAGCGGTGGCAGGTCGAGTGACAGGCGCATAAAGCGATGGCAGGTCGAGTGACAGGCGCATATAGCAGTGGCAGGTCGAGTGACAGGTGCATATAGCGGTGGCAGGTCGAGTGACAGGCGCATATAGCGGTGGCAGGTCGAGTGACAGGCGCCGGTGGCAGCTGCCCCTGCCACGGAAAGATTTTACCCTTACTGGGAAGTCATGTGAGTATGACATGAGTGTATAGTTCGTTTATAGCCTAAGTTTAGCGATTAACTTCGCGATTGAATTTACGCTTCAATATTCATAAGTTGTGTTCACTTGTGAATATCATGATAAAAAAATAAAATAAAATAAAAAAAAACATGTAAGAATCATAAGCTTTTGTAAGTCACAGACTTTATTTTCTACAATAATTTTCTAATAATTTTTTTTGTTTTTTTGTTTTTAGTTTTTTTGTTTTTGTTTTGTTTTTTCTGGGGAACCAGGGTGATGCTAACTTCTGGATTGGCCTACAAAAATAAGTCTAAAAAACAGCATTCTATAACTTCCTCTCCCAATTTCAGCAACATGTCTTTTCTCTGATGATGTTTCTCATCACGAGGGCTTGACAACCTGTCACTCACAGGAGATCACAGCAATAGCAAATGACAATAATCCAAAAATCCAATCAAGTCCTGATTGACAAAACAACTCCCGCCCTACATTTTTTCTTATTCGCGAAACCATTTCATTTGGATTTACTTCACATTTATGGAAGAAAAGACTACTGCAACTTCCATTTCATATCGATTTTAAGGTCTTGATGTCGCTCACGAATCTGACATTTTCAGGTCTGTGTACGTTTTGAGGTTTTGTTTTTCAATGTAAAAAGAATTAATGAGAAACAAAGGAGTTATATTTGAATTTGAAAAATGTACTTCAAATCGTTTTATGTTCACAAAAATTAATTGTAGACTACAGTATGAATGTTTGATTAGGTTGACGCCCTTTCCTTCTAAATGTCGTCTCTGTTCTTTCTCTAACAGCTTAACATGCTAAAGAAACAGACTGTATTAAAATTAAAACCAACAATGATAAACTGAAACAGAGGGCTATACAAATGAAGGAATATGATTAACTAATCTAGATACAGGTGAACATAATCAGCAGCTAAGGAAACATCTCAGGTTGTGAATGGAACCCAGTTCCCTGAGAAGGATGACGAGACGATGTATCTTGGTGTTGATACTATGGGGAATGCCTTAAGTGTTTCTGACTTTAGATGAGGATGTCCAAGTTTAGACAGATCCATCCTGGCACCAGACAGGTCTTAACCTGAAACCTCAGAAGCAAGGCAATAAGGGAAATGCATAAAATAAACTAAGCCATGTTATGCTAAGCCTGAGAGGCTCATAGGGAGCAGTCTACCAAAGGGAGCATGTTAGCAGTCAGTACCTCCAATCTCAGGTTACTGAGAAATGCGACAGGCAAAGAGTGGACAGCATTGCTAAGTCCAGCTCTACTCTGCCTTTACTACAACCTTGGTATCGTCACCATACAAGAGGAAGCATATATCCTGACTACAACAAATCATAAGGGAGGGAGGTAACGAGACCATGGGACACACTGTGGTAACCAAAGAGATTCTCGTAAACCAGACTATACCCCAAGGGAATTGCAGGTGAGCTTAAGCCCTACTTAAAATCCCCAAATCTATCTGGGGAGAGTGGCAAATAGGAGAATGGGACTCATTGCAATCCACCCATTCCCCTTATTCCCAAGCTCATACCCTGCCAAGGTAAAGGGCTCTCTCTAGAGCAGGGGTCAGCAACCTATGGCACACATGGGTAATCGCTGGCATGTGAGCAAAAGTGAGAGAGGTATATGATATTCATTCAGATAAAGTACCTCGTACCTGCATACAGATCTACATTTTGAGGTAACCATTCCTCATAGTATCACAGCTTGTTTTATTAAGTTAGGAGTTATAAATACTATTAAAGTGTGAGAATTAAACTGCACAAATAAATGAAAGTGCGCAGCTCTCACAAACCATTGGCGTGACCACTACCATCACTTGATTTTCTCAGCCTTTTGCTCAAAATATTGCTGTTTTTATTAAACTTACCCACATTCAAGTGTTGATAAAAAAAAAAAAAATGTATGAGGCTAGAATAAAACAGTTTTTTTTTGTTTAAAATGCATGTTCAGATATTCATACAACAAAGTATTCTGTGGGCCATGAAACTTTTGTGAAAATGATAAAAAAATGCTGGCGCTGGCTGGCAACTTTTTTCAAAAACGATGGTAGGGAAAGAGTTAACATTCCACATTACTGATGCATGTGGAACCTCCGTTCATACGTACCTGGTCACTTCATGTGTTTTCTCTGATCGGATAACTATCCAATCGTGAAAACACTGAAAGAGAGGGCATTTTTTCGTATTCCAGATAAAACTGGACAAAATGTATCTGGTTGTTGAAGCCACATATATAAATTTTACTCCTAGAATGGTAAAAATTAAACATGTGATAGATACCCAAATATGACAGCACTAATAAAGCATGCATCGCCGCAGAGGAGTAGCTGGGCCTCTCTTCAGCAAGCCGACTGTCACGTTTTGGTTTTGTTTCATGTTCTTGTTTCATGTCTGTCATGTGATCCCTGTTCTAGTCATGTGATCCTGCCATGTGTTCTGTGTTGTCATTGGTTCATTGTTTCATTGTTCACAGGTGTCCCTTGTCTAGTCATTAGTCTTGTGTATTTAAGCCCTCACGTTTGCCATGTGTCTTTGTTAAGTATTGCTTGTGTAACCACTGTTTGGTAAGATTTTGGTTTTTGTTTTGAGTTCACGCCACGCCACGCCACGCCACGCCACGCCACGCCACGCCACACTTTTGTTTTATGTTTGTTCACGTTTTTCTAAATAAACTGCACTTGGGTTCTCTGCAACTTGCCTCCAGTGGACTCAGTTACAGAATACTTAACCTAAGATGAACCCAGCAGTTGCTCTCCTATGCCTACGTCAAGGTAACAGGACTATTGAGGACTATATTTTTGAAATTCTGGAAATATCCTACCAAGTGGATTTTAATGATGTTGCCCTTAAGGACATCTTTTGAATGGGGCTAAGTACCTGATTAAGGCGAGACACTACAGGTGAATAGGGTAAAATTTTCAAATAATCGATATCACCATGAAACTTTCTCCATTGATTACTTGCACAAGTATATAAAAATGTTTTACTATTTATTTTTATTTATTTATTTATTTATTTAAAATTTGTTTAATTATGCAAATTAGGCATTATCTCATTAAATATGCACAATTTTGCATATATTTTCGGTAGATAGATCTGAACATATGATAAAGCCAGGTGCAAAATTATTTTTTCATTTTGTTTACACACAAGATGAAGAGAGAATTTCAGAGGGATTTCAGGATATATGCTTTCGTTACCTAGGAAATCAAAATATACTGTCCATAGCCTTAAATCGATTTTTGACTTTTTTTTATTTTATTAAAATGTCACATAAATTAGGCCAGGAATGATTTAACAAATCCCTCTGAAAATATCTTCAGAATACTGCTAAGTGTATAACTGGAAAGTTTGGTGTACATGCTACATAGGCTGAGATGTTTGTACTGGAGAATGACAAACTCATTTTGGGAAAACGGCACTTAAAGATTTAAATGGCTCTAAATAAGATTTCGTCATTAGCTTGAAATCCCTCTTTGGACACTCACAATTGGTTACTGATAGAAAGGAAATGCCCATATTTGGGTTACATAGCGTTGTGCAGGCGACTCAGAGCTTTACAACGATACCGGTCATGACAGACTTCAGTAAACAGACGGAACTCGGCATGTCGCGTTGGAATGCTAACTTCTTGGTAAATTCAGAAGAAACATACTGCTGCAAGTAAACAAAATGTAATAAAATAAACATCTTAATGTATTTTTTCAACGTTTTCTTTATAGCAGCTTGAAAGAAAACATATTGGAGTAAACTAGCCCAAAATCTCAAAACTGACCATGAAAAATCGATGTTTTTGCCTGCCGTGTCTTGCCTTAAGGCCACTGAGGGCATGCCTCCCTGGCCCCCTGAACAGCAGGCTCCGCCCTGGATTCCTGCACTGCTGGGTCCGCCCACACTCCATGGCCCAGGCCCGCCATGTCCTGGTCTCGTACCCCTGTACAGGCATGGCCCTCCATCCCTCCCCCAAGACCGCCTCTGCTCCACCCTCCTGAACTTTTTTTGTTTTGGTTTAGTTTGGCGTCGGGAGCCGCTCTTAGAGGGGGGGATATGTCACGTTTTGGTTTTGTTTCATGTTCTTGTTTCATGTCTGTCATGTGATCCTGCCATGTGCTCTGTGTTGTCATTGGTTCATTGTGTCATTGTTCACAGGTGTCCCTTGTCTAGTCATTAGTCTTGTGCATTTAAGCCCTCATGTTTGCCATGTGTCTTTAAGTATTGTTTGCGTAACCACTGTTTGGTAAGCTTTTTGTTCTTGTTTTGAGTTCACACCATGCCATGCTTTTATGTTTATTCGCGTTTTTCTAAATAAACTGCACTTGGGTTCTCTGCAACTTGCCTCCAGTGGACTCCGTTACACTGACGTGCAAACTGCTACAAAGTAAACTGAAAGTTAACACAGTTGTTTTCATTAAAAGTAGTGACACTAAAATTTTACCAGTGCTAATGCCGCTTTCTTTCCAATTGTGGTCTTTGATCTTGAAATTGGCTGGTGATAAATAAAATGAAGCCCATATCTTGCTTTCTTTGACATGAACTGTAGCACAGTGAATTGAAGAATGGATTTATATTTGTTTTGCTGACACATTTATGTTCCCAAATGTAAATGTAAATGAAACGGTTACAAAACAGATATCTGAGCCGTTAAAACGCATGAATGACTACGAATAGATAGGTAGCACAGTGATTAACTCAGAAACTTAAAAACGGCACTTCATGACAAAAAGGTTGCCGAACCCTGGTCAAGAGACCTGCATCTCCATCGCTATTCCCACAAAAGCTAACAGTAGTTGGGGAGGGAGGTAAATAGAATAGAGGGACGCAATGTGGACTGCCCACCATAATTCCATTTACCTATTATCAACCCTAAGGTGTCCTTGTCTAGAGGGAAGCTCTCTATCCCTGCATAAACTATAATAAACAATTGGAGAGGGTGGTAAAAGTGGAACGCAGGATGCATGGCATTCTACCCATAGTGACTCTTTACCAGTCTTTGTGCCTAATGTCAACTGATAGCAACACATCCACAAGAGAGTGCATTATCCTCTCTTATATGAATCCTTTTTTACATAAGGGAGAAAAAAGAGAGAAGACATTCTCAATAGCCGCTTTCCGACCAAGTAGTTACAGGAACTTAGTTATGGGAACTGTCCACTTCTAAACAGTTCTATGAACTACTCTCCCCCAAACTCTGTTTTGCTGTTTGTGTTCGCACTGGCCAAGTGGCCATAGGAACTGGTAGGAGGGGTAAGGGAGTGATGGAAGCGCGGCAACTTTTATTTTGATGGCGCGAGTACGCCAGAGCAAACAATGCTCGCATTCTCTGTGTTTATTAGTTAGCGATCTGTCTAACAGTACTGTTTAATATGTTATTAGATAGAACTGTTATAGTAGACAGTATATCAAAAAAAAAGTTTATTAGCCTATGCCATGTGGTTGATGTCCAGTGTTGCTAGCTGGGCAGAAATACATAATCATGTTTGGCTTGGTCCCCTCAAAGTTGCGTTGGATTTTCTCTTCAGCATAAAGGTTTAGAGGCCCATCTATCACTGCTTTCCATGTTTGTATAGTTCGTTTCTGGAGTAAATATATAGGCTATAATCTGTGTGTTTACATATAACAGTTAGCTGTTTTAAAAATGGCGGGTGCTGGTGTTCCACGTGCGTTCGGTCAATCAGCGTACACTAACGTCATGGGTAGTTCCTATAGTGCTGGTTTAGACCCTACTCTGAAGTAGGACCTAAATTAGTTCCTCCAAATGGAGTTACTAGAACTAAAATCGTTCCTAGTTCCTGCGGTGTGAACACGCCGACATCCGGGTACTTTAGCCAATAGTTCTAGGAACTGTGAAAAGGTTCCTCCGGTCGGAAAGCGGCTAATATCTACTTTATAGCTCTACCCTGGGAGAGAACCATCAGAAATTCAAAGAGGGATGAAAACAGTGATCAATCTCTGTTTCGCCAATCCACTCTACAGCCAGGTGAAGGGGGTGGGATGTCCTTAGACATACAACTGTCCTCCATAGAATATGTCCTCCCGAATATAAGAATGCACCAGCGTGCATAACATAATGAAACACTGCTAAGCGTAATAGTGAAACAGTAGACTGAGAGAGCAGTTTCTTTTAGCTTAACAGGGAGAGCCCAATATAAGCGAAGGGGTCCATCATCTCACCATTACTAACATATTTGGCAGCCCTCACATTATCCATTCCCTGGACCTAAGTCCTAGAGGAGCATGCTGAACAACATTAGTCCATACTCTGTGCCTAATTCCTTGCAAAGCATGATTAAGCATGGTTTTCCTAGAGAAGCAAGCTAACATAATCTGTGTCCGCTCTACTCTCAAAGCCTATGAAGCAGGAGAGAGTGATAGAATTATATGCAACTCTTGAAGGTCCATAAAGGCAGAACCCGACCTCAGCGTGTTTATTCTATCTTCTATCCTGATCGGATATCTACATTTACAAAAGAAACAAACACAAAAAACAGAACTTCTTATAGCGAAAAGATGCTTGAATGCACCAACTTGGTTGTAACATTTTGCCTAAAATTTCTGCACATTGCTACAAATTTAAAACAAAAAAATTACAATTTTGTATTTTCATGTATTTTAAGATCAATTTTGTGGGCTATGGGGGTGGCACAGTATGATATTTTGTATAGGAGATATAATGGTACAGTGCAGATATTAGATAACAAGCCAATCGATATGTTTTAGAAATCTGTACTGTCTGCAAAGCAAATGCTAAATTAAAAAAAACTGAAAACAAAGAAATGCATATCATCGATCTAACAGACTCTTTGGGTGATGAATCCTCACATTGTGCAAATAATTGTCCATTCAAATTCACCCAATAGCATTGCAGTAAAGATAACAGAGGTTTTGAGAAATCTATAATCATGCTATTTGCAGTGTTAAAAGTCACAGACTTACAAAAACAGTATTGGAAAGTGCAGAGCTAATGACCTTTGTAGCTCTTAACTGTTGATGCTGTTCACCTTTACTCCTAATATTCTCAAATCTCTCATCTCATACATATGATGCAAGTTTCTGGACAGCAGTGCATCACTGCTGAGGTCACTGGGCAACCCCATAAACATTTTGATGTTTCAACAAGGAACCTTATAACCTTCAATTCAGTTCATGTCACATGTATTTCAAGAGGTCACATTTGCCCCTAGCTAGATGCTTTAAAACAAAGAGATCCATTCAGGAGCAAACCTGCATGGCCTGACTAACATTGTTATTCTACAACACTGATGCTATAACAAATGAAATAGGGCAACTATGAATATGAATGTTTTGAAGGTCTATTAAGATTGAGAGGTATTTTCTAGAAATTAGTCTGAATGATTAACACAACAGCTAAAAGACAAATTATAATTTCTTCAGTAAACTAATGTATAAATAGGTGATTTAGATGAATGATTTCTTATTCACCCAGGAAACAAGTTAGCGTGTTAGTCATATCAAGGATATAGGCATTCCTGTAGGTCAAAGAGAGCATGACTAGCAGCCAATTGGTTTAATAGGGAATGCATACTGCTAAAATATATACCTTGGCTATAAGTGTCTGCATTGGGAGCCCATAAAATGCTTAATGTGGACCCTGCCCATTGCTTCAATGAAGTGAGAAAGGAGACAAGAGCACACTGTTAATTTCCATTGATGCCACTGGAGCAACATATAGTTATTATATTATATTGTTTTATAACATATTTCCCCATTACATGGAAGAATGGATCATGAATCCTGTTTGATATGTTAGCGTTTCAGAGCGTCCCCGAGGACTTGGGTTTCGTGACATCATCGCGTACAATAGAAGTCACATTTCATTGGCTAGGCGCCAACCAATAAAACGGCTCCTTGGAACACCCCCCGCTCCCGCCCCCCTTTCTCTCTGGCCGCCACTGAGTTCCAAGTGCACAAGTTAGTTTTGCACCTAATATATCGCGAAAAGAGTAGCAAAAGTCAAGGCACGAAATTTGAAATTGCAGTGACAGATTTGAGAAGTTGCAAGTGCCTAATTGAGGTTGTATTGCGAATGTGAATGTAAGATTAATTGCAAATATATATTACAAGTTTGTGTCTGTCGTATTTCTGCGAATGGCATTTTACACATATGTGACTACTTGTCTACAGCTTCAAATTCAGAATACAGGTTTGTGACTATTGTCTGCGAGTGAAAATCTCAACATTCAACTTAACATTTTTATTTTACAGGTTTTCACATTGGAGTTGTGAGTGTAAATGTTCACGTACAAGTACGAATATTTGTTGTACAAGTTCTCAAATTCACATCTACGTGCTCTAGAGTTTTGCTACTCTTTTACCTTCATAGGTCACTGCCTTGCAGAGTTAAGCTCTAACTCTAATCAAAGACACCTGAGGGTTGTTCCATAAAACAAGATTAGAATACAAGCCAGGCTTATTTTGGTTAGTCAGACTTATTGTCGGTGGATTCTGTTTCATAAAGCAAACTTAAAATAGTTCAAACTCAGTTACCCTGGCAACTTATGCTGGGAAACTAGCCTGGTCCAGGGCAGGCTAACTGTCAGGCTAAGCCTCAGTTGTTACACAGATCCTCTAACACTGACCAATAGGAACACAATGATATTACCACTGACACTCTCTCATACCATTATTGGACTTTATTAACCACTATTAGTCCAAAAATAAATACACAGTAGTATACAGAAAATCAACTTAAATAAGGCTACAATGATAAATTAGACTATATATATATATATATATATATATATATATATATATATATATATATATATATATATATATAATGTACTTTATTATGTCTTTCAATTCAAACACATTTAACACAATTATACAAATTGACAGTTCCTTTAAAGACATCATAATAAATATTCCTTATTTTTCCTTCTACTTTTTTCTTTTGTGATAATACCCACCAACACATAGCCTAAAAAAACACGATTAGAACAATAACCAAAAAGTACATAGTTAGACACTTTTACATATGATTTAAGGGGAAAAGACAAAAAAACAATAAATAAATATTAATCAAAATTTAACATTCACATATTTATTTCAAACTCTTATAATGACACATAATTCCTAATAGTTATTCAAGTAATATTATTTGAATATCAAATATTCAATATTAAATAAGTAAATAAATAAATTAACAAATAACCAGAAATAAAAGGGAGGGTTATATAAAAATGTAGTTAATGTAGGCTAATATATATTCCTTTATTTTATGGAATATTCTTTGATTTTAGAGTTGCACATATCTTTTCAAAATGTATACATTTGCTCTTAATTTCATGTTATCCTCTCCATAGTGTACTTTAGAAACTAAATCTAACCACTCATTTAAAACGGGGGATTCTTGCTTTCTCCAAAAACATTATTGCATTAAAAGCTGTAATTCTCAGCATTCTAAATAAGTAGACCTATATGTCATCTTTATTAAGTAGCATAGGTCCTATACCCAAAACTATATTTTGTATCTTTATATATTTAGTTTCTTAAAAAAAATCTTCCCTGAATTAGGCTACTTCTGTTTAATTTTTTTTTATTAGAAGTATAAAATATATGAGTGTAATGAGCTAGAAGTTCACTGCAACTTATCCAACATCCTAAAGATAAATTATTATAATTAGAAGATATTTCTGGTGTTATAAAATATCGCATATTAATTTGCCAAGCAAAATGTATATTTTAGTCAGAATTATTGCGCTCCTATTTGGCGCGCATGCGCGCAGCAGCGCTCATTCAATATGAAGATTAGCAGTAAAATTGATACATTTGCACGACTTTCTAACATTTACAGATGGAGAATATAACTGTAAAATGTAAGTTTTGCACTGAAAAAAAACAAAAAAAAACGTCACAAACTCATAAAACAGCACAAAATATATCGATTTGATCCACGATCGACCTCTAGGGCTGCTTCAGAAACACGTGCACACGCAATTATCAAGACTAGACAAACCTGGATCAAATTAGTGAGATTGCGTGAACTTTAATTACCTTTTATGGAACCACTTTAGCCCCAACTTATTTGTTAGGCTCATTCAAGTTCGGTTTTGGAGTTTAATCCCCGCTTTTCTAAGCGTCTTTTATGGAACAACCCTCTGATCAAGCTAATCAAGGTCTTCAGTAACTAGAATATTACAAGTAGGTTAGTTTGATCAGGGTTTGAGCTAAATTTTACAGGACAGCTGCAGTCCACGGCCAGATTTAAGGGAACTCTTGCCTGGGTTTTTGGCAATAGTAATGTTGAAAAAAATGTGGTTCTGTTAGAAGGGGTCACTCATTATACTCTTGAGTTTAAGATCAAACGTTGAGAAGGGGGTCTGAGGTATAGAATAATATAGGTAGAATAAAATGCTAAATACATTTTATTTATCCTCTTTCAGGAGTTTCAGCAATTTCCATACAGAAAGAACCAATTACTGTTGCCAGGATACAGCAGAGGCTTGAGCTTGCACAGTCACCAGAACCAGTGCCAACCCAGAGCTGTATTCTCTTTCTACTGTGAGAAAATGCCAGGCTTATCTAATCATAGTGGATTTGGTGAAGTGCTGAAGATTGTGTTTGCATGATTGTGTGCTTGACTGAAAACTCCAGTCTAAAGATTAATTTGTCTGCATGCCACTTTGAGAATCTAGCAGTGTGTTAACAAGGAAGTCTAGCTTAGTGTTGTTAGATGATAAATATATAAAAGACAGCAGCAAAGAGGCAGACAGCATCACTATGATCAAGTGCTAAATCGAAATACACTTGGACTCAAAGGATCTTTTGAATGCTGATTAAAAATCAAATGAATGTAAATTAAGTAAGAGTAAGAGTAAATTAACATTTCATTTTATTTTGAAGGATATGGCTTTGCTAATTTATAAATTGCCTAACTGCCTTGTATCCTCTGTGTATGTTTAACTACATGTAACACAGGATTCATTCTGATGAACAATTTAGCATTTTTTTACACATTATGTTCGAGTAGCCTAACTTGAGGTGCCATTTACACAACACCGTTTTCAACTAAAAATGGAAAATTTGATATGCATTTTGGCCATTCATTTACACGACAGCAGTGTTTTGCCTGAAAACGCAAACTTTTGAAAACGGGATTCAAAGTGCAAGTTTTTGAAAACGATACCATTATCCTCTCTGTGCAAACTATAAAAACTCAAATTTGGGAAAACAGTGATGTCAGAGCTAACTACTGCCAACTACTGGTCTGCCATGCATAATAAAGTGTTTTTAATCGTTTTCGCTGATCCGTGTGAACGGGGATTGTTTTGACAGCGTTGTCGTCTGTACGCAAAAAAACACATATTTTCTTTTTTTAGTACACAGTGTCGTGTAAACGTACCCTGGTAATGAATGTGAGCGGAAGACAAAGAGAAAGCAGTCTACGGGTCAAGCTATTTCTTTGCTTGAGAATTCCATTGTTGGCGGCAGGATCGCAAATGTTGAGTGATTTGGAGTGACTCTTTGTAGTGTTAGATTGAAATAAGCATTAGTTTTTATTTGCATGTCTTTTTTTTACTTACTGACCCCAAACTTTTGAATTGTAGTGTATATACTTTTTTTGCATGAGCGCATGAGTGAGTGGGTAAGTTAACCCAAACCCTTGAATCTTGGCAACTGTTCACTTTTATTGTAATGTGACCATGTATTTTGGTGCCACCTATCATTTCTGCCAGACTGTAAAAAGAAGAATCACATGGGAGGAGTGGAAGGCACCCATTTAATTATAAAAATTATATTTTTGGCTTGTCAAAGTAAAATGTGATAACAGGTGTAATGGCCATTACATCAAAGCAAATTTATCCAGGTCTAAAAATATTTATGATGCATGTTGCTGTTTTAGAAACACATAAAAGCATGTAAATCATTTTGCTAAATATTAGCCTAAATTGGTAAGCTAGTTAGTTTTTTTTCAAAATGGCAGCAATGGGGCAAAGTGAGCCACACAGTAGAAGTATAAACTGTTATAATTTCAATGTAATAATACGCATCTGGTTAAGTTTAATATATATATATATATATACCAAACCCTTCTCTGATAAGAACCAAAAGATGCTCCCCCCCCTTTTTTTTTTTAAAGTGGAACTATTATAAGTATACTTAAGTACACTTTAAATATCTATTCTTATATTTAAGTTTTGAAATGCAGAATTCACTCAGCATAAACGTCACATGTATTTTGGTGACATTACAAGTGCAATTCAATTACACTGTAAGTTGTTTGGTTTGTTATACCTGCCTTGTTTGGTTCGACTGAATTGAACTCAAGTTCGTTTGCCCCCTTGGTGCGGATCTTTTGGGCAGGTGTGAATACAGCAATCGCACTCGGGTGCGGACCAAACAACCGAACCAAGACCCAGCTGAAGAGGTGGTCTCGGTACGGTCCCAAACAAACTCTGGTACGGTTCGTTTATGGTGTGAACATGAACCCACCCAATTGCAGAAAGCATTGCGCCTTTAAGACTTTATTTGACTGCTCTTACGAGGATACTTAACAAAACAGACATTTTGGCATAATGGTGTGTGTTATTGTTCGTTCAAGCGCGAAAGAGAATTTGATTCTGGCGCGCTGTCTGTGGACACGATACTGTTACGCGTATTTCTGCGCATCGTGTGTGCATGAAGAACATTCACAGACAGAGCATTCTCTTTTGTCTTATCGCGCTTAAATGGTTTAAAAGCATGTTCTCTCCACCGGAACCGTCTTGCAGCATACCGTCTTCTCAAAATCCTAATTACAACATCATATAGATGACATTGTATCATATGATGCTCATTAGTTTCTTCATATTGCGTTTGTAAAGAATAACACCAAATCAGTAAAAGAACAAATATTGCGTTACGAAATATCTCCATGCTGAGCCTGTTTTTGCACTTCCTGCTTTTCCCTGCTTGGAATTCCTGTCCAATGAATGGACGACCTTAGCACACATGTGGTTTTGTTTTCAAATTTTGGTTCACTTGCAAAAAAGAGCAGTATGAAAGCGAACCGTACCAAACAAAAAAAAATCAACATTGTATTTGGTCTGGACCAAAGCAAGTGAACAATCGGACTTTCCTGGTGTGAATACACCCTAAGGGCCCTATCTTGCACCCAGCGCAATTGACTTTGTACACCAACGCATGTATCATTCCTATTTTGCACCCGATGCACAGCGTACTTTTCCCTCGACAGACACACGTCGGTAAATTAGGGAATGGACTTGCGGTTCAGCGAAAAGGGGAGGCGTGTTCTGGCGCAAAATTTCCCTGGTGCTATTTTGCAGTTCCAGAAAACAATTCCGCCACAGACCAGGAAAAACCTAGTCTAAAGCCAGTGGCGCGTTCAGATGCTATTTTAAGGGCGCATGCTTGGCCATAATGTAGCGTGTGCACAACGCGCATACACTTTGCTTCTCTCATCTACACACAGACGCAGCAGTTGCCATTTTTGCAAACCATACATAATATGGAAATATTCCACATGAGGGAAATCATTGTGGTGTCCATGAAGATGTGAAAAAATAGGCATAAATCTAGCTTACACATTTACCAAAATTATTATACGCCTGTTTAACCTGCTTATTTGGGTGGGTTTCTCCCATCCCCATACAATGTCACTTCTCTGTCTTTTACGGCCCTGATGAGAACGCCGGTCTCCTCGACTGTGAACCGCTCCTGGCGTGCGCATGGCAAATCCGCCGTTATAATAGCAATCCACAATGGAACAAGCGCGCCTGCTCTTAGAGGGAATGTGAGATGATGCTCCGATTGGTTTATTGCATGTTACACCCAAACCACACCTATGAGAAATGTAGCTACTTCAAACCAACCCATTTTAGATTTGCGTCGGGCGCAAGAGTCATTTATCACGCCGGTATAATAGCAACAGCGCTCGAGATCCACCCACAAAGTTACTTGCGTTTTGCGTTTGATACTTGCGTTTCAGATCGTTAAAATAGGGCCCTAAGAGTGTTTAACATTCTGTAATGATTTAGTCCACTGGAGGCAAGTTGAAGTGAGAACCCAAATGCAATTTATTAACAAAACGTGATCAAACATAAAACAAAGGCATGACGAGGCATGAAGCTGGAAACTCAAAACAAGAACAACGACAGGAAACATTTAATACTCAACCAAGGCTGCATTCCAGTCCAAAATTGTCATGCCCTTCACTCGCTAACTTCCCTCCGTCTCATTCACTCGGATGTACGTCATTGCTTACGTTGCATGAGTGCCCACTATTGGCGGAAACTGTAATGGGCTGAATTGGAACGAGACAAGGAACACCTGTGAACAATGATCAGACGATTAACCAATGACAAGACACATGGCAGGATCACATGACAAACAGGGAATCAAATGACAAGACACAGAAACAAGAAACAAAACCCAAAACGTGACACATACATTAATATTATACTGATAACAAACTGAGGTCATAGCAGAAACCAACTAGATGTTTCAATTCATACCTCACATTTTCTTTGGTTTGCACAAAAATAAAGTTTAATCTAAAAACAATTACATAGCATCATCTTAAAATAATTTCATCATTCTCAGATTTTAAATACATGGTGAGACTTCCATAGTAAAAAAAACAAACAAAAACAACAACAACAACAACAACAACAAAAAACAACAACTATACTATACCAAATGTATTTAAAATAAATGTATTTCATACTAAGTATAGTACAATCCATTAACATATTTACTGACATATCACTTGAGACTACTGATAAAAAATATTTCAGACGAGACTACTTTAGCAAGTTACTTGGGTTTATTAAACACAATTTATCTTTAAGCGGTATGGTTCCTTTTGGGCATACAGAGCTTTAGCATTAACCCCCCCATGGAACCATCAGCTTGAGTGATATACAGATGATTATGACAGTTTAGTAATGTCTTTAAAGCAAAACAGTTTTAACGTGTAGACATAGCAGTAAATCCCTGGACGTCTATACTGTATCTTGGCTATGAGGATGAGTGTCTCTCGGCGATGATGTCCATGACAGCTAGGACTTGGAAGCCTTGGTAATCTGAAACAAAGAAGACGAAAGCCAGACATATGCTTGATACTTATAGTGGTGAGGGCAGGAGGGTTGCGAGCAGTTTGAGCATGCTTACCGAGCAGTAATGCCACATATAAATAGGAGAATGGTAGTGGTTGGAGCGTTTTGACAGCTGACCGCGTCAGCTGATCGCGGCCTATGCCTACGTGGCCTGTCTGAACTAACGCTGTGCTCGATTTCAGACGAGACCACTTTGGCAAGTTACTTGGGTTTATTAAATACAATTTATCTTTGGCGGTATGGTTCCTTATGGGGGTTCTTCCTCCATAATTAATCACATACAAAGCTTTAGCATTAACCCCCCAAACATGATGAGAGGTAGTAACTGCCCAAAGAAGAACCCCCCCAAACCATATCCAAATATCCGTTCCTGCAAAAGAGAAAAGACAATATTATTGAAGTATATCCTTATTTGTACTTATGGCTAGCAGAGGGGTATTCTCCCCTCTAAGGAGGGAGAGAATAGCAGGCCCCTCTTTTAGTTTAAGCAGGGAGGGGTGTTTATTTAGGCATGATAAGTAGATGCATGAATTCCGGATCACTAGACATGTTGTATTTGTTGACGTACGTACACTGTCACCTGTCATACTTGGTTATACTTGGTTGTGTTTACTTCTGTAGAAACCAAGATTTATTTATTTATTTATTTATTTATTATTATTTTATTTTTTTACGACTGATGCTGATAGAATGGTTACTGCATCTGATGTTAGCGGCATATGTTGAGCACTGTAGTTCCAAACTTATGGGGGAAGCATAACCCCGAGCAGGAGCAAGCGAGGACATACTTGCAACAGTGTGTTGCTATAGCCAATTTAACAATTGTATGGGATCTATTTGGGGAAGTTTATGCCTCTAACGGCAGCAAGATCTGATACGACAAACGTTGTATAATCACAGATTAGTATAAAACTAGTTTAGTCCGGTCGGGAAAGCATACCCCCTGCAGCAATAGCTCCGACTAGATGCAACAACTGATACAACGAGCATGTTGTATAATTACGGGACTATTGCTAAAACTAGTGTAGTTTGGTAGGGGAAGCATACACCCTACAACAATAGCTCCCAGTAGCAGCGACAAGCTGATGCGACAAGCATGTTTGTATAACCATAGGACTAGTATTAGAATTAGTGTAATCCGGTCTGGAAGCATACACCCTGTAGCTCTGAGTTAGATGTGGTGCGCATTGCGCAGCTAAGCGACGAATAGTGTGATTCTCATTCATGAAAATGGTTTCTACTCCTGTCGAACTGATTCCATCAGCTGAAGATGACGACTCCCATGATTCCACACTCCATCACGGGATCATCGATCTATGATGTTGTTAGTGTTGAATAACAGACCTTTGCGGTGAATGTAACTACTGAGTATTTTGCACGAGTATGTTACGATAATCTAGATGAGCTTTAGCCACAAGCATGTGCTAACTTTACACGGCATGTTGCAATAATCGGATAGAAAAAGACGAGCATTCCAATGCAACCAGATAAGTCTAAACCAACTCTTGATTACTACGGCCTGTTGCTTAGGACAGTATGCGCAATGAACTAGAAGCCTAAGTAACGAGCATATTTTCAATAAAATTTGCATTACATGAATTTACATTACATTAAATTTGCATGTGCCAATGTACCAGATAGCCTAAAACACAGGCATGTTCCGAATAATGACTAGGCTAAATAGCCTTAAAACAAGCAATTTACAATTAGTGCTGGGTGTTATGACCAACGCATATAGTTGATACTGGTAAGCATAGCATGGAGAAATATTGTAGAAAAATCCACACTAGTATTAATACAGTTTTGTAAAGCCCCATAAAATGATGCTGTTTACGAAGAGGTGCCAGCAGGAGGCGCTTTAGGAGTGGCAGAAACAGCAGTTTCCCCGGTAACGGCTGAACACAAAGCAGCGCAGCGCTCATGACGCTGCTTTATCAGGAAAGATAAAATAAAAATAACATCGAAACGTTCGAAAGACAGTAAGTTCCCTTCAAAGATACATTCATATAAAAACACCCGCGCCACATTTTGACTTTGAAACGTGGAGTGCTCATGTTTATTCAACGATGTCAAAGCCTTTTGGAAAATGTATTTGTGGTGGGCAGTTTTGATATTGTGAACCAATTTATGAGAAACACTGTAATATTATTTTATAGCTATCCATAACCGTCACATTAACACATGCGGCTGTGCATTACCACAGTGAACAGTGAAAAGATACCCTCTCGAACAGTGTCGCGCCGCGTTCTGAGCGTTGCTAAAGTGACAAATACCGGTATTGCGGTATATTAAAAATTTATATTGTAACGAAAATAAACGCCGGTATTTAGTATGAACCGATATACCGCCCAGCACTATTTCCGATAGCAAGTAATGGCTTCTAGAGCAAGCAGTTCCCTTTCGAAGGGAACTCAACAATACGTCATCACGATGCTATGGGGAACGCCTCAGGTGTGACAGGTGTCTGAAATCAAGTATCAACTCACAGCAATCATGTTGACCGGCGACAGCCTGTGCTTCATCAGCTTGAATGATGAGCGCGCAACCTGGATGTATAAAAAGGGCGCCTTGAGACCGTGACAACATCCTTTTTGTCTTCAGGGACTGTTTTGTCTGTCAGAGTGTCTTTTGCAATCGAGACAATGAAACGCACAGAGAAGAAGAAGAATTCTTTCCGCAAGTGTGCCGACCCGTGTCCTAGATATTTGACACCGGAGGACTCACACGATTTGTGCGTTTTCTGCCTGGGAGAAGAGCACGAGCGTAACTGCGAGCGTTTTTCTTTGTGAACGCTCCGCTCTCGTCTGTCCCACTTCTCGAGGGAAGTGGGCGCGACATCTGAACCCCACGGTTTCGGTCCCGCTCGGACTGAGGGTCGGCGGCGCTTGAGTTCGTGGGGCTCTCAGATGGAGCTGGCAGATCAGCTGGAGAGGGGCGTTAACCTTGCGGATGATCTGCCAGCTGACGAGGGTGAGTTACAGGTCAATGTAGAGGATGATGTTCTTTCTCTTTCTGATGGATCTGTAACTGGTTCTCGCCGGGCAGGAGTCGGCTGCCGATGATGTCAGTCTGGTTGAGACTGAACCATCTCAGCTCTCCTGCCCAGTGTACGCTGAGTTGGTGGACGTTATGGGGCGCGCCACCAACAGATTGCAGCTGCAGTGGAGGCGCGTCCGGGAGGAACCTGCTCGTGGTATTTTGGACGATCGGTTCCTCCCCACCCGTAAGCCACTGGCTCGGACGAGCCTTCCATTCCTTCCCGATCTCCACTCTGAGATCAAGAAGGCATGGAAGAACCCGTTCTCTGCGCGTCTTCATCTACATCAGCGGGCTAGTTTCGCCGATGCCGCCAGTGAACGAGACGTTGGCCAACTATCTCGCCTCTGGTCAGCCATCGTCACTGGGAGCTCCGACCCTGCCATCCAAGCCGCTTAAGACAACATCACGCTTGAATGGCAGAGCGTACACGGCAGCAGGTCAGGTGCGGTTCTGCACACCCTTGCGGTCCTTCAGGCCTACCAGGCCGACCTACTGCGGGACCTCGATCAGGGGGCCGGCCTGTTCCCTGATGCGGTGGCAGAGCTGCGCCGCACCACGGATTTGGCTCGCCGGGCCACCAAACAGTCCGCTGTTTCCACGGAGAGGCATCTGTGGCTCAACCAGGCTGACATCGGGGAGAAAGAAAAAACCTTTCTCCTCGATTCGCCGGTTTCGCCTTCCGAGCTTTTCTGACCTTCCGTCGAGACGGTGGTCGATAAGTTCAGGGAGGCGAGGGCGTGCTCTGCGGCGTTTAAGAGCTGCATACCGCGGAGGTCCTCGGCCCAGCCCAGGCAGGCGGGAGGGCCTGGTCCGTCGTGGTCTGAGGATCACAGACAGACCCAGAAGGCCAGTGTCGCTTCCCGTGCACCCACTCCTCCTAGCAGAGGGAGCAGGGCGTGCGGGAGGCAGGATCTCAGGGAGGTGATCCAAAGGAAACGTTCTCAGACCGAACGTTAGACATCACCTCCCTGGATCTTGTCTCCTAACTACCATCGCTCCCAGGCTCCTCCTACATCAGGCCTGGGGCGGGGCCTATGATGAGTTCAGGAAGTTCTCTGAAGGCCCGCTTCAGCTTGGTTGATAGGAGCGCCTTCCCTAGGCTTGTGAAACAGTAAAAAAGAACTCAGGTTACTGAGTTTGAGTCCTGGCGTGCTTCATTCCGCACGCTGCAGGTTTTATGTTGAGTAAAAATGTTTTGTGCGCAAACATTTTTCTCTTCTTTTTCAGAACTCGTCTCCTGTACAGAGCCTGGGATATGTCTGGTAAGCAGGTAATGTATTGTAAAGTGAGCTGAGCTCCCACACACTGTGGTCACCAGGTTATAGGCCTCACCAGGCCTTCCTGGTTATGAGCCTCCACATGTCAGGTTACAGGCCTCACCGGCTTTCCTGAATGTGAGCTCCCACATACTGTGGTCATCAGGTTACAGGCCTCATCCGGCCTTCCTGGTTATGAGCTCCCACATACTGGGGTATCAGGTTACAGGCCTTACTAGGCCTTCCTGAATATGAGCTCCCACACACGGTGGTCGCCAGGTTACAGGCCTCGCCAGGCCTTCCTGGTTATGAGCTCCCACATACTGTGGTCGCCAGGTTACAGGCCTCACCGGCCTTCCTGGTGATGAGCTTCTACATGTCAGGTTACAGGCCTCACCCGGCCTTCCTGAGTATGAGCTCCCACACACCGTGGTCGCCAGGTCTTCCTGGTTATGAGCTTCCTCATGTCAGGTTACAGGCCTCATCCGGCCTTCCTGAATTTGAGTTCCCACATACTGTGGTCACCAGGTTTCAGGCCTCACAGGCCTTCCTGAGTATGAGCTCCCACATGCTGTGGTCGCCAGGTTTCAGGCCTCTCCGCCTTCCTGAGTGTTAAGCTCCCACATTCAGTGGTGTTACGTCCATAGGGACATAAGTTATTCTGTTTTGTATGATTTAATTAACAATTGTATTTACTGTGTGTGTGTGTGTGTGTGTGTATGTAGACTGTGATCTTGTCTCTTTTACTCCTCCTGCTCTCTCTGCTTGGCAGGCTAATGAGTGCCACCTGACTCCTGTTTTGAGCTCGTTAGCTGGAGTATAAAGGAACCTGCAGAGCTGCAGTCCAGTGAGAGAGGCTGAGGTGTTCCACCCTTGGAACTGCCATCTTCCAGTTCCAGCATTGTGATTTGTGTACACAATAACTAAGTGTTTGTTGATTGCTTCACCTAGTGTTAACGTGAAGTTATTGAGATCTACCTAAGTGTTTGTTGATTGCTTCACCTATAGTGTTAACGTTTTATTTAATTTTTTTTGTAACCGCTTAAGTGGAAGTGGAATATTTTTCTTGTAGGGAGGTGGATGTCATTTATTTTAGAAATTACCTTTTTTCTCCTGTGTTTGAGTTAGAGAGGGAGTCAGGGAAGTATCTCTGTTTTATTTTTCTTTTCTTTTGATAGGTAAGTTATTTCTTAAAACCTTAGTCATTTTTTTCCACATTCTGTTAAATAAAATACCTCTGTTTGTTTGCTCAAATTGGTGTTACTGAGATTTCTTGTGTGTCAGCCCTGGAACTTGGAGACGGCAGTTCTCTCAGTCCCTCCCCACCGCTTATTTGTTATACCCCTTTCACCCCTAGATCCTTTTTTTTAAAGGGGTACGTAACAAGTGGGGGCTCGTCCGGGATATGAACCCGAGACCTCTCGCACCCAAAGCGAGAATCATACCCCTGATACAAAGTTAGCAGAGCCCACCCGGTCTACACAATCCTCCATTCGTGGCAACGGGAACGAGTCCGCCTTGGTGATTTTGTTCACCTTGCGATAGTCTGTGCAGAATCGAAAAGATGAGTCTGGCTTTGGCACCAGTAAACAGGGGGAACTCCACGGGCTCTGACTGGGCACGGCAATATCATGACGTATCATGTACTCCACCTCCTCCTTCATTATTACACGTTTATTTGGGTTCACTCTGTAGGCATGCTGTTTTACTGGCAAAGAATCACCCACATCAATATCATGGGTCAGCACTGAAGTTCTGCCTGGTACATCAGCAAACAGTGAAGGGTACTTGGTTATCAGCTGCAGAAGTTCTTTACGTTGGCAGACTGAAAGATAGGGAAGAGTATTAGGCAAGTTTTGCAGAATCACTGAATTTTTAAGTTTTCCACATGAGCTGACAGGAACTTTATCTACCAAACCATCTTCGGCAAGACAATAACTGGCAGTTGAGACCGCAGCTACAGGGGTAACACTTGGAGTAGCGCTGTAAGTTTCCTCGCCACGTTTCAGATATCTTTTCAACATATTTATGTGACAGACGCGTTTACGTCTTTTCCGGTCTGGGGTGGCAACCACATAATCAGTGTCACTCAGTTTTCTTTCAATAGTATATGGGCCTGAAAACTTTGCTGCAAACACAGAATCTGGAACGGGTAAAAGGACTAGGACAAGATCACCAGGATTGAACTTACGGTTAACACTTTTCTTGTCGAAGCGTGACTTCATTTTTACTTGGGTAGCACTTAAATGCCTTTTTGCAATGTCCCAGGCACAATGCAGGCGTTCTTTGAAAGAACTGACATATTCTGACACTGACACAGGCGAATGATTCTCAGAAAGCAGCTGTTCACTCAGCATTTTCATCGGGCCGCGAACCGTGTGGCCAAACACAAGGTCTGCAGGACTAAACCCAGTTGACTCCTGCACAGACTCACGAGTGGCAAACTGAAGGAAAGGAAGCCCCTCATCCCACTCTCTCCCAGTTTCAACACAGTATGCACGAATCATGACTTTTAAAGTCTGATGATACCGCTCCAGGGCCCCCTGCGACTCAGGATGATATGCAGTTGACATGCGGTGCGACACTCCCATTTCAACTAACATCTGCTTGAATTTCTTTGAGGTAAAGTTTGATCCTTGATCTGTTTGGATCTCTTTGGGTAACCCAAATGTAGTACAAAACTTCACCAGAGCCTTAATCACAGCAGGAGATTTAATTGTGCGCAAGGGAACTGCTTCAGGGAACCTGGTTGCGGTGCACATGATGGTCAACACATACTGGTAACCACTTTTGGTTTTAGGCAGTGGACCTACGCAATCTAGTATCAACCGTTCAAACGGTTCAGCCATCACTGGCACTGGATGCAGAGGAGCAACGGGGACCTTCTGGTTTGGTTTGCCAGACCTCTGACATATCTCACAAGTTCTGCAAAACTCCGCTATTGAGGACTTGCACTTTGGCCACAAGAAGTACTTGGTTATACGGTGAAAGGTTTTATTGACACCTAAATGCCCGGCATATACATTTACGTGGGCAAGCTTCAGCACCTGTGGACGATAAGCAGCAGGAAGGACGACTTGGTGAACTTCATGGCAGTCAGAATCACCATCCTCTGGCTTCCACTTCCTCATTAACACCCCGTTATCACAGTAGTAGGCAATTCTAGCTTCAGGCACTTTCTTACAGGCAAGGGCAGCATCAAAACATGAAGTAATAGATGGACCTGCCTTCTGTGCAACAATTAGCTGAGCTCGGTCAACACCAAGAGTCTCATGTGGGTCATTTACATCAACACCTTCCCCAAACTTAGGCTTTATCATTAACCCTCTGGGGACCAAGCTGTTTTTGGGGTCCTTGAGATGTTCTGACATGCCTTGACATTTGTGCTTTTTTCAGTTATTTATAAACATGTTAATGGCAAAGGTGTAAATTCACTCTATATAGCACAAACAGGGCTACCATAATATGCGAGCAACATGTATGTAGATGTTTGTATTTTTAAGAGAATAATGTTTATGCGTGGTTATTGGAAAAAATTAAAATGAAAGTTGCTGAATTAAGACCACAAAACACATATTAAATATGTGTCCACAAGACTTTTGACTAATGGATGTTGTCCCTTTGAGTTCTAGCTTCAAAATGATGTAAAAATAGTCTTGCTTTATCGTTCACAAAAAAAAATACATTGATTTAAATGGTGTAAAACAGGTTTTGCTTGGAAAGCCAATATGCGAGGGGGAGGAGTAGTTTACACCTTAGATTATGAATGTCCCACCCACTCTGCATAATTAGCCATTCACTCAGGTGTGAAACTGACTGAGCCACAATGCAAGGACAAAAGATGTATTTAGAAGAAGACTTATATTGACCATTTAAGATTTCGCTTACATCTCTCTTGTAAATATGTTTTGCTATTTTATTAAAAATGTTACAATTACAACAATAATTACAATTTCAACAATATTTCAAGTGTACTCTTTCTTTGTAAAAAAAAAAAAAAAAAAAAAAAAAGATTATAGGCCTACATTTTATCATATGTATTCATTAGTTTGAATATAGCCAACATTGGAACATCTAACATCTTAGTCTATGAATTTATTTTTGACAAAAATAGTATTTTTTTTGCAGTTTAATACGTTGCTTATACAAATACATTTTATTTCAACATATTCCAGTCGATTTTTACTCATCTCAGTAGGCTATAGCAAAGCAGTTTATTCTTTCACACACAGACGCGCGATTCATATTTAGGCTAAACAGTCTTTACAAATATGTCCCCTTCATTCATCTCACAGAAAGGCGAGTCATATTATAGAAATGCGATTCATCTTTTTGCGGTTTACATAGGCCTACACTAACGTTATTCCATAACGTTATTCCACACGTGAGAAAAGAAAACAGCCTACCTCACTCCTCAGCGGAATCTGCTCCTCATTTCAGGAGATATTGCTCCTCATCAGCACTGTTCTGAGGAATATTTTCTCCATAAGGTAGGCTATAATGTCTCACTCGCGAGGAGTCGCGACGCGCTTTGTTTACAGCTGATGTGGGCGTTTCACAGCTATGAAATAGTTCTCAGAATTTGCGTTTGAATAGCACGCGCTCTCCGGGGAGTGGTCACATTACTGTGAATTAGGTCGTAATGAGCTCGACAGGAGTCGCTCTCTTTTTATACAGATTACAGAAGCTGAGAATATTTGTTTTTTATATAAATGACTTCATTTAAAAGATGCGATCTCAAGCTTTATGCCCGTGGGTCTGTTTGCCTGTTTGACTGAATTTTCGCGGAGTTATAGATCATTTTCGAACGCGTTTCAAATGGGAGTTTACTGACAGAGAGAAGGCAGAAATCGCATCATGTTAATTTTTCTTTATTTGTCAAAAAGCAAAACACTTTATTTTTATTGTGAGTATACAGAAAAAAAATAGAAACTGAACAGGATCGATTGATGTATTACACGAAAATGAAAGATCAAAATTAACAGAGCATTTAGTGTTTATTTTCATTGCTAAAAAAAAAAAAACGAGCAAAACGCGCGGGCGCGTTTGTGGTCCCCAGAGGGTTAACTCACATTTGAGAGGTTCAAAGGGCACTTGTAAGAATGAGTCAGTAAGATTTACAACGTCTTCAATTTTTTTTTACTGTGCTCGGGTCACTGCACACACAGAAAATGTAGACGGAAACTGTTGGGAAAGACTAGAAGTATCATCAGCTTTACCGTCGTTCCCTACGATAGGTCTGGGAAAACTTGACCACCTGCCAGGTCATTTCCTAGTAGGAGACCCACCCCTTCAAATGGCAACTGCTCCTGCACCCCGAGATTAACTAATCCAGTCACAAGATCAGATTTTAAGTGTACTTGATGGAGAGGAACACTATCACACCCCATTTCAATACCACGAATTAACACATCCGTGCCAGTGTACGAACTTTGTGAGAAGGGCAGTAATTCTTTTAAGACAAAGGACTGTGCTGAGCCAGTGTCGCGCAAAATCACAACAGACTGCTGCGCAGTATCAGACAAGGAAACAGTGCCAGAAAGAAGAAAAGGTTGTATAGACTCATCCTTAATTACAGACATGGTTTGCACTAACGCCACCTTTTTGGTTTTAGTCTCAGTATTTTTCTTTTTCCAAGCCTGACAATCAGCAATTAAATTAGACCTCCTTAAGGGCTACTGGCAAGTCCCCCTAACTCCCCATGCCTCTGAAATTTCCGCATTTGTGACACCAGATCATTTCATGCAGTACAACGTTTTAGCGTTTGGGATGCGAAATGCCCCCGCTACCTTTCAACGCCTGATGCAGAGGGTAGGTGACAGGTGTCTGGCAGGTGTCACACATTGTGAGGTCTACATCGACGATGTTGTTGTCTATTCAAGCACATGGGAAGAGCATGTTAAAACACTTGAGAGTGTATTCGATAAGTTGGCTATGGCGTCACTAACTTTAAATGCTGCCAAATGTGAATTCGGAAAAGCAGCAGTCACTTATCTGGGAAAACAGGTGGGTCAGGGATGTGTGAGACCTGTGGTTGCCAAAGTGGAGGCTATCTTACAGTTCCCTACCCCCAGCAATAAGCGTGAGTTGCGCCGATTTCTCGGAGTGGCTGGGTACTATCGAGGGTTTTGCAGAAACTTCTCTGCAGTAGTTTCTCCACTCACTGATCTCTTGAGTAATAGCCGAAAGTTAATCTGGGATTGTGAATGTTCCCTAGCTTTTAATGCAGTGAAAGACCTGTTGTGTAACGCACCTGTGCTTCTAGCCCCCAACTTTGAAAAGTCATTCAAATTGCAAGTGGATGCCAGTGCCACGGGGGCAGGTGCAGTGTTATTACAGGAAGATGAACATGGTATTGATCATCCGGTGTCCTATTTCTCGAAGAAGTTTATGTCCTATCAGAAGCAATATAGCACCATCGAGAAAGAAGCTCTTGCTCTCTTACATGCGCTCCAACACTTCGATGTTTACGTAGGAGGTAGTGCAACCCCTCTTCTTGTGTACACCGATCACAACCCCTTAACTTTCCTAGCCCAGATGTCTAACTCGAATCAACACTTGATGCGATGGGCATTAGTTGTTCAGGAGTATAATCTTGACATTCGTCATATGAAGGGCTCTGAAAATGTGATTGCCGATGCGCTGTCTAGGGCCGGTGGTGCTGAAATTTAAGTGTTATACATGTTTGTTTTTTTTGTTTTGTTTTTTTTCCCAAGTTGAGGGAGAAACGAGACGAAAACTTAGTGGTGGGGGTATTACGTCCATAGGGACATAAGTTAGTCTGTCTTGTATGATTTAATTAACAATTGTGTTTACTGTGTGTGTGTGTGTGTGTGTATGTAGACTGTGATCTTGTCTCTTTTACTCCTCCTGCTCTCTCTGCTTGGCAGGCTAATGAGTGCCACCTGACTCCTGTTTTGAGCTCGTTAGCTGGAGTATAAAGGAACCTGCAGAGCTGCAGTCCAGTGAGAGAGGCTGAGGTGTTCCACCCTTGCAACTGCCATCTTCCAGTTCCAGCGTTGTGATTTGTGTACACAATAACTAAGTGTTTGTTGATTGCTTCACCTATAGTGTTAACGTGAAGTTGTTGAGGGTAGCAGAGTGTTTCAGTTTTATTTAATTTTTTCAAAATTAAATAAAAATTTCAACATTTTTCTCAAATTGGTGTTACTGAGATTTCTTGTGTGTCAGCCCTGGAACATGGAGACGGCAGTTCTCTCAGTCTCTCCCCACCGCTTATTTGTTATACCCCTTTCACCCCTAGATCCTTTTTTTTTTAAAGGGGTACGTAACAGTGGCTTCAGGCCTCCTAGGCCTTCCTGGTTATGAGTTTTCACATGTCAGGTTACAGGCCTCACCAGGCCTTCCTGAATGTGAACTCCCACTCACTGTGGTCGCTAGGGTATAGGCCTCACTGGTTGTGAGCTTCCACATGTCAGGATGCAGGCCTCATCAGGCCTTCCTGAATGTGAGCTCCCACGCATTGTGACTATCAGGTTACAGGCCTCATCTGGCCTTCCTGATCATGGGTTCCCACATGCTGTGGTTGCCAGGTTACAGGCCTCACCGGCCTTCCTAGATATGAGCTCCCACATTTTGTGGTCGTCAGGTCACAGGCCTCAGCGGCCTTCCTGAGGATGAGCTCCCACCTACTGTGGTCGTCAGGTTATAGGCCTCACTAGGCCTTCCTGAATATAGAGTGATGCGATAAAGTACATGCACCTTTACTTCATCTATTTTTCTTTTTGGTACGTACACTCCGTACCTTCTTAAACCCATACTTATGGTAAGTCACACGACTGAACGTCTTGTGTACTTTCTAAAATCCATTTTTTATGATGAGGGTCATGCGTTGTACGCTTCGGTCCCTTCCTATGTGGCTCAGACCACGGTCTTTCACCTCGGGTCCCACTCTAGATGCGTCCTGTCGTCAAAGTATGCTACAACAGACGCCTTTCTCTAGCTAACTTCCACATTCTGATGGGCTCCCACACACTGTGGTCGCCAGGTTAGAGGCCTCACCAGGCCTTCCTGGATTTGGAATGGCTAAGTACACGCACTTTCGTTTCGTGTACTTTCTAAAATCCATATTTATGGCCTTTCTGAAAAGACCCACATGGTGTGGTAGTCAGGTTACAGGCCTTCCTGAAAGTAAGCTCCCACAGGTTGTGGTCACCAGGTTTCAGGCCTCACCGGCCTTCCTGAGTATGAGCTCCCACCTACTGTGGTCGCCAGGTTACAGGCCTCATAGGCCTTCCTGAGTATGAGCTCCCACATGCTGTGGTCGCCAGGTTACAGGCCTCACCGGCCTTCTTGATATGAGCTCCCACCTACTGTGGTAGCCAGGTTACAGGCCTCACCAGGCCTTCCTGGATTTGGAATGGCTAAGCACACGCACTTTTGTGTCGTGTACTTTCTAAAATCCATATTTATGGTAAGGGTTATGCGCTGTCCGCTTCGTTCCCTTTTTTACGTGGCTCAGACTCCGGTTCTTCACCTTGGGTCCCACTCTAGATGCGTCTTCTGTCGCAATGTTTTACGACAGGCACCTCCCTTTCAAGCTATCTCCCACATTCTGTGGTTACAGGCCTCATTAGGCCTTTCTGAAGGTAGCCCCACATTGTGTGGTTGTCAGGTTACAGGCCTCTCCGGCCTTCCTGAATACGAGCTCCCACTTACTGTGGTCGCCAGGTTTCAGGCCTCACAGGCCTTCCTGAGTATGAGCTCCCACATACTGTGGTCGCCAGGTTACAGGCCTCACCAGGCCTTCCTGGATTTGGAATGGCTAAGCACACGCACTTTTGTGTCATGTACTTTCTAAAATCCATATTTATGGTAAGGGTTATGCGCTGTCCGCTTCGTTCCCTTTTTTACGTGGCTCAGACTCCGGTTCTTCACCTTGGGTCCCACTCTAGATGCGTCTTCTGTCGCAATGTTTTACGACAGGCACCTCCCTTTCAAGCTATCTCCCACATTCTGTGGTTACAGGCCTCATTAGGCCTTTCTGAAGGTAGCCCCACATTGTGTGGTTGTCAGGTTACAGGCCTCTCCGACCTTCCTGAATACGAGCTCCCACTTACTGTGGTCGCCAGGTTTCAGGCCTCACAGGCCTTCCTGAGTATGAGCTCCCACATACTGTGGTCGCCAGGTTACAGGCCTCACCGGCCTTCCTGATATGAGCCCTCATGTACTGGAGCTCCCCACATGAGGGGGTCATCAGGTCTTAGGCCTCAGTAGACCTTCCTGGTTTTGAACCCTCTCTTACTTCCCCAGTGTTCGGAGCGAGCACTAGGTAGACCCATGGATTGAGTGGACGACTTCCGTCGTTTCTTGAGGTTGAGTCACATTCTCCGGGAGATCTCGTCTCTGTGATCCGGAACTGAATGGTTTCTGCCAGCTTCGCAGGCCTTCGGTTTTTGGATGCCTTATCCAAGGCAACTTCCAGAGGCTCTGTCTTGGACAGACAGGCAATGGCCAGGCTGTGTGTCTTAGTATAGATCACCAGGCCAGCCTGGTGGTATTTCAGGAGGCATGCTCCCCTGAATAGTGACTGGCTAGCCACACTCCCTAGAAGTGACCCCTTCTATTGGAAGTTGTGGTCCTAAGCCTTTGAGCTGGCCCAGATATACGTCTCCCTGCCATGCCTCGGGGCCTGCCTGCAACAGTCCCTTCAGACGATAGGATGTTGTCACGGTCTCAAGGCGCCCTTTTTATACATCCTGGGTTGCGCGCTCATCATTCAAGCTGATGATGCACGGGCTGTCGCCGGTCAACATGATTACTGTGAGTTGATACTTGATTTCAGACACCTGTCACGCCTGAGGTGTTCCCCATAGCATCGTGATGACGTATTGTCTCGTTCCCTGTTCTCAGGGAACATAGGTTACATTCGTAACCTGAGACGTTTTCTATAGTAATCAGATAGCCTTTAGAATGATTGTTTTTCAATAACATATTTAGATGGCCTTTATAACGAGCAAGTTTCCAATACCAACCTGATAGTTAACAAGCGTGTTTCAATAACATAGGTTAGATAGCCTTCGAAGCACGAGCATGTTTCAACATATTTTCAATACACTATGGCTTTAAGAATGCCATGTTTGCAAGACTAGACAGAGCATGTCCGATACCCAACAAAATCAGCGCTGAACTGACTCAACTGAATAGTGACTGTTTACTATGTCTTATAGAGCTGTGCCACGTCAGAATTATACCGTTTGCATTGTGAAATACGGCCAGCTGTGACGGGGGATGCTTGATTTTCTGTTGATATCCTTTATGCGGGGAGTGCAGATCTCATCTGAACTTGTTCTTGAGTCAGTATAACTCCAGCGAGTCCTGTGTCAATAATGCAGCGATGCAAGCAGCAATGCAGACTGAGGTCACTTCCGAATCAGACAGCTGCAACATGCACAAAAGCAACAAGAACTAAAACAAAATATAAACGATTTACAGACCAGAATTTCTATTTATAATATGTTTGCAGCATTGAACAATGTAGCCAATCAGTCACAAGGCACGTTTCCATTACAGGTTTGCCATGAAAACAGCGGAACTATTATTCCACTAATATTAATAGTATATAATAATAATAATAATTAATATTAATCCAAGATATTGTATCGGACCGCAGAGCCCAATTTATTATCCAGATTCTTGCAGTCCTTTCGACTTATGGGGGTCTCAGTCAGCCTATCATCCAGTTATCACCCTCAGACCAATGGACAGACTGAGCGCAAGATCAAGGAGATCGAGAGATACCTGTGTTCCTACTGCCACCAACAACAACACAGCTGGAACCGTTTCCTTCACTGGGCCGAGTATGCCCATAACTCCCTTTGCCAAACCACTAACAATCTTACTCCATTTCAGTGCATGCTCGGGTACCAGCAACCTCTGTTTCCATGGTCTGGAGAACCATCTGATGTTCCAGCTGCGAACGAGGAGAGGTTCGAAGAGGCCCTTCACCATCCAGAGGCAGTCTGTCACAGGGTCCTCCACACCAGCCATCACACCATCAACACCTGATTACCCAGCTCCACCCATCTGATCCCAATCACCCAAATTCTAACTCAACGCACCTACACCAGCTCATTATCTCACCCTTCTTAAGCCTGCACTCTACACACAGTAATTGTCTGGTCTCGTTGTTGCTACCACACTTCAACTTACTTGACTACCTACCTGTTGTCCTTCGACTTGTCTGATCCAACTTCAGTCACCCTTCTTCTGCCATCCGTCTTCAGTCATCTGTCTCCTTCATCCAGCGATTCATGCACTCTTCGCCACCTGAAAAGACAATCAACATTCAGCTAAGTGTCTGCAATCAATCTGACGGTCTCATACTCACCTGATATATCCTTGCCTGCTTCATTTCATGAAACCTGCAAATAAATATTCTTACTGGTTTGAATTCCCTGTGTTGTCTCCTGTTACTGACATCAGCACTATTTCTTGATAACTAAAGTGCATTAAAGGAACACTCCACCGTTTTATCATATTAAACTATGTTATTCCCTTAACTAAGACGAGTTGATACATACCTCTCTCGTCTCAGTGCGTGCACTCAATCGCTCTGGCGCGCGGTGACACTTTGATAGCACTTAGCTTAGCCCAGTTCATTCATTAGGGACCAAACAGAGATGAAGTTAGAAGCGACCAAACACCTCCATGTTTTCCCTATTTAAATAGTTACATGAGTAGTTACACGACCAAGTATGGTGACACAAAATAAAACGTGGCGCTTTTCTAAGCGGGTAAAAAGGATAACTATAATGTATGGCGGAATAGCACTTGGGAGCACTTCAAATCGGCGTAGTAAAAAGTCACTCCTGAAAAATCCTCTCCTCCTCTCCCTCTCACTTCTGTCATTAGAACCAACGTGACTTTTTACTACGCCGAGTCGAAGTGCTCCCAGTGCTATTTTATAAAAAAAAAATATATATATATATATTGCGATATAATAAACAAATGGTTTCATGAGTCATCTTGCTTGGTTCTCAAGGAAAATGAACACACAGATTAGTGATAATGCTGAAATGTGTATTTCTCAACTCAAACTAGCAACAGCAACTACATGCACAGTGTTTTCAAATTAAAAAAAAATGTTTTACAAAATGAAATAATGACATCTTTGCATTACTGCAAACTTGTTATTGTCTCAATAGTACAATAGTATAAAATAAATGGAACAATAAATAAGAACAAGTATGCTCATGAAAATAAGATATTTTGAACATTCTGTCCAGACAAACAGGGACATTTAAGCAGGATGTGTATAGTGATTGTCAAAACATTTGGTAACTAAACAGAAATATGTTAAGTTTAGTGACAACATGTTACAATGTTTACATGGTACAATGACTGGTAGGCTACTGTTTTTACACAAATTTAACGATTTCAATTCAAATATTGTTATTTGATTCCAATCTTGATTCAATATTGATTAATTTGGATAAATATTAGCTACAGTAGATTCGTTAATTTTTCTCAAGAAAAAAAAATCTCACCTAATGCTGTAAACATACAGAGAGCCCTGTCAGCTGGTATTATTATTAGGCTAAACGGTTAACAACTCAAATTAAATATAATGTGGTTTTTACTAGGCTATAATAACAACATTACAATATTTTAATGATATAAGTAAAACTATAATAAATATTTAACATAGTGCACATATTTAGCAAAATACTCCTCTCTCTATATATAATTTGTCTAGCCAACTAACTTGGCTTTCCTGAGGTAAATGTAACGTTATGTGACATAGGCCTATTGTTCTCCTGCTGTTTTATTGACCTCTTTCCGCGGTTGAAAAACACTGATTGATTGATATTATGTATGAGGCATAAACATTTCGGTAAGTTGTACTGTATCTTTCAACACCTATTGTTCATTCGTGTTCATGTTTGGTTCACGACCACAATCTGACTGTCACGTCACATTTACAAGCGACAAAATGCTATTGTAAATGCTAACAGAATCTGATACCTGGGAATTTGTTTCCTATCAAAAGTAATCTGCTCTGTCTAGTCTGTGACAGTGACAGTGACAGTGTCAGTGTCCTCTTTGCTTTGCGTGAGAAAATGGATGTGTGGCATGAGAGCGTGTGAAAATTGTCAATTGCGTGAGTCTCACGCTGAATGAGTGATAGTTGGCAGCCCTGCTTTCTCTGCTCAGTGTCGGTTATCTTATAGCCAAAATATCGCCATATAAGAGAGGTATAATTTTTTCTGGCCACCAGTTCAGCGTCCGTCTGCTCGGCATCATCTTCACCTGTTCCGCGCTTCACACCGGAAAAAGTCACGACGTGACCATACGCGCCACACGTGCCACTGCCTAAACTGAAACTGACTGGTCTTTTTATTAGCAGTGTAGAAAATGGGCAAACAGCTCTCAGAGAGAATGGGTTGTCATTTCCACACATGCATTTATTTCATAAAATCGCAGCATTTTGCGTCATATAATCGCATAGGCTTGACATCGCGATTGCAATTGCAGTTAATCGTGCAGCACTATACAGAATGATGAAGTGACGTTTTACCCATAGTTACAGCAGGCAGAAAAGAAAAGAGGAGGAAGTGTCATCAGCAAAACTTGAAATGACTCAGCGATATACTGCAGAGCAAGTACTGAAGGCAATCAAATATTAGTGTCACTGTCACTGTCACTTGATGGTGGATCTGGTGAAGAAGCTGTCAAAGATCAAAATATTGATTTTGAAGATGTTGAAAATGATAATAATAATAATATGTTTGAAAATCGCAAATATGAGCCAGATGCTGAATGTACTGGGAAATGAGCTCTGACAAGGACAGTGATGATGGTATAAAATATCTGCTCAAACTGAACCCTTCCAAGCTCCAAAAGGTAACAATATATGCTGCCTTTTACGGAGTGTCTATTTACACCAAGTGCAAAATAGCCCGCCTTGTTGGTAGAAGCTATTTACACTAACTCCGCTCACCATTGTCTGTTTGGGGTAGAAAAAAGCACAAAAAACACCTGTTGTTTGACAGTAGCAGTGGTGTTGGGAGTTGTAACGAAATCACTGGAGGAAAGATGTGGAGAACCCAAATGCAATTGAATCATCAAACATAAAACAAATACAAAACAAAAGCATGACCAGGCATGGGAAACTCTAAACTAAAACAGGAACACAAACCAAGACTATAAAACAAGAAACCGGATGTGGGACATAGAACATGCAATACTAGACCAAGAGACAGGGCAAACATGAGGGCTTAAATACACAAGACTAACGACAAGACAAGGGACACCTGTGAATAATAATCAGACGATTAACCAATGACAAGACACATGGCAGGATCACATGACAAACAGGGAATCACATGACAAGACGAGAACCAAGAACAAGAAACAAAACCCAGACCGTGACAGGAGTAAGGCACGTAGCAGATGCTTTTTACGCGAGTTCGAACCAGAGTTCGAATCCACCTTATGCCAAACTCGTTCTGCTCCCTTTTCCCATCGCATATCAGATTGGAAAGGCATTTACATTAAGACAATATGTGAAAAGTGGAATTAAAATGCCTAACAGTTATTTAATAATAGTGTTTATCGGGTAGGGAAAGGTGTAGGGGAGGGCTTTTTTGTCCTAATAAGGTAGCATTTATTTAATAAATATAACAATTTACACATAATATTTTATTATTGCATACTGTTTTATAATGTACTCAAATCCTGAGGTGCAAATAGTATCTAACTACTATTTACACTTGTTGCAAAGAAAATACTGCTATTTTTACATAGTGTAAAAAGAATATCGCTATTTTCACTTGGTGTAAATAGCATATCACTAAGAAAATACTGCTATTTTCACTTAATGTAAATTGAAGCTATTGCTATTTGTACTTAGTGTAAATAGCATATATCGCTATTTACACTTAGTGCAGAATATATCACTATTTCCACTTATTGTAAATAGCATCTATCGCTAAGAAAATATGCTATTTTCACTTAATGTAAATAGCATCTAATTGCTTTTTGCACCTAGTGTAAATAGCCGCTGCCTTTATTTTATTTTTCAGTAATTGTTACTCTTAAATTAGGAGAGGTTTAAATTATCGCGTTAGGTAGACAATCCATCCGTGTTAGATATAGGTCCAGGTCACTAAAGACTCGAATATGTAACAATAATTGGCAAAACATGCATTTAAGGGTTAAAATGGAATATGAAAATAGGCCTTCAGAGAAAATTGATATGTTTGTCAAGTGGGATATTCCTTTCTCTTTCAGTGTTGCAGTTCCTTTGGGAGATATAACAATAATGTCTGGGTCACCCGGACAGCATTGCTTAAGCCATATAAAAGTTGAAGCATTGTCATTGTTTAATGAAATTGAAGCCACAGCTCTGAAAAGACAAATAACTAAAGCATTAAGTGAGTCCCAATAACTGTTTTTATTTAACAATCCTGTAGTTTATATAGCGATAAATACCAAATCCCATAATGAATTATGACACTTTGCCTTTATTTTGTAGGACAGCTTAGAGTACACAGAATAGTAGGGTAAGACAAGAGTGTAATTGGGACATGACCCAGGTTGAATTCCGAGTTCCTTTGAGCCAACAGCTCAGTATGTACAGTTTATAGTATAGTATATATATATACAGTGCCCTCCACAATTATTGGCACCCCTGTTTAAGATGTGGTCGAGGACTTCTAAAAATTCTCCTTTTTTTTTAAACAACATAGAACCCAAATGCATATAAAGAGAAAAATCCAACCTTTTATTTAAGAACATTACTTTGGTGGTAAAAAAAAAAAAAAAATCACACATTTAGAAAAAAAAAACCCTTGAAATCATGTGTCCCACAATTATTGGCACCCCTGATGTTAATACTTTGTACAACCCCCTTTTGCCAACAAGACAGCACTTAATCTCCTCCTATAACATTTCACAAGATTGGAGAACACAGAGAGAGGGATCTTTGACCATTCTTCTTTGCACAATCTTTCTAGATCATCCAGTGTCCTGGGTCCTCTCTTATGCACTCTCCTCTTTAGCTCGCCCCACAGGTTTTCGATTGGGTTGAGGTCTGGGGACTGAGATGGCCATGGGAGGACCTTGAGTTTGTGACTGCTGAACCATTTTTGTGTAGATTTTGCCACATGTTTTGGATCATTATCCTTCTGAAAGACCCAATGACAACCCATCTTCAGCTTTCTGGCAGAGGCCATCAGGTTTTTATTTAAAATGTCCTAGTAGTTCAAAGCGTTCATAATGCCATGCACCCTAACAAGGTTCCCAGAGCCTTTGGAAGAGAAACAGGCCCACAGCATCACAGATCCTCCACCATACTTCACGGTGGGCATGAGGTGCTTTTCGGCATACTCATCTTTTGTTTTACGCTAGACCCACTTAGAGTGTTTGTTGCCAAAAATCTCAATCTTAGTCTCATCTGACCAAAGCACATGATCCCAGTTGAAGTCCCAGTGCCGCTTAGCAAACTCCAGACGTTTACGTTTGTGAGTGTTAGTGAGAAAAGGCTTTTTCCTTGCATGCCTCCCAAACAGCTTGTTGGCATGTAGAGAGCGTCTGATGGTTGTTTTGGAGACTTTGTGACCCCAAGATGCCACTCTTTGATGCAATTCTGTGACAGTGAGCTTAGGACTTTTTTTTACTTCTCTTACCATCCTCCTCACTGTGCGTTGTGGCAAGATTGTTATTGTAAATCATTGTAAATCATTAATTTGAAAACATAATTTTTGAATGAATTGTTTGTGTTTGTTTCATTTCAGTGAGCACATAAATGTCCTATAGTCATGTTGATAAATTCTTGCACACCACGATTCTTTGGTTACTGTGGTATAAGTGACATTTCCAGACTGATCAAATGACATACACAATGATCACAATGCACTTTGACTTTCCCATGCTCCTCACTTACAAATACAGTTTACTGAGGGTTTTTTTTTTTTTTTTTTTTTTTTGCTCTCTCGCTCCCATTGTTGAGCATGTGCAAAGAAAGGCAATTTTCAGTCAATTGAACAACTCTAGACGCGAGCTGTTTTTCTAAAGGCAGTTTTTCCAATAGACTCTATACTGATCCTATAACTTTTTATTGCCAAATATAAATTATTTGTATAATGCATAAAACATACTGACAGATATGTATAAACAAAGTGGGTAATTCTGTGTTCCAGTAAACCCTCCAAGTGCACATATACCCTGGGTATATAGTTCAGTGCTGTTAAGATATTAAAATGTGATGTATACTGTGGTTAAACTCCTGACTCCAGTGTATGTTCCTTCATAAGGAGTATGTGAATTGATGTGAATGATTAACTCAAAATAATTATTTACGTCAAATTTAACTAAAACGATTAAGCACTTGCACACACTGAATGAAGGTGTGTGAATTGCAAATACATTATTTAAAACAAGTACACAGACATGTTATATACACATAAATAACCTTGAAACACCTGCATTAATTTGTACTTGGCCTTGTATCGTAACCCATGATAGACAGAAAACACAGAGATAAGGAGATAAAAAAAAAAAAAAAAGCAGTAATATAAGTTATTTCCGCTGATATAGCAGATTCTTACCAGATTTGCCATGAAAGGAACATCGCTCAGCTCAAACTGAAGGAAGGAGTTTCATATGCAAGCCAATCATATCTTCCACTGAATCGTGTAACCAGTTTCTAGCTCTGTGAACTACATGGTGATGTTTAACAGACCATTTCCTCTGGACTGCTTACTCAGCTGTCTCCCCAGGCCAAGAGGTGCTAACTAATAACACTTATCCGCAATGTGTGCTAATTAGCAAAGTTGATAAAGTTGAAGCTCCAGTGAAAGTAGTAATTATGTACAAAACGTTAATTAGCCACTCATTAATCATTTCATTTCTCTGGATAATGTAAGTTATAAAATATATAGTATAATATATAGCACTTTTCACAGTGCACATTTCAAAGAAGATTTACAGAAAAATATAATTTACAGAACACATAAATCACCATTCAATAATCTTTGGTCAGTAAGATTTTTTTTTTATATTTAGAAAGAAGATTTGGTAACACTTTCAGGTTAACACATCAAGATGAGTTAACTACATTAGTTAACATTAACTAACAATTAAAAATTATTCTAAAGCATTTATTAGGCTAATCTTAGTTAATTTCAACATTTAGATTACCAATACCTGATTAAAATATTATTCAATTGACCTAGGCTAACAGACTAGACTAGACTAACTAGCCTAACACCTACAGTCATAACCTGAGATTAACCCCCTGAGGTCGGCTATCGCGCCGGCGCGATAGGCTCGTTTTTTTCCTTATCAGTGCAAAAAAAATAAAAAATAAAAAAAATAATTTTTATCTTATATGCTTGTGTTATACATCAATCGATCCTGTTAAGTGTGTATTATTTTTGTGTATACTCACAATAAAAACAAAATGTTGTGCTTTTCGCCAAATAAAGAAAAATAAACATGATGCGAGTTCTGCCTCCTCTCTGTCAGTGAAGTCCATTCTGAAACACGTCCGAAAATGAACCATAACTCAGCGAATACTCAGTCAAACAGGCATACAGACACACAGGTATGAAGCTTGAATTCTCTTCTTTTAAATGAAGTAATTTTTATAAAAAACAAATATTCTCTGTTTATGTAATCTTTATGAAAAGAGAGAGATGTCAGTCGTTCTCATCTCAGCTAATTATTTTTAATCTGACCCCGCCCATGGAGAGTGCGCGCTATTCAAACACAAATGACTGAGGCGATCCGTGCAAACTGTGAACGCCCCCATATCAGCTCGAGAAAACACATCAAGCTTATACAGATCATTGTACTTGTTTACACCGTCTCGCAGCGCTGTGAGGAATAATAATAATAATGGAAAATGTACCTCAGAAGTGCTGGTATTTCGAGGAGCAGATGCAGCTGAGCTGAGGAATACTGTAGTAAGTTTTTTTTCATTCTCAAGTGAATCGCGTTTCTGTGTGAATGAACGGCAGAGATGCGCTGTTTACCACAGCTCGCACACTCGCGTTTCTGTGTATGAATGAATGATCTGCTTTTAGCAAACTGTATTGCTATACTGAGATGAGTAAAAATCGACTGAAATATGTTTAAATAAAATGTATTTGTATAAGCAACGTATTAAACTGCAAATTAACATTTATATTCCTTATAATAAAAACGAAAGACCTATGTTACAGACATATGAAAGACAACATTTCATTGACTAGTTTTGGATAGATTATATATTTTTACTGTAAAATATCTGCCACCTCAAATAAGCTTTTGTTTGCCAATTTTTGCTAATATGTTAAATATAGTATGTTTTGTCAATGTAGGGTATATTCAAAGTAATGAATCCTTAACTTTGAAATATGTATGATAAAATGTATACTTTAGTTTTTACAAAGAAATATTACACTTGAATTGTTGTTGTAATTGTAACCTTTTTAATAAAAATATATATATTTACAAGGTAGATGTAAACAAATGTTAAAAGGAAAATATAAGCCTTTTCTTTAAATAATTTTTATTGTGTTTTATTATTGACAAATTTGGGGAGAGGATACATATTCCAAAACTGAAAATACAGTATGAGAATTAACTGCACAATTACTAGACATGTTTTCCTTGGATATTATACAATTTGCAAGCAAAATTTGTGGAAAAATAAAATAAAATTGAGATGCTTCCAACTGTGAACCAATGCTCTTGCATTCTTTCTTGTGGCTATAGGTGACACACCTGAATGTGTGAACCACTAAATATGCATGATGGTGTTGAATCGTTGACGCCCTTTGCGCATATTGCCTTTCCAAACAAAAAGTGTTTTACAAGATTTAAATCAATGTATTGTGTTATGTGAATGATTAGGCAGGATGATTTTCACATCATTTTGAAGAAAAAACTCTAGGCAACGACATATATAGTGTAATTACACCTTTGCCATTAATATGTTTATAAGCAACTGAAAAAAGCACAAATGTCAGGGCATGTCAGAACATCTCAAGGACCCCAAAAACCCCTTAGACCCCAGAGGGTTAAGCTAATAAGATCTGTCTTTCATTCTAGCTCAAAAACATATTTCTCCTCTTTATCCATACAATCATCTTTCTCCTCCTTATCCATACAATCAGGATGGACAGATGCTTGAACAAATATACAAACAAAGTGTATAATCTTTTTTGATCATATAAAATAAACATACATTTAAAAAAATTAAGTTATACAGTATAGTGTAATTCCTTTAACAGTTATTTGTTCTTATAATGTATTTTTTATTTAAATTATTTACCAATTTAGATAATTATATATCCAACACATCAGGCTCTAATTGTATAGGCAGGCAGACTATATAAATTAATATTCTTTTCAGCTAGAGCCACACACACATTATTAGAATACTTAAACTTCCACTCAGTCCACAGTCAGACTTGTTTCTTGCAGGAGGCATAACTTTCACTGTAAACACAAATGCTAATTAATTGTTAATTAATTGTATTGATTCAGGAACTATTAAATCATCCAATTAGTCCAATATAAGAAATCAGCCTTATTGAGAATTTAGAACTTTCTATTTATTTTGAGTTCACCAAACTGACACCAGAAAATTTTCTTACATTTACATAAACTTATATTTTGTCAGCTTTCTTTTTGATGATGTGGTCAAAGGATCAATTGCGGGAAATTAAAGGATGTATGGTTTACTATTCTGAAGATTATCAAAACAATTCTATTTCTCGGAGTAAGATTTTCACATCACCACCTCCCTTCAACACTGAACCAGGCACGTGCACACATACTGTAGACATCAAAGGGGGCTTGAGCACCTGCCCTTTTTATTCCTGGAGAGAAAGTGCCCTTTTTCTGGGGTGCTTTTTTTTTTTTTTTTGAAAAATAATATATATTTCTGTTTGCGCACAGCTTCCCTGTCAAACAAATATATTTTTTGAAGAATAGTATATCTAAATATCAGGTCAGGAGTTCTGAAGCGCTCCCTCTCCCTCTCCCCCGATTGTTAAACCCGATTGTATTGCTTCCGCTAAAGAAAATAGTACGCTCCGTCTCTACGGTTAGAATCCTGTGAGTCCTCTGTTTTTCATGGCAACGGTCTGTTATACTCCGCACAGCGGTCTGTTATCAAGAAATAACAGACCGCATTCTACATTGGAATTCAACCAAGCCATGTAATAAAATAAGCTAATAAAATAAGCATATATCACCACCAGGTGATATGCTTTAGTTATTTTGTTTATCCTATTTACCTGCATTGCCCTGTTAATTAGATGCAAATGTGCGCATTTTAACTAGTTGACGCCTAATTTGCATACTGAACGTCCCCAGTTAATGACTTACATCAAGAGTCTTTCCCCCTGAAATTTAGAAATCTAAATTGGTGAATTTAGAAGAAATCTACAGATGCAAACAGATGGAGGATACACTAAAAAATGTAGTAAATCTGAGTAACTGCATCTGGTACATTAATAAATAAAACTGAGTAGAAATAAGTAAACATTAAACATTCAAAATAACAATATTTATAAATTAACTTTTTATTTATGAGTAATTTAACTTTTTTTATTTCCTCTAAACCTTTATAAAATAGTATTCCATACAACCACAAATACATACATACATTGGCTTTTATTGAATTTTTACTCAATTATTTTGGGAAGTTTAATTTTAAAGTGTTATGTATTCCAAAATAATTAAAACGATGTAGTGCCTTGTGCAAAAATAAACAAATTATTAGTAAAACACGTCCCTCTGCTTGATGCAGTTATTTAGGTTATTCTAAATATGAAGAGTTCAGATGAAAAAGCCTCTAAGTGCCATCTGAAATTTCCTTTTAATGATCATTTTTATCAAGCTTGTATGTTTATGTTCACTTATTTCACATTACTGGCAATGAAAATTACCTATTAATTGTCATATTTAAGTTAAATTACTGAACTTAAAAAAAAATGCTCATTTTAGAAGAAAATTTCAGATGGCACTTAGAGGCTTTTGCATCTGAACTCTTCATATATACTTGAAACTAGTAGCATAGAAAATGTTTTCAAAACATGCACATTGTGGAATGGTTTGCTTTGCTGCTCTATAAACCTAGTGAATACTAAGGAGACCATGGTTTCTGTGTGAACGGATTATTTTGTAGACATCTTTTGAAAATGAAACAATTGCGTGAGTTTGAGGAAGATAAAATTAATTAACTTTTTTAATTAATTTTTTAAAAAGGAAGTCAGAGTTGCGTTAATATATATACTTTTTTGTTTAAAAAAAAAAAAAAAAAAACGTAATTATGAGAAGTGCCCTTTATTTCACTTGAGCCCCTGCCCCTCAAAATGTCTGTGCACGTCCCTGCACTGAACGTCCTGGAGGACGTAGTCAACGTCGACTGAATGGGGATCACGCTTAGGGAGCCTGTCTTCTTCGTACTACTATTTAATCAAGCCAATTTAACATTGGCGTGCGTAATTACAAGCTCCACACCGCAGCGCGGGTATAAACACGGAAGTGGACGCACGCACCAGTTGCTTTTTCGTTGAGGAGCCGAGTGGCACCTGGAGTCAGCGGTGGTCCAGTAGTAGTGGCGAGGGGACTACGTCCTCATACGCAACCAGGATGTTCCCTTTCAGTCAAGAACGTCAGACTTAGTCGACGTCGACTGAATGGGGATCTATTGAAAGCTCCACTAGTACTGCCACTTTCCAGTGCCTAGACAGAAGCCTCCTGATCCCCCGCAAATTAAGGCGGAGAAGGGACAGGGCTTTAGGCCAGGGAAGTCACTGCTGTTCCTACAGGACCACTTGGAAAGCGTTCCCTGTACATGGAAGGAAGGGACGCTGCGGAAGCCACATCCTGCTCACAAGGAGATACATGTGGAGAATACACATATGGACTGGGCGAATTGACGGGCAGTACAACATATGGAATGTCACTGGGGAGGCTCCAGCCTATAACCGGGGGGAGCTACTCACCGGAGAGTGACGGCAGAAAACTGGGAAGAAACGGGCTCGCCGTAGGGAGTCGTATCATGGAAGAATACACATATGGGATCACTGTGGGGATTGCAACATATGGACCCAGCCTAGCACAAGTTCCACTAGTGCATACGAGTGATAGGCCTGGCTTCAGACACTCCGCCGCGTCCGTCGCCAGAGGGTATGGAGGAACTCGACAGGGTTCGGTTAAAGGGAGCCAACTGGAGCAAAAATGCCGCACATATCCAGTCCATAGGAGGGGAATGGCTCAGCAAGCCGACACTTCGAACCGGGCTCGAGTGAAACTGGCTTCATGAGAAGGGAGCCCACGAGAAGCAGCGGTTCGAACATAGGTGTCGCCCAGCCCCCAACTCTAGAATATCTGTCAGCGAAACACACTGTGTCAACGCCTAGGCGGGAGCACCACTCACTTCAGAGGAGCTCACCACATAAGTGGACACATGCATCTCGGGATTTAACACCAAGATGAAGGCAGCCACCTTTATCAGTGGGCCAACGTCGCTTGGAAACAGCCTTCCCTTTCTGCTGATTTCCTTAATAGACGAGCTGGTCTGAGGTCCTAAGGCTTGCATTCTGTGCACGTATAACAGCAATGAAGTGGACGGACAGAGAAGCCAGGGCTGGGTCTGCCTCCTCCGGGGCAGCGCTTGCAGGTTCACCACCTGGTCCCACCTTTTAGGCAGAGGTAGGAACCTTGAGCACACATCCAGGCCGGGGTCTCAGCTAGTGAGAGTTAGCCGGCCCGAATTCCAGGCACAGCTCGTTGACCGAAAGCGAGCAAGTCCCTACCCTCTAGTAGAGACCATGCGAGCAGGTGAACTGTTTCTTTAAAAACAGAATTTTTAACTCACTGCCTGCAGTGGCTCAAGGCAGTGCAGTAGCACCAGAGATAAGGCCCAAGAGGATAAAGAGGTTTTTAGTTACCTTGCTCCCTCAGGAACCTGGCAATCAGGACGTGCTTCCCAGCTACTGCATCATGATGTGCGTCAAAGAAAAATAGAGGCAACATCATCTTGAGGGTGGAGGACACCCTCACTCCAACCCATCTTGCAGGAAAGAGAGCACTGAAATGACCGAACGCTTTCAGGATCTCCTCACGGAGAGAAGACTCACTCAACGAATAGGTTCCACTTCCATTCGGCGAAAGCAACACTTCCTCTTAGGGGGTGCTCTCGCAGAAGTGATGGAAACCACCACGTATTCCTGCGGTAACCACCTGAACCTCCGCATCCACTTTTAGGACCAGCCTGGACTTCTCCAGGGGTCTGAATGCGGGTGCCATCATGCCCCGTCCCTGAGAATGTATTCAGAGGAAAGTCAGGAAGGGCTGTCGAGAGGAATTAGGTCTGGTTAGGCCAATGAGGGGAAACAATCAAGACCTGCTCCACTCCTGGCCTAGCACAGTACGTGCAAGCAACATGTGTGCACAAGACAGGAGCACTGCTCAACACTAGGTGTGAAGAAAATCACTGAGCTTCAGGAGCATCTCTGCTCAACACCTGAGTGTGATGAAATTCACTGAGCTTCAGGAGCATCTCTGCTCAACACCTGAGTGTGATGAAAATCACTGAACTTGAGCGGGCGCCAAGCGACAATGAATTGCATAGCCGCTTCTTTAGAAGGCTCACTGGGGAACACATTTCTGCGGGGCCCCGGGGCCAGCTGAGAGCCAGAGTCTGTCCAAGGGTTGTCCGCTCGGACAGAAATAACACAACTGGCAGAGGAACAATGCTGTCTTTTCAGACCAGTACCAGCTCACAGCGGTGGCTCAAAACGAGGTGAACTGCAACAACTTGAGGTAATGAATACCAATGCAGTCGGAGGTCGCCCAGGCCTCCGTTAAAGCATGCCCTTTGTACATGGCCCCTCAGTCGGTGTTAGCGGACCTCGTTCTAGGAGCAGTTGGCCCGGAGAAATGAAAGGTCTGAACATGGGCTGAGGGTTTGACGGCAGGCTGGGGTGATCTGTTGTCCCACAGAGCATGCCGCTCTGCCACGGTCACCTCGGGACTCGACCTTAAGCCAGTGCTGAAGCGGTCTTCATATGGAGGATGGCCCAGGAGCCTCTGAAAATTCTTTCAGTGGGACCCTTTCTCACTTCTGTTTAGCACCGACCGGACACACTCTCTTCTTGAAGAGGCATGTTAGACCGAGTCCATCTCCATACCGGAAAAGAGATACTCAGCCTGTGGGCGAGATTACTCTCCCCCAGTTGACCTGAGGACCCAACTGGCTATGGAGCACTCGGAGGGTAGGACTCTGTACTGATAATTTGAACCCTCAAATGCAACACGCAGGATGGCCTGTGGTGCGGAAGGCTAGAGATCTGAAGTACATGTCTTTCAGGTCAAATGCTACAGACCAAGCTTGGGGGTGGGGCATTCTGAAAAATGCCACTCTGTGTAGCAACTTGGACGGAGGCTTTTGTAGAAAGGGCCCGTTTCAAGTGACAAAACTGGCCTTCATATTGGCTGGAGGGAGCGGCTATATCGCGTCCTTCGCCAGTAGGACAGCGACATGTGCGCACAAGACAGGAGCACTGCTCAACACTAGGTGTGATGAATATCACTGAACTTTCAGGAGCATCTCTGCTCAACACCTAGTGTGGTGATTATCACTGAACTTGAGCGGTGCTGAGCGATAATGAATCGCATAGCCGAGTCTGATGGTCACAGTCTGGTCAGGACCGGTTGGGAAGCTCTTTCTGCTTCTACGAACCAGGCCTAGGCCCAGAAGACCACAGATGTACCTGAGGTGGGGCAGCGAGGTGGAGGACAGGGATGTGAGTGTGCAGTGCAACACTTACCTGTCTCCACTGGACGGCAGGGGATGCGTGAGAAGGCGGATAACCGGGTCCTCAAACTGCTGCACCAAGCTGCCAGCTGGCGACCAAGAGGGGGCTGAGGGGTGTAAGGCTATGTAGGGTCACACACCGCCAGACTGGCCCTCTTGGGACCCAGGAATAGAGAAGTTTGCTCTTTTTCCGAGAATGTGGGGGCCAGCGGCGGGACAGACCCACACAAAACAAAAAACTCCAATCGGCCCTCCACCGGCTGGAGGGAGTGGATCAGTGGCCACTCCAAGAGCAACTTCTCCATCCCTGGGTGGCCCATCCAGGTTCAACGTTTCCGCTGTTGCTTACCACCTGGCTTGGCAGCACCTGGAACGGGCTGGGCAGCCCTCCTGCAGCTGGCTCCACGTCGAGACCTGGGTGGAGGCTGCTGCGATGGTCCGACGGGAGCGGAGGCGGCCGCAGGGGGACGCCCTCGGTGACGAGCAGGCGGAGGATCTGCCCCCGGTGGACGGGTGAAGGCAGCAGTGGGCCGCCGGGGCAGGATGTGTCGGGTGACCTCCGTCTGCACCTGGGCGAGACCAAAAAGCACCTTATTGGGGATGTAAACTTTACTAGATATAGAAACAGGCAAGCGGACTCAGAATATGAACGTAATGTTTCACGCTAAGCGATTCCCAGTGAAATTCTGACATAAAGTTGGCATGACACTGCATATTCGATATTCGCACATTTAGGGACCGTCTCTAAAGTTACATACGACAGTTGTACACATGTTTATAACTTCATTAGCATTTGAGGAGAATGAACTGTAAAGTGTTCATGTAGGTGCCATGCATGCACACCTTTTAGATTTTTGATATTTAAATAAATAAACTGTCAAATCATGTGTAAATAATGCTATTTTTTCAGTAGGCCTACCGCATAATCTCATATTTATTTTAATATCAATTATCTAAAAAGTGTATTATCTCAAGCATCATGCCTGACACATACATGAACAATTTACAGTTGTTTTTATGACTGCAAGTCATTCTCTTCAAATGCTATTGAAATTAGAAACGTGTGTACCAATGTCGTATGTAACTTTAGTGACGGTCCCTAAATGTCCGAATATCGAATATGCAGTGTCATAGTGGGAACCAATATATGAGTATAGTATATTCCCTTGTGTATATTAACTCAATCAATTAATATACATATTGGACCTAGGCCAAGAAAGAGTAATCCACTTAATGAGGGAGAGGTTCTACTGGCCACACATGAAGAGAGAAGTAGAGGAGTATATCACCAAAAGGTGTCCATGCATCAAAGCAAAAAAAAACAATCACTCATGTCCGAGCACCCATGGGGTGTATAACTTCCAGCTCGCCATTGGAACTTGCCTGCATCGATTATCTGCACCTGGAGCAGAGTAAGGGAGGATACGAGTATATACTGGTGGTTGTAGATCATTTCACACGATTCGCTCAAGCTCACCCTACGAGAAACAAGTCCGGACGGACAAGGCTATCCAGGAAAGCTACATCATGACCAGGGCAGAGAGTTCGAAAATCAGCTTTTCAGAAATCTCTGACAACTGGAACATCTCAAGAACATCTCCATATCACCCTCAAGGGAACCCAGCTGAGAGATTTAACCGGACGCTCCTGCAGATGCTCCGAACAATACTTCGAAGAAAAAAGAAAAAACTAAGTGGAAAGATCACCTGCCCCAGATTGTACATGCCTACAATTGTACTCGTCATGAGTCAACTGGGTATTCCCCATTCTACCTGCTGTATGGACGACATCCTCGACTTCCTATTGACTTGATTTTCGGGCTGGTTGAAGAAGATGAGGGGCAAACGCCCAGAGGATTTGCCGAACAGTGGGCTAGAAAAATGGGTGAGGCATACCAAATAGCAAGCGAGAACAGCAAGCAGGCAAGTGCACAAGGCAAAGCCCAGTACGACCTCAAAGTCAAAGGTGTAGTGCTAAGACCTGGAGACAGGGTATTAGTTAGGAACCTCAGTGAGCGTGGTCGCTGGATGAACCTGTTCACTGCTCCATACCCTCACCAAGGAGTGAAGAAGATGGTGAAATTGAGAGTCTTCAGATGAATGATGCAAGGGACTATCCAGCAGAAGAAGATCCGGTTATACTGAAACGATCTGCACGAGAGAGAAAACCAAAGAGCATGTTCACATATGAGACACTGGGTCAACCCTCAATACAACCCCAGACTGCACTCAACAGTGTAGCAGCTTATACACTACCATACTTACCTGTGTGGACAACACCTTATCCCCTACCACATCCCTTTTGGATTACACCTCACACTGACATAAACACATTTACACCTTTCACATATACAATGCCAGTATACTGAACAAAATACATGTGCGGTATTTTGAATTTTTTTAATATTGAATTGTGTGAGTTTTTGTAACTGGAGCCTCTTTTATTTTGTCGGTGAGGATGTGACACCCTAAAGTATGTCCATTTAGTGATTCTGGGTGAAAATAATTATTTTCTTTAATTTGTTCATTAATAGAGAAGATATCTTGGCATAGAGCATTGTTTGTATCTGTGAGATCAGGACACTTTTAATTTGAAAGTGAACCGAGGTATAGAGGAACTGTATTGTGCCGGCGCCCTCACAGTTGCTGGAGATTATGTGCGACCGGTGGTGTAGTCTACGTGATACGCAGGTATACACCGTATACCCACTAGGAAAGGCCAAGGATTTCCGTATACCCACTTAAAAGCGTGAGGATACGTAACAACTTCGTTTTGTGTCAGAACTTTCACACTTTCATTCATAAATTCACCCCATCTATGTTTGCGAAGCGACATGGATCGAATCGCGGAATCCAGTCACAAATGGAACTTGCTGTATAAAGCAGAACGTCACGAATTTGGCCATTTTTGAATGAATAAATCAAAAGTAGGGCTGTATAATGAATCAAATCTCGATATGGACAAGTGTTTGTGAATATTAAAGTTCAAAGAGACTGCAATTGTTCTATGCGTCTCTGGGAATGAGCGCTCAATGTGTGCTCCACTACACACAAACTGAAGCACGGGTGACGCTCGTGGTGTTTCACTGTATTGAGACATGATGTAGGCAACACATGTGAACTTCATCGCAGAGCTGCTATGAGAGTCACTTCACAAGAATTTCACCATTTCATTTGATAAAACTATTGTCATTCATTCGTATCATATACAGACAGAAACTGAAATGTCTTTATGACAACCTGTCAAAATAAAGGTTCGGTATAACTTGAAGAAATTATAACAGAAATGAAAGCGTAAGCGAAAGTTCTACCGGAAAGACTTCTCTGCCACGTCATTAATTTACAATTCCACGCTTCCAATCACAGCCTGACATCAAATATAAAAGACTGATCTTACCGTTCCATTTTGTTGCCTGCAGGTGTCGTAGTAAAGTGTTAGCTGCCATTTACGCTTCCTTTCAGTTCGCAGAAACAGACGCCGGCGTTCACTTACTCGCGTTTCGATTCCAAACATAACAACAAAAGTCACATCGTCGATTTGATCTCAGCAACTTTCGCGATGCACGAGTGCGACACACTCGTGTAAGAAACAAGCGTGTGACTGTGGCAGCTTTAAATCTCATGAGAGTCGATCTCCATACAGCGTTTCTTTCAAGTTCAAGTTCCACTTTCAAGGCTTTTACGTAGGTACGTGTTTCCAGCGGCCACTGCTTACATGTCCCTTTTTTACTATGAATAAACTTCATTCAGGTAAGTATATTAACTTGCTACTCTACTGTTTAAAAAAAAAAAAAAAAAAAAACTGCCGATACATACTGCAGTCTGCAACGCAACATTGTAACGCTTTTTAAACGGGGCCGGATAGCTCGCTGAAATGATCGTAGCAAGTGTATACAAAGATTCACGTAACTGATATCCCACAGCGCAGTGGTAATCTATTTTCAGAGTCGTCGATCCCACGCACTCATGGGCAGTTGCAAAAAACTAACAACTGGGTTACTGAATAGAATTAAAACAAAATAAGTGCAACTAAGATATTAAATCGGCTTTATATGTTATGCCATATATTACAGCTCGCGCTCCTCATCTGCTCACTCACCATTGTGAGAGTGCCTTCCATCTTAAAGGAGCAGTAGCCTACCTATTCAACTTGTTTTACGCCCTTCTCTGAATTCGTTATTGTTTCGGCATTTACGGAGATGTTTTTGTCATTCACTTCCCGACCGCCGGGAAGATCTCGATTTATACCTAGATTGCAGACTTCGACCAATCAAAGGGGGCATATATTTTACGTAGGCCTATATCTCAGCTCGTTTTCTGTAATATAACTTTCTATTTTTCAAACATAAAACAACAGCAATTAATACCGTTAAATTATAACTTTACAAAAAATTGTAAATGATACATGTAAATATGACCATATCATAAAGTAAGAAGCTGACCTTAAAGGAAGCAAGTTGGTCGTTGGACGTTATGCGTTTGCCGTAGTAGTCATGGTTATGAAGGGTATATGTAGGGCTTATATGGGTATATGTAGCAGGAGTATACAATACAAAGGAAGTAAATGATAAATTTACAGTGCTGATAATTCTCTATAAACCGTTCCACACTCCATATATTTATTATTATTATTATTATTTTTTCTTCATATCATCAAGAAGACTCGAGTGACATTATATTTACTCATCTGTATGATTTAAATGTTCACGTATTTTTCTACTCAAGGGACTTACTTGGTTGCCATGGCCAGCGATCTCTCGGCCGTGAATAAACTTCATTCATACAAGATCAACTCGAGAGTAATGTCAGGTGTTCGCCGTGCAGCTGAGAAATAGATTCTACGCTCAAAAGTTAACAACAGAATATCAAGCATGATTGAGGTTGTATCTTATCGTTATGCCGTCACCTTACTTCAGGTAAGTATTGTACTAAGATTAATAAGATTAAGATTTAGTAGTTTTTTATATATATAATAATAATAAAAAAATAAAAAAAAATAAAAAAAATCACGCTTCACAGAAATTATCCTATAGCGGCTGCTAACATCCTTTTGGGTTCGAAGTGGTGGCAAAACTTATGTTGTATGTGCTAACGAAGCTAGGTTCCATCACTAAGGCAGATCTTGTTAGATGATCATGCTATTCTTGAGACGTTTATCTGGCAATCAGTAGTCTCCAATTTCATGATTAAGGTCGCGTGAGCACATTCCTGAAAAACTGCATTGCTATAGCTACGCACTTTAGTCTTCAGGTGGCTCTGCCCTTCAGCAACCCTTATCCATCATCCTGCCCTCCTCTAACAGTGATCATGTAAATTAGTCGCTCTGCTCAATCCAGATAGACTGTATATCACTGAAGGCGTGGCTCCCTACACCTTAAAAGCTTATATTTCTGCAGTATTTGTTTATAATGTTTCGCTTTTCTTTTCAGATTTCTTTATTTCCCATCCTGATCACGGCCTGTTGTTCCTTCCTCGTCTACAATTACGAAATGTGTGGTGGGTCTCCAGTGTCCCCATGGTGTGTGTGAGGGGTTTGGCTTGGAATGTCGTAAATATATTTTCATATACTATGCTGGAATTGTCATTGAGGGTGAGTAAAGCGCATAGTTTTTGTCTGCCCCTTTGGATGCAGTCGGGCTGCTGCTCCCGGCACAGGGCTGAAGTTTCAACAGCTCGTTTTGTAGCTTCGATTCCCTCTCACAGACCATTTCAAAACTTTTAGCTTTGTTCAAACCCGAGTTGGAAAAGGATGGAGAGACTCAAGAAGCGTCAAAATGTAGACCCCATTTCCGGATGGTTGGTTGATGAATTATGTGGTTGTCTTCTAGTCATTAATTGGCTCATTCTGTCTTGATATGCTATAGATCATATTTCGGGAGCTGGATTTATGTGACTTTGGGGTTTGTGATGCCACTAATCCAGAGGGAGTGCCGCACAGTCCCTCTCAGCGTTGTTGCAGTCCTTAAAAAGCATTCTCTTTAAATTAAGTCTTCCATGCTTGAGTTTGTGCGTTGTAACTTTGCAGATGTTGTTTATGCTTTAACAGCAACATTATAGAAAAGTTAAATCCATTTAACCCCTCTTTTATGACTTCCCATCCGTAGTGGTCTCTACTCTTCCTATTTTCATATTCAGATTGTAGCCTACTAAATGCTCAACAAGCCCTCTCAACCCATAATCGAGGTAAATTTCTTCGCTAGCTCCTGGTGGTGGTTAACGATCCATACATCTATCATACGTCTGCTTTTCGCTGCTAAATCTGTTTAGTTATACACGCAGTCAATTTCTTTATCTCGTTCTTTACCGTCAACTCAGCCCATAATTGATTAATGAAGCAAAGCTTTGTGAAAATACCATAATAACAACGCTCCAAGGTTATTCGTATCCCTGCTTGCTTATGTCTATCGTGACTTTCTTTTGCTTTCTTTCTTTCTTTGGCTTTCTTTGGCTTGCTTTCTTTCTTTGGCTTTGGCAAGCCTTTGGCTTGCTCAGTTGGGGATATTTTGGGGATATTTAATTAAATTTTATCAATCTATAAATTCCTCTAGAAACAAACCTAGTTGTATTATTTTAATTTAATACTGTGAAGCTGCTTTGATACAATCTGTATTGTGAAAAGCGCTATACAAATATACTTGACTTGACTTTCGTTTCTGATAGCTGCAATAATTCTAAGCCTATCGCGGCTTCTGAAATTCTATGATTACTGCCATTTTTTTTATGGCCAATCGTGGCCTATTTCATTAATGCTATCGAAGCTTTCGACTTAATTTTGTTCTCGACGCATGAACTCTGCCTATCGAGGCATCACTTGTATGAGCTTTCATGATTGTACTCTAAAGGCAAACATTTCATGGTCGATCGCAACCTTAGTTCATAAACGCATATCGTAGCTTTCCTGATTGTAATCATCTTAATGTCATATCTCTGCCTATCGTGGCTCCTCGGAAAAGTCGCCCTGGCTTCAGCCTTTATCATTATAAATGTAAGGTCAATCATGGGCCTATTTTACGATCACTGGTATTGTTTCATGGCTAAACGTAGCCTATTATATTAATGCTATCAAAGCTTCCGACTAATCTCGGTTCTGATGCATGTACTCAGCCTAGAGAGGCATCAGACTAGCGAGGCATCACTATTGAACAAGCTTTCATGATCGTACCCTAAAGCCAAATATTTCATGCTGATCGCGGCCTTCATTCATAAACGCAAATCGTAGCTTTCCTGAATGTTATCATCTCAATGTCTTATCTCTGCCTCTCGTGGCTCCTCGGAAAGTCGCCCTGGCAACAACCCTCATCATTTATAGATATATGGTCAATCACGAACCTATTTTATGATCACTGTCATTGTTTTATGGCTAAACGTAGCCTATTATATTAATGCTATCGAAGCTTTTGACTAATCTCGGTTCTGATGCATGAACTCAGCCTATCGAGGCATCAGCCTATCGAGGCATCAGCCTATCGAGGCATCAGCCTATCGAGGCATCACTATTGAACAAGCTTTCATGATCATCGCAGTCAATCGTGGCTTTCTTGCTTTATTTCGATCTTTACGTCAACTCAGCCCATAGCTGATTAATGTAGAATAGCTTTGATGAAAATACCATATTTAACGCTTCAAGGTTATTCGTATCCCTGCTCGCTTATGTCTATCTTGACTTTCATTTTTGATAGCTGCAATATGTCTAAGCCTATCGCGACTTCTGAAACCCTACGATCACAGCCATTTTTACGGCCAATCGTGGCCTATTTCATTAATGCAAATTACATTTAATCTTGGTTCTGACGCATGAACTCAGCCTATCGAGGCATCAGCCTATCGAGGCTTAGCTTATCGTGGCATCACTATTGAACGAGCTTTATGATTGTACTTCAAAGTCAAATATTCATGGCCAATCGCGGCTTTTACATTAACGCACATCGTAGCTTCCCTGATTGCCATCATCCCAATTGCCATCATCCCAATATGTTATCTCGGCCTATCGTGGCTACTAGGAAAAGTCGCCGTGCGACAGCCTTATTTATAAATATAAGGTCAATTGCGGTCCTAATTTTAAGAAAGACGGGGACTGATGCATATGCTATTTCATTTTGTTCTTATTTATATTTTATCTTCTCTCTATCTTCAAACCCCGGATGTATGCATCTTAAAATCTCAGCCTATCGAGGCTTCGTTTAAAATCTCCACCTCAAGTTTCGCGGCCAGACGTGGCTTCTGTTCATGTTTAAAAGATAAGCTCAGTTCACATATATAGTGACATTCCCACACTCGATCTTGTTTAAGTTTCTAATCAATTATCTTTATCTCAGTATATCTCGTAATTTCAATCTCTCACATACGGATACTCACTTTAGATAAGCAATAAAGAAGTCGTCTAAATTGTCTTTCCTATTTTTACTAATTCTCCTGCATGCTTTTCAGAATCCTCATAGGTATGTACGGAATTCATCTCATATTCCTTACTTTTTGGGGGTAGGCTCCGCCCCTGCCTCTATCATCAGGCAGGACCTACAAGCTAACTTTCAGACCCGGACGGAGGACGGGGCCTACGCCAAAGAACTCTGAGACGGAGCTTGTCGGGCATCTACTTTGTCTGTATAATCCTTTCATAAAATAAATTCTGTCATTCGAGAATCCTTCTGAGTCTTTTTGGTAGAAATGAAAGCGTAAGCGAAAGTTCTACCGGAAAGACTTCTCTGCCACGTCATTAATTTACAATTCCACGCTTCCAATCACAGCCTGACATCAAATATAAAAGACTGATCTTACCGTTCCATTTTGTTGCCTGCAGGTGTCGTAGTAAAGTTTTCCCCCATCCTCCCCACCACCACCAGAATGGCTCCCGTCCACTCGTCAGGGGGGTAGGCTCCGCCCCTGCCTCTATCATCAGGCAGGACCTACAAGCTAACTTTCAGACCCGGACGGAGGACGGGGCCTACGCCAAAGAACTCTGAGACGGAGCTTGTCGGGCATCTACTTTGTCTGTATAATCCTTTCATAAAATAAATTCTGTCATTCGAGAATCCTTCTGAGTCTTTTTGGTAGAAATATATTACTATTGAACAGTAGAGTATACTTCAAGTAGGCCTAATAATAATAATAATAATAATAGTTTATTAAAACACACAGAAACTCAAATGTCTACAACCCACCAAAATAAAAGTTCTAACTCGGTCTAACTCAAAGAAATTATGAAATAAATTGCACAGTAAAATGTACTTTAAAATAATAATAATAATAATATCGATGAAATATATTAAAGTAATAATATTACAACAAAACAAATCTATGGCCCATCCTCTGTGCCATTCACCTGACACCTATCAGAGTCTTTCCTAATCACTCCGCCCAAGTAGCAGTGCTTCGCCTTCTGAGAAAATAGTTCCCAGTATTTAAATGTTTAAAAAAATGTCTCATATGACCTTGTTATTTGTACACACTGTGACTATACAAATCACAACATGTAAATAGGAAAATGTTGGCGTTATTTTGTCACTTATTGGGATTAGTATGCTAGCTGTAGCCATTTACATCCAGTCTTTGTGCTAAGCTAGGCTAGCGGTGGGTGCGTCAAACAGACTTACAGCACGCACGGAGATGAAAAAGGTATGTATGGACTTATCTAACTCTGGGGGATACGGTGAATAAGCTAAAGTCCCAAAAAGTCGAAGTGTTCCTTTAAAATTAGCATTTTTATCAGGCTCCCATTTAGGTTCAGTCATTTCACTTTAATGGCAAGGACTGATTGCCATTTAAATGACATTACTAAACCTAAACATAGGAGCTTGATAAAAATGCTTTTTTATTTCTTTTCTCATTTCCTTTTATTGCTTTTCAAGGCCGATAAACAATAATATTACTTTTTACTTTTCTTTGTTATAATATTACTATTCTTTGTTATATTTACAAATGACTGTGGTGAAGATGGAAGAGGCTTTCAAGTGCAGAATCTACAATTACTCATAAAAGTGTTTGAAGTAGTTAGTTTTTGTTTCGCCTTTTGCGCATGTTTTGAATGTGATGCATAGCCTACCCCATGATTGTGTTTTTATTTTTTAATTTTTTAATCAACAATTAAACAATGAATTCGACAAAAACATGGACTGTAGGCTGATTATTTATATATATTTTCTGTTGTATTTTATTATTAAAAAAAATATGATTTGAGGTTAGTTGAACATTAGAAATAACTGTCAGGATCCACACGCACTCATTGACACACTCATCTCACTCACTCACCAGCTCACACACACACTTTCATGTTTACACTCTGTCATCACCTGTTGATCATCACAATCAGCGTTCGCTGCTTTGCGCTGACACCTGTTTCTTGTCTTGTCTGATTACTCGGTCTACTTCTGGTGTTTGTTCTCTCTGTTCTGTGTCGGATTATTGTGTGAGTAACGCTCTCTCATTTTGTCCAGTTCTGAGCTATCTTCTTCAAGCTGCATTTTTGTTGAACATTAAAGACTTTGAATTGAGTTACCTTTGCTTTTGGATCTTTTTGTTGCACTCTGACAATAACGTTAGAAAAATGTTCGTGTAATGTTCGGGGAACCAAAAACTAACGTTCTGTAGTACTCCTGGGAAACTGCTAGTCCGCGAGTTTTCCCGCCTCAGAATTTGTTTGAGACAGACACTGGTACAGGTGCTAGAAGGGCCCAACCAATGGCCAGTCGGTCTCGCCCTGGATATTGTTTCTGATGCGGAGAGGATGGCCATTTGGCTGTTGCCTGCGATAATGCTGCAAACCCCCCAAAAGTTGAGGAAAAGCAGCGTTGAGGGAGCAACCGGCGTAGTGGGACTCTCTGCATGGGAATTCCTCTTTGCCTTTAACCCTCTGTGGTCTAAGGTGTTTTTGGGTAGTGATGGCAAAATCGAGGCCTCGTGAACCAATGAAACAGTTGAACCAAATGTGCCATATTGTTTCGAGGCTTCGAATCAATCCGACACCCGTCTCAACGGTGACACCTAGTGGTCACTTGCAGGTGTTGATCTGAAACAACCTTGACGAGCCATTAAAAAAATGTGTTGTTTTTTTATTATTATAATGTTCTAATATGTGAAGCTTGTAACCTATAGGCTCCTCACTGTGCATGTTATTTTGGTCATGAAAAATGAATATTAATAAAAGAAATCAAGCCACAATGTCTCACTTTTTTAGAGATTTTTATTCAAAAATATTAATTTATCTGCTGTGGAAGGACTTAGCCTACTTCTTTTTTTACAGATAATTTCTCCAGCCTTTGAAAAAATCCTCTCACAAAAACCCACGAGGTCAAAATGCGTTTATTTCACTTTTATACAGATGTGCGATTGTGTGGTCTGTTCCCGACCGTTCCAATCAAACGCTGATTCGGCGGACCACACCTGATGAAACACTTAGTGAAACACTTCGAGGCTTCGTTTGGTCATAGTCACGTGACATGGGTGTTTCGAATCACGCTTCGGATCAGTGTTTCGACACATCTGCGCTTCGGGATCTCGCAAAGCTTCGGAACGACTGTTTCGCTTCAGCCATCCTTATTTTTGGGGTCCTTGAGATGTTTTGACATGCCCTGACATTTGTGCTTTTTTCAGTTGCTTATAAACATATTAATGGCAACGGTGTATTTACACCCTATTTAGCACAAACAGGGCTACCATAATATGTGAGCAACATGTATGTACATGTTTGTATTTTTGAGAGAATAATGTTTATGCATGGTTATTGAAAAAACTAAAAATTAAAGTTTCTGAAATAGGGCCACAAAACACATACTAAATATGTGTCCACAAGACTTTTGACTAATGGGGGTGTAGTTTTTTCTTCAAAATGATCTGAAGATCTTCCTGCCTAATCATTCACATAAAACAATACATTGATTTAAACTTTGTAAGACACATTTTGTTTGGAAAGGCAATATGCGTGGGGGCGTGATTCACACCTGAGAAGACAATGACACGCATAATGAGCTGCATAATGAGCCGCATAATGAGCCTTTCATTTAGGTGTATCACTAAGAGTACCACAAGTAAAGAATGTGAGGACTTATTTTGTATGCATGCAAATTGCATAATATCCATGGTAAACATTTCTAGTAACTATGCAGTTAATTCTCATACTGTATTTTCAGAATGTTTTGGAATATATCCTCTCCCCAAATGTGTCACTAATAAAAACTATAATAAATAATTTAATGAGAAGGTTTATATTGACCTATTAAGATGTTGTTTACATCTACCTTGTAAATATATGTTCCCTTTCGTAAAGGGAACTCCTGCTGCATCAATACTCGATACTTTGGGGAATGCCTTCGGCATGAAGCGTCTGAAGTCAACTATGGAACTATTCCAATCTTGACTGGTGCAACGTCATTACGTCACTCATGACGTTGTATGTGGCGGTGATCCGGAAGTTACAAAAGGGTCACAGGAACCAGGAAATGTTAGCTTCTGGTCTTCAGCAAGCGCTCTATGTCAACTTGTCTGTTCTATTTGGTGTTGTTTGTCACTTGAAAAGAGAAAATATTATGGCGAATGTTGAAAAACTATTCAGGCAGTGTGCGTCCCCTTGCCCACGTTATTTAAGCGAGGGTGACACACACTAGCTTTGTGTAGTCTGTCTGGGAGTGGAGCATGCACAGGCAGCGCTCGAGGGCGCTGTCTGTGCTAACTGTGAACAAATGCCCCTAAGAACGCTCCGGTCCCACCGGGCCATGTTCAATGAGGCTGGCCAGCCTCGCGATCCCCGTGGATCAGGTCCCGCGTCTGTCGAGGCAGCGCGTCGTCTGCATTCATGGGGATCGCAAAGGGATCTAGTGGATAATGTTGAGACGGCTTCGGCCCTTTCTCAACATTCTGAAGCTAGTTCCCGAAGTTCTGCTCAGGGTGCGGAAGCCCGCGCTGCGGCTTCTTCCGCCCCGGTAGTAGGGCTGTCAACGAATATTCTAAATTCGAATATATATTCGAATAGTTTTAAAAAACAGAATATCGAAGGTGAAAATTAATATTCGAATGTGGAAAAACACGCCCGCGGTAACAGAGACGCGGCTGTCTGCTAGCTTTGCGTTTGGGCGCGCTGCCTGAGGGATCAGGGACAGGTCATTTTATTTAACGTTAAACAGAAACATTACTAAAGTGTAGGCTACTGTACTGACTGAATAGATATTGCATGAATAAGGTAGGTTAGATACAGCATTTTTATGCACTGTCTGCAGGCTTCCACTGGTTTGATTATACTGGTTTGATTATTTGCCGTTTCATGTCAAGGAAACGTTCCATGTTTATCACAGCACAGCTCGCTCGGAGCGTTCAATGTCGGTTCTATATACTGTAAAACTTTAATTAATGTTAATAATATTTGTTTCAATCACTGAATGAAGCCTGCTATATTTGGGACAAGAGTCGCGACCTTAAATTGCTTGCACAAAACTCTTGATCAGCACTCAACATTTGCTTATATTTGTTGTTCATTTAAACCGCCCCTAAGAACGCTCCGGTCCCACCGGGCCATGTTCAATGAGGCTGGCCAGCCTCGCGATCCCCGTGGATCAGGTCCCGCGTCTGTCGAGGCAGCGCGTCGTCTGCATTCATGGGGATCGCAAAGGGATCTAGTGGATAATGTTGAGACGGCTTCGGCCCTTTCTCAACATTCTGAAGCTAGTTCCCGAAGTTCTGCTCAGGGTGCGGAAGCCCGCGCTGCGGCTTCTTCCGCCCCGGTAGTAGGGCTGTCAACGAATATTCTAAATTCGAATATATATTCGAATAGTTTTAAAAAACAGAATATCGAAGGTGAAAATTAATATTCGAATGTGGAAAAACACGCCCGCGGTAACAGAGACGCGGCTGTCTGCTAGCTTTGCGTTTGGGCGCGCTGCCTGAGGGATCAGGGACAGGTCATTTTATTTAACGTTAAACAGAAACATTACTAAAGTGTAGGCTACTGTACTGACTGAATAGATATTGCATGAATAAGGTAGGTTAGATACAGCATTTTTATGCACTGTCTGCAGGCTTCCACTGGTTTGATTATACTGGTTTGATTATTTGCCGTTTCATGTCAAGGAAACGTTCCATGTTTATCACAGCACAGCTCGCTCGGAGCGTTCAATGTCGGTTCTATATACTGTAAAACTTTAATTAATGTTAATAATATTTGTTTCAATCACTGAATGAAGCCTGCTATATTTGGGACAAGAGTCGCGACCTTAAATTGCTTGCACAAAACTCTTGATCAGCACTCAACATTTGCTTATATTTGTTGTTCATTTAAACCGTTATGAACCGCAGAGAGCGTGACGCCTCATTCGCGCTGCAAGACCTCCAGACGCGCGTAAACGCGTCTTTACATTGACTTTAACATTGAAATCACTCGCGCCAGACGCTCTATTCGCGAGAAAGAGTGCCTGCGAGTGAGCGAGAGTGAGTCGGCGTCTGCGCCGGTCTTGGCCATTAGTTGATTTACTTATTTTTGTGTAGGTAATACGTTGTCAAATATGTTTAAACTTAAATAAACTACCAAAACAAGTAGTTATGTCTCTTTGTATTAATTTGTCCTGTTATTGACGTAATGCGCGTCATTGACAAAATGCGCAACCAGATGTTCGAATAGTTCGAATATTCGTGTGTTTTTTAGAGGGAATATTCAAACGTCATTTTTGAGCAATTTTGACAGCCCTACCCGGTAGTGGAACCGATGCTCGAATTATCTGGTTCCGAGGAGCTAGATATTTTGGGCATCGAGGCAGGGGAATGTGAAAATTCGCCACCCCATTCCCCTGCCTTTGAGGAGCTGCTAGAGGTTGTGACTAGAGCAGTGGCTAAATTAAAGATTGATTGGCCACCAGAAATGCAGGAAGCGACTAAAAAAAGCAAACTCGATGAGCGTTTCCTGCAGACTCGGTCACAACCTCTACGCCGGAGTCTGCCATTTTTTCCCGATCTCCACACCGAGGTGTCGAGATCGTGGAATAAGCCCTTCTCCTCAAGAATATCTGGCCCCAATGTTCACTTATATTCCAATATAATGGGTGCCAAGGAGGAGGGCTATGGGATGATGCCCAGGGTTGAGGAATCATTTGCATCTCATCTCTCCCCTGACGTTGCGTCATCCCTGCGGGCTCTGGCGCTTCCCACCAAGCCCTGCCGTACAACATCGGCCTTGGTTGGGAAGGCATATATGGCGGCAGGTCGGGCTGGTAGTTGTCTGCATACTATGGGGCTGTTGCAGGAATACCAGGCCGACCTCCTCAAAGAGGTGGACGACAGCGGGGAGGTCGCCTTCGACGACATCCGCGAGATGCGTCGAGTGGTCGACTTGTCTCTCCGTGCTACCAAGGAGACAGCCGGTGCCATCAGCCGCTCCATGGCAGCACTGGTAGCCACGGAGAGACATTTGTGGCTGAACCTGTCGGGCATCGGGGACAAGGACAGGGCTTGTCTCCTCGATGCCCCAGTTTCGCCTTCTGGCCTTTTCGGCGACGGTGTCAATAACGGCGTCGATAGGTTTCAGGAGGCGAAACGACAGTCAGCCGCTTTTAAAGAACTTATCCCCCGCCGTTGTTCTAGGTCTCGTGGGTCTGCTGCCAGGGGGCAGTCTCACGAGGCTGCTGCCAGCTCCTCACACCTGCTGAGGCAGAAGGAGAACACCCTCAGTCGAAGTCGTCCAAACCGAAAACGGATCTGAGGACCGTTATTCAGGAGAGGAAGGCTTCGGCTAAGAGGTCGTGACATGAGACTCAGGCCTCTGAGGGCATCCCCCTCCACGTGGGCTTTTCAAAACTTCGCTCCGCGGAGCCCTCAGGAAATCAATGTTGCTTCCCGCCGTCAAGTGCGCCTCGGGACGCATCGACTTCCAGCGAATGTATTTTACGTAGTGTTCCTATAAAATCTATGGCCCTGTTACATTCACTACCTCTCACGAGGCCTGTAGAGAAAATTAAAATTCGGTTAGTTCCTGCCAGAAAATTGCTTCAGGTCACCGAAAATAAAAATAAAACACCTGAGGTCAGTCCTGAGAGACTGATTCCCCTAGTAGATTATTTAGACACCTGGAAGAGTCTTCAAAATATATTTCAGTGGGTCCTGAATACAGTTGAGAAGGGATATAGAATCCAGTTCCAGTATAGACCACCTAGATTTAGTGGTGTTATTCATACGCTGGTATCTCCTGACCAGGCTCAGGTGATGGAAGATGAAGTTCAGACTCTCTTAGCTAAGGAGGCCATAGAATATGTGCCCCTCCACCAGAGGGATTCCGGGTTCTACAGCCGGTACTTCATAGTTCCAAAGAAGGATGGTGGGCTGCGTCCCATTATAGATCTTAGGATATTGAACAAATCTTTGAGGAGATTTAAGTTCAAAATGTTAACTATACCTATGATCGTTCAACAAATCAGATCCGAGGACTGGTTTGTGATGATAGATCTTAAGGATGCATATTTTCATATTTCCATCATCCCACAACACAGGAAGTTTCTTAGATTCGCTTTTGGGGGAAAAGCTTATCAATATAGGGTTCTTCCTTTCGGCCTAGCCTTATCCCCTCGCACCTTCACTAAATGTATGGACGCGGCCCTTGCTCCATTGAGACTTCAGGGGATCCGTATCTTAAATTACATAGATGACTGGCTCATTTTAGCTCAGTCGAAAGAACTGGCAATTCAACATCGAGATGTTGTTTTGCGTCATCTGAGGTGCTTGGGGTTGAGACTCAATGTGAAGAAAAGTTCCTTAACTCCTCTTCAGAGGACTACGTTCCTGGGAGTAGAGTGGGACTCAGTTACGATGTGGGCACAATTGTCTCCTGCTCGTATTAATACTATCTTAAACACAATGAAGAGTATTAGGTTAGGCCAGGCTATCACTGTCAAACACTTTCAACGAGTTTTGGGTCTTATGGCTGCAGCTTCCACGGTAGTACCCTTTGGTCTGCTCCATATGAGGGCCTTGCAGTGGTGGCTCAGGAACAAGGGGTTTTCTCCTCTGGGAAACCCTTTTCGCATGATCAGAGTTACGTGCAGATGCCTTCGTTATCTTGTCATGTGGAAGAAACCATGGTTCCTGTCTCAAGGCCCGGTTTTGGGAGCACCATGTCAGAGAAAGACTTTGACTACGGATGCGTCCCTCACGGGCTAGGGTGCGGTTATGGATGGCCGTTACACCCGAGGTACTTGGAAGGACCATCATCTCTCATGGCATATTAATCGCTTGGAGATGTTGGCTGTATTTTTTGCCCTGAGGCACTTCCTTGTGGACCTCAGAGGCCATCATGTTCTTGTTAGGACAGACAATATGTCGGTGGTCTCTTATATCAGCCGCCAAGGAGGTTTGAGATCTCGCCCTCTTTGTAGACTGGCGCATCAGATTCTTCTTTGGTCCCAGGATAAATTTCTCTCTGTCAGATCTATTTATATTCCTGGGATTGAAAATTTGGAGGCAGGGGCTGAGGCCCGGGGAATGGCGGCTCCACCCCGAAGTGGTTGAGCTTATATGGAGAGAGTTTGGCCGGGCGGAGGTTGACCTGTTCGCTTCTCATGAGAGAACTCTCATTGCCCGCTCTGGTTCTCTCTCTCACATCCAGCTCCTTTGGGCCTGGATGCCATGGTACAGATGTGGCCGAGGTCACGTCTGTACGCTTTTCCCCCGATCGCTCTGCTCCCTGGGGTTCTAGGAAGGGTCAGGAGGTATGGTGTGAGATTACTCCTTGTATCTCCGTACTGGCCGGCCCGAATTTGGTTCTCGGACCTTATGAGTCTCTTGGAGAGTCCTCCATGGCAAATTCCTATTAGGAGAGATCTTCTGTCTCAGGCTGGTGGTACATTATTTCATCCACGACCAGAGTTATGGAGACTATGGGTCTGGCCCCTGAGGGGGTCCCACCAATAATTAGGTTGCCCTTTCCAGCAAGGTGGTCAGGTCATCCATTCTAGAACCCCACTCTACTAGGAACTAAACAATTAATTTAGGGAGGGCATTGAACCCAGTTTATTACTGCCCACTGGCTTCAGTACTGGTGTTCCATCCTGCTCTCTAACGGGATCTCCCGTTCATGCTTAGGGCCTCTGTGGTGGCCTCGGTGCCCTCCGCAAGCCTCTAAGGGTGTGCACCAGGGTTTCCGTTGTCCGGTAATTACCGGACATTGGGCGAAAAAAAAAAGAAATGTCCGACAAAATTAAATCTCTCCGGTAAATTGTCTGATTAAAATTGCCTCATAATCCCGCCCCCCTAACACAATCTGAATTTGAGAATAAGCCTAAAATGTATAAAGCAAAAATACACCGACCTTTGGCTATGTTATAAAGGAACAGGCTCTACCGTTTGAAAGTTATTAAACATTATTACATGGCTTGGTTGAATTCCAATGTGGAATGCGGTCTGTTATTTCTTGATATCAGACCGCTGCAAAGCACTAACGGCGCCAGGATTTTGATTGTAGGTGGGCCTCCAGAAAACTGGATGGGCCAGTTAAAATAAGCCAAAAAATAAAAATTAAAAATAAAAACGGGTTCCCCTTCATCTCCGTTTCAGCGCTTTTCTGGGCACTGAGGACAGTGACTCAGTAGCCTACCTGAATTTAATGCGTAAAAAAAAAAAAAAAAACCTTAAACAGGATTTTTTTTTGTTGCTTTTTTAATACAATTACAATTTCATTTAATTTATTGTTTAATACAATTATAGGCCTATTATTTTTAGTTTATTAACAGCAACAACAGCTGTAAAGATGAAGTTGACGATCGCCATCTCCTTATGAACACGCCTATAGAGAGAAATGCACATCATGGATTACATAATCAGAGAATAGCCTATTTCTTTTTGTTTTAAATTGTTAAAAAGACATTTCAAGCTTTCTTAAGATATATTTCATGTCTGTGAGGCCTACGCTGAGTTTCGTTAAATTAGGATGAGATGCGCTCCCGTTCACGAGCAATGCAAGTGACCGCGCGGGCGCCTGCATGATTAGGCCTATCGTCTGCTATATTTGCTGCTTATTTATTAAATATAGGCAATTGGTTGATAAAAAAATTATTAAAATTAAGATACAATTTATACAAAACGAAATTCACTTCAAAAAAGTCTTTCTACAAAACCAAACTTAATTAAGTGGTCAAAATCATGTCTGACCCGCTCCATGTCTCTCGATATTGCGCATCCTATCCTACTTGTGCGGTTCACTTTCATAATCAACATAAATTAAAAAATAACATTATAATATTTTAACAAATATTAAACTAAATGAGCTTATTTAATGGCTACAACACGTATAGTAGACCTAGACTCTCTATTTGTACAAATTGCTGCACATTCTTTTTATTCAGAATTTTGCACACATAAGTTGAAAGGCATTTGTTTGTGCATGCATAGCAAAACATATCTGCAACATTTATCAAGTTCACTGATAATTATGCGCGCATTTATTAATTATTATCTTAATGAATAATGAAACAAGGACGAACCATATAAACTGCGTTGTTTGTTTAGAATGAAATGGATCGCAAATAGATCCGAATGAAGAAACGTACAAAACCATAGTAGAAAATGGGTCTTGAGTGTTCCTGCAGAGAGGGGGTTCTCGCTGCAGAATCGGATCAAGACGAAGCAGCGAAGTCGCCTAACAAGGTTACGCGGCTTATGCGCATTGCAGGTTGTGGAGAGACACTGGGAAGTTCGCTTGAGTAAAAACAATAGGCTTTAGATATTCTATGTGGGGAAGGGGGATTGGTTTGTTAAACTATGAATGTGAAACCATAGTAAAAACAATTGGCGTTGATTGACGCCAATCGGACGTTCATGTTTTTTTATGTTGCATTCGGCCTGATTATGTCATTTTTTAAGTTACATAGCCTTCCTCCAGTTTTCCTCAACTTGACTAATTAAGAGGCGATATTTGACCGGCATATCATCAAAATGTCCGGAAAACGAAACCTCTGCCGGTCACTTTGACCGGCACCATTTTTTTCTAGCGGAAACTCTGGTGTGCACGTAGGGACATTCCCACTGAAACTCCATGTCCCTGTAGATTGGAGGATGAATCCTTTCATCCAGCCTATTGGAATCAGGCTGATGGATTATCCCTGGCACCCATCATGTCCTGTGGATGAGATATATGAATATATATATATGAGTATATATGAGTATATATATATATAATCATATATATATATATAGACACTTCCTGCTCAGCTACTGTTCGGACGCTCTTGCTTACTGCTTACTGCTTACTATCGCTTTTACATTTTATCTCCTATTTTTTTTTATTTTATTTCCTTTATTTTATTTCCTTTTATCACCTAATTTTAACTTCAGTAAATCAGCACAGTGCTCATACGACAAAGTTTGGATTACTACAAAAACTGAGAATTATTTTACCCGACCAGCTTACATTCCGGGAAAGGAAAACACAACTGCCTCAAGGATAAGAGAAAATGCCTCTTCTGGAATCTACTTGCTGCACCAACTGCCACAGACTTTTACAAAGGATTGCAGTTCTTGAAACAAAGTTACTTACGGGACCACCAAACCAGACGGAGCACACAACAGAGCTTCGTCATGGACACCCTCAACATACCGGTGAGTCCCATGAAACTAGTGCTCCTCGAGAGGTAGAGAAACAAGCCGATCGACTTACTAATCGATGGCACAAACAGGGAGCGAGACCCAAAGGCACTCGAGACATCAGATTGTCACAAGCATCACATATTGCCGCAGTAGCATCCTCTACCCCAGATACAGCTCTGACAAGGATTGCAAACACTGGTCTGCTACCACCGCCTATACATCTTGAGAACAGATTTGAAGTACTAAGGAATGTAAATGAGGAATCCCCAAACGTGATGAATGTGATCGAAAACAGGCTGAATGGGCCAGTAGCTAACACTGATGCTAAATGGCGCTCAAGGTCGAGCAGACAGCGGCACTCAGCTCAGAGCGCAGCCGAGCCCAGGACTCTGATAGTGGGGACTCCATAATCAGAAACATTAGCAGCAGGGATACAACTACGTGCTGCCTTCCACAAGCAACAACTTCTGATGTAAACAGGGAACTTCAGAACATTCTGATGAAACATAAGACTGCAAATCGACTCATCATTCATGTGGGAAGAATGATATTCATAAAGAGCAGTCAGAACTCCTTAAGAAGGATTTCCATGAACTTTTTGAAACACTTAAAAGACTGAAAGTTCAAACATTCATCAGTGGACCTCTCCCAGCAAGAGGAACAAACAGGTTTTCACGGTTACTTGGGCTTAATACGTGGCTGCAAAAAAACTGCCATATAAAAGCAGTGAACTTCATTGACAATTTCAATCTTTTCTGGAGTCAGAGACAACTGTTTCATCGGGATGGCCATCACCCAAACAAACTTGGTTCAAGAGTGTTAAAGGACAATATCTACTTCTCCCTCAATCATCCTTCTGCAGTTTGTGCCAATCCACTCAATCTGAACGGCACACACACACCTGGACACAGTATGAATGACCACGGGACTTCACTTCAACAGCAAAACGGACATGATAACACCACTCCGCCACAACAACCTCTGCTCACGGACACAATCTCAGCTGAGCCCTGCCCACAGAGCTCACCACAGACAGACATATTAGAACTGCTTGAAGATTCAGCACCCAAGGACGACTTCCTGGAAAACAGCCAGGGAAGCCAGGACAGCATATCACAGCCTCCGATAACACCATAGCAACAGCCCCTTTCACCAGACACTTTTTCCCTCTCTCCAGCATCGCCACTTCTGTGCTTCTCACAGAAAATGGAAGAACTGGTGTATGCTGGAACCAGACTATCCCACTCTTTTGCTGCAAGCCCCCAGATACCAACCAAAAAAAGACAGGCACCATTACCACCAAAGCCTGCGGGCCCAGCTCGCCCTCCCCCTCCTGTGAGAGCTCTTCGGCCTCTGCCACAACGCCAGGGCCCACACCCTCCTCCATCTGCTCGAGGTGAACCAAAAACAACTGATACCAGCTCTCAGTGATATGTGTCGGGTCCCCGTTTTTATAACAGTAACTTTCTCAAATGTTTACAGAACAAGCGGGAACCCAGTGTGCCTGTATCTTTCTCTATTGCTGTTCTATTACAAGATAGAAAGTCTAAGGCCTTCAATAGCCGTACAGCAAACCTAACTAATCTGGTGCCTATTACACGTCAAACTAATATTGCTGTGGGGAAAAGTAAGTCTGTTAAGTTAGCACTCTTTAACATCCGCTCACTTAAAAATAAATCACTTCTAGTCAATGACTTAATAACCACAAACAATCTGGATTTTATGCTTCTAAATGAAACCTGGCTAGAAGACAGCTGCAGTGCAACAGTCCTCAATGAAGCAGCCCCTCCTAACTTTACTTTTATGAGTGTCTGCAGAGCTGTTAAGAGAGGTGGGGGTCTAGCTGCTCTTTTTAAAGATATCTATCAATGTAATAAAATATCATTTGGGAATTACTTGTCTTTCGAATATCTGGGTATTGTGTTAAAAGGTGCTCCACGCATTTTACTTATCATTATTTACAGGCCTCCAAAATACTCTCCAGCCTTTGCTGAGGACTTTACAGAACTGTTATCAACAATTACCTCAGAGTTTGACTGTTTTGCCATTGCTGGAGATTTTAACATCCACATAGATAGTGCAGAGAACAATATGGCAAAAGAAATCAAAAGTGTTTTAAAAACTTTTGATCTGACTCAGCATATACATGGACCCACACACAATCGTGGACACACTCTAGATTTACTTATCAGTAAGGGTCTAAACATTTCATCGATTGTTATTAAGGATGTAGCACTGTCTGATCATTTCTGTATTTTCTTTGATATATTGATCTCTCCTGCCACTGAAGCTAGATCTGTGTCTCTCAAGAAGAGATGCTTAAATGAGAACACTAGTGTACTATTTATGAAGGCTATATCCTTAACACCAAGCATATCTGCAGACTCTGTTGATTTTCTCCTTGATTCTTTTAACTCAAAAGTTAAAAGTGTAATTGATGATATTGCTCCTGTTAAAGTCAGGAAGAAGAGTGGCAGACAAAAAGCACCTTGGAGAAACTCAACAGCAGTGCAAAATATGAAAAGACAATGCAGAAAAGTAGAGCGCATGTGGCGGAAGACAAAACTTATAGTCCATTATAACATCTACAAAAACAGCATTCATGCTTTCAATATGGAACTAGGAAAAGCTAGACAGACTTTCTTCTCAAATATTATAAACAGTAATTTAAACAACACACGCACTCTTTTTGCTACTGTAGAGATACTGACAAACCCCCCAAGCCAGATTCCCAGCGAAATGCTCTCAGACAACAAGTGCAGTGAGTTTGCTTCTTTCTTCTCTGAGAAAATCAATAATATCAGAAAGGTGATCAGCACATCCTTGAGTTGCCCTGGGGTTAGACAGATCAAACCACCTGAGACAGTAGTTACTATGTCTGACTTCAAAGAAATTGATGGCAAAATTTTGGAAGAAACCGTACAGCACCTTAAAACATCAACCTGCGCTCTTGACACACTTCCCACATCATTTTTCAAAAGTGTGTTAAACAGTTTAGAATCAGATCTTCTAGAAGTGGTAAATGCTTCACTTCTCTCTGGGAGTTTTCCAAACTCCCTGAAAACTGCAGTTGTCAAGCCCCTCCTGAAAAAGAACAATCTGGATAAGACCATATTAAGCAACTATAGGCCGATCTCAAATATTCCTTTCATAGGCAAGATCATTGAAAAAGTTGTCTTCAATCAGCTGAACAAATTCTTATGCTCGAATGGATACTTTGACAATTTTCAATCTGGTTTCCGACCGCACCACAGCACAGAGACAGCGCTCATAAAGATAATAAACGATATTCGCTTAAATACTGATTCAGGCAAATTATCGGTGCTGGTACTACTCGACCTCAGTGCTGCATTTGACACTGTCGATCATAACATACTTCTTGACAGGCTGGAAAACTGGGTGGGGCTTTCTGGGAAAGTCCTAAAATGGTTCAGGTCATACTTAGATGGGAGAGGTTATTATGTGAGTATAGGAGATCATAAGTCTGAGTGGACATCCATGACATGCGGAGTCCCTCAAGGCTCAATTCTTGCGCCACTCCTGTTCAACCTGTATATGCTCCCAATGAGCCAAATAATGAGAAAGAACCAAATTGCTTACCACAGCTATGCAGACGACACACAGATTTACTTAGCCCTATCGCCTAACGATTACAGCCCCATTGACTGCCTGTGCCAATGCATCGATGAAGTCAACAGTTGGATGTGTCAAAACTTTCTTCAGTTAAACAAAGACAAAACTGAAGTCATTGCTTTTGGAAACAAAGATGAAGTTCTCAAGGTGAATGCATACCTTCACTCTAGGGGTCAAACAACTAAAAATCAAGTCAGGAATCTTGGTGTGACACTAGAGTCAGACCTTAGTTTCAGTAGTCATGTCAAAGCAATAACTAAATCAGCATACTATCATCTGAAAAATATTGCAAGAATTAAATGCTTTGTTTCCAGACAAGACTTAGAGAAACTTGTGCATGCTTTCATCACCAGCAGGGTGGATTATTGTAATGGACTCCTCACTGGCCTTCCCAAAAAGACCATAAGACAGTTGCAGCTCATACAGAACGCTGCCGCCAGGATTCTGAGCAGAACCAGAAAATATGAACATATCACACCAGTCCTCAGGTCTTTACACTGGCTCCCAGTTAAATTTAGGATTGATTTTAAAGTATTATTACTGGTATATAAATCATTCAATGGCCTAGGACCTCAATACATTACAGATATGCTCACTGAATATAAACCCAACAGATCACTCAGATCATTAGGATCATATCAGCTAGAAATACCAAGGGTTCACTCTAAGCATGCCGAGTCCGCTTTTAGCTATTATGCCAGCCGCAGCTGGAACCAGCTTCCAGAGGAGATCAGTAGTCACTTTCAAATCCAGACTCAAAACACATCTGTTTAGCTATGCATTTAATGAATGAGCACTGTGCCAATGTTCGTCCGACTGTTTGTACTGTACTGTATTTTATTTTTTATTTTTCTAAACTGTTTTAATTATTCTTATTTCTTTTTATTATTTTAATTATTTCTATGTAAAGCACTTTGAATTGCCATTGTGTATGAAATGTGCTATATAAATAAACTTGCCTTGCCTTGCCTTGCCTATATAGGAGAATCTATTGAGTCTGCTTCCTGCTCGTCTTACTCCCTGGAAGAGTGGTGGTGCTGCCCCCTCTTACTTGCTAGTGTGGGAGCCACTCAACGTTATTCTTGCCCGGTACTGAGGTGCCTGTAAACAATATTATGATTCTTCGGGTATTCCATCCTCCATCGCATGTGTTGGATGGTCAAGGTCATAGCCTTGGAGGTTCCTATGTTAGGCCTCAGGCTGAGAGGAGTCAGTCCATCTAGTTATGCATCAAGGGTTAGGAGCTATTTCCCTTTATTAATAAGACAGTTGGTTATCTAAAACCACTCATATCTGAAGTACAAGGTGCGCTTTTGCCTTCACCTCTTATCTAATACTCTCTACTGTCTGGGGCTCCCATCAATGAGGTCAGTCGAGCCTCCGGCTCCAGACCTCCCCTTCTTACACCAAATCTTATGACAAGCTAGTTTGGATCTGCCCTCTATTCATTCTATCGTCCGTGAGTGTACCAGATGCTTTATACCAGGGCGTTTTTTCTCTCAGTGTGGCGGCATGGGTATTCGTTCCCCAAAGTATCGAGTATCGATGCAGCGGGAGTTCCCTTTACGAAAGGGAACGTCTCGGGTTACTGTTGTAACCCTCGTTCCCTGAGTAGGGAACGAGACGCTGCATCCCTCGGCCACACTTTTCGCGCCCCTGAGAGCGACTTGCTTTGACCAATCAGAAGCTAACATTTCCTGGTTCCTGTGACCCTTTTGTAGCTTCCGGATCACCGCCACATGCAACGTCACGAGTGACGTAATGACGTTGCACCAGTCAAGATTGGAATAGTTCCATAGTTGACTTCAGACGCTTCATGCCGAAGGCATTCCCCAAAGTATCGAGTATTGATGCAGTGTCTCGTTCCCTACTCAGGGAACGAGGGTTACAACAGTAACCCAAGACGTTTTGCTATTTTATTAAACAGTTTTAACATATAAATCAACAACAATTACAATTTTAACAATATTTCAAGTGTAATCTTTCTTTTTTTAAAGTATACATCAATTTGATCATACGTATTTCAAAGTTAAGGATTCATTAGTTTGAATATTGGAACAAACACTATAATAACATCTTAGTTGATAATTCAATATACCTACTTTATTTTTAACAAAACATCACATACTATATATTTAACATATGAGCAGAAATTGGCAAACAAAAGCTTATTTGATTTTACAGTAGTCTTTTTACAGTAAAAACTTTATAATATATCCAAAACTAATCAACGAAATCTTCTCTAAACATTCATATTTCGTCTGTAACATATCGTTTTTATGATATATTTGCATATAAATGTTAATTTGCAGTTTAATACATTGCTTATACAAAGACATTTTATTTCAACATATTTCAGTCGATTTTTACTCATTTCAGTATAGCAATATAGTTTGGTAAAAGCTAAACTAGTAGATGTGTTCATGTAAAAATAACATGTTTACTAATGTAAGTGCAAGTGTGCGCTGTTGTGTACAGCTGTAGTAAACATCTATGCCATTCATTCATTCACACACAGACACACGATTCATATTTAAACAGTCCTTTTGCAGTTTACCGACACTGCATATCGCGTATCGCGATTAGAACAAAGCACTTAAGAATAAAAAACTTACTACAGTCCTCTGAATAGCTGGATCCGTTGCTCCTCAATGTGAAACTAAATTATTCCTAAGGATTATTCCTCACAGCGAAGCAAGACGAGACAAAGTGCATGAGTCTGATAAAACAGATGTGTTTTATCTAGCTGATGTGGGCGTTGACACGTTTGCATGGATCGCTTCAGAACATTTGCGTTTGAATAGTGCGCGCTCTCCGTGGGTGTGGTCGCATTAACACTTAATGAGCTGAGATGAGAACGACTGACATCTCTCTCTCTTCATACAGATTACATAAACTGAGAATATTTGTTTTTTATATATAAATTACTTCATTTAAAAGAAGAGAATTCAAGCTTCATGCCTGTGTGTCTGAATGCCTGTTTGACTGAGTATTCGCTGAGTTACAGTTCATTTTCGGACGCGTTTCAGAATGGACTTCACTGACAGAGAGAAGGCAGAACTCGCATCATGTTTATTTTTCTTTATTTGGCAAAAAGCACAACAGTTTGTTTTTATTGTGAGTATACACAAAAATAATAGATGATGTATAACACTTGTATGTAAGATCAAAATCGACAGAGTATTTTGAGTCTCTTTTGCACTGATAAGAAAAAAAGCGAGCAGATCACACCGGCGTGATTGCCGACCCCAGGGGGTTAAACTAAGGGAAGTCTCTGTAGCGGGGCATACGAAGACGAAGTGTAAAAGTAGCCGCCCTAAATGTTATAGGCAAGTGCCTGTCACAAGCAATCATCATAAGTCACCCTTAAGGAATCTGCCAAAGGGGTTAGTAGGAGTAAAGTGCATTGCGAGATCATTATCGACGGTAAAGAGGTAGGTTGTCTCCTAGTCACAGGGTCTCAGGTTACTACGGTTCCCCAGTCTTTCTACGAGGCACATCTGTCTGATCACCCGCTGAAGTCGTTAGAAAATTTGTTGGATGTGGAGGGAGCCAATGGGCAAGCCGTGCCATATTTTGGTTACATCGAACTGGCCTTGAGGTTTCCTAAAGAGTTTGTAAGCGTTGAAGTCGAAGTCCCCACTTTAGCTTTAGTAGTTCCGGATCTAAAGAGTCTGTTGCAAGTTCTTGTCGGTACCAACTCTACCAACAGAATGAGAGTAACCCTTGTTTGAGCCTCCATGGATATCAGGCAGTGCTTCAAGTCCTTGAGGCAAGATGGAGGCAAACTAGCAGTGATGCATTGGGGCACCTGAAGCTGATGGGGAATTTCCCTGAAGTTGTGCCTTCCGGGAACACAGTGGTCCTTAATGGCTATGTTCAGCTTCGTGAACCTTGTAAGGAGAAGTGGGTGACTCTTGAGCCACCATCGGCCCCATTCCCAAGCGGTCTCTTAGTTGCAAGTTGTGTGCACACATTGCCTTCTAGACGACCTTCTCAGCTGTCAGTTTTGCTTAAAAATGGTACTCAAACAGATATAACGACCCCCGGCTATAGAGAAAACAGCCCAGAATTCAAGCGAAGTTGAATCACCACCACCTACCCATGCTAACCTTACCTTTGATTTAGGAGACTCTCCTTTGTCTTCAGACTGAAGGGAGTGGATATCAAACCTGTTAAATTCCAATTTCCAATTTTCCAAATTCTCTTTACATGATCTTCTTGTGATCTTCTCTTTACATGATCTTCTTGGTCTGTACAAGAGCACAAGTCACGGTTAGTACAGGTCCTCAATCGACTTATAGAGTATAGGTCCTGAAAAATGCAGTTTCTTTCAGACATCAGTCAAATATATTGGGGCATGTTGTCTCAAGGGACGGGGTAGAGACTAACCCGGCTAAGATTGTTTGTCATTGTAATATGTCTATAAAATAGTTTTAACTACTGAAGGTCGTTGGATATGGTGTTGGCTAAAGATGAAGACAGCTTTTGTAGATTCAAGAAAAGTCTGGAAAACAAAGGTGAATGGTCAAAAGTTGGAACTGAATATTACATTCAGTCTAAATTACAGTCTTATTAGGCTGTTGAAAAGATTATTTGTTTATAGTGAGAGAGACTGCTTGAGTGGAGGAAGGGATGGTACTCTGTCTGTCTTTCTCTTATCAGCAAGCTTAAACAAAATAATGATAATGGGGACTTTTCTGAAAATCAAATGAATAATGGACATGATTTGAAACTGGTTAAGAGACTATGTAAAATTAAGTAAAACCTGAAGAAAAATGTAAATATTTTTAGAGTTAATATCAAAACGCGAACATTGAAAATGAGCAGTTAACATATGTGTGTCTAGTATGAGTGTGTGCGATGGTGACGAAGTTGCTGGAGAGGGAATCTCTTCGGCGCTGATTGGCTGGCAGTTGGTCGATGATGCGTTCTGAGGGACAGCACTCGATGGTGAGTGGTTGGTTGGCTTTGCCGGGTGGCGCTTCGTTCGCGGGATTTCCTGGATTGCGGGTTGCTATGCAACAGAGTTTCCTCTGAGTCTGAAGCGACTCTGACAAGGTTTTCTTTGACGAAGTTCAACGAAGGATCTTACGGAAGAGTTGATGAGTTTTGAGTGAGCTCTTGGTGTCATGAGGATGCAAGGAGATGAACCCAAATGCAGACAGTGTACAAAGAACACTAGGTTTATTGGTACAAAAACAGGAAAACAAAACCCACAAGGGGGCAAAACATGGACAGGACAAGGAATCTTAGGACGACAAGACTAAACTATGACTAGACAATAAACAAACAAAACTTATAATAAATACTCTCACAATGACAAGACTTTCCACAAGGTACTCACAGGTATGATTAGCACAATATTTGACAATGAACCGACACAAGACAGCAGACATGAGGGGATTAAATAGGGAACAAATGATGAGGGCAACAGGTGATAATGGGGAAACAATAATGACTAGACAAGGATAACAAGGAGGGCGGGGCTAGATGACGAGACAACACAAGCACATGGCCCAGCAAAAGGCCATGTGTGTGCACATAAAACAGGGGTCTGTCATGATCCTGCCTCAAGACCAGGGAAAAATCAAAGACTAGATGGCAGAATCATGACACTTGGTGGTTTGAAGAGTATGTAAGCATACACGCTGGACGATGGAAAGGTCAGCACAAATATAGGCAAGAGCAAAAGTCACTGCAAAAGCAAGGCAAAAAACAACGCATAGCTGCTTGTCATTGGGTTATAAGCGTGTCCATCCTACCCGTCCTTCCTAGTGCGACAGCCAATCAGATATCGTCTTGGGCGGGACCTACGCCCCGTTCTCCGGTTCTTGCATGTCATTAGCGTAATGTCCACGTGATCGTGTGTGCCCAAACTCCTGAGAGTTTAGTTAAACGCTTTAATAAGCCAACTTAATAGTTTAAATATGGTGCATCCTACACACATCTACTTTATATCAAAATTCTAGAAATCATTTACCCATCAAGTAGGTACCAAAATTCATATATTTCCCATAGTTGAGGTGGAAGTAAATAAGGATTTAGCTGTGATAAATGTTTAACACACAAAATTAACTTGAGTAATATAAAGCATACATAATACAGAGGATACACATGTATGAGGCAACTTCTTGTGATTAGTTCCTATAACTGAGGTAGAAAACCCTACAAATAGGCTGTAATAAAAGTTAAACACACAGACAGAACTCCACAGGTTATATAAAACATACATGATACTTAAGATATATGTGAGGTAAATACTGGTGATCAATTCATCTTATTGGAAGCAATTTTGAGACCATTGTTTGTATTAAACCACAAGTGGGTTCATTTCAGTCTATTGGTTTTGGAGACAAAAGTCTCTGGAATTTACAGCTGCAGAAAGGAGGTGTCCCCTGGTTTAAGGTTTGTGGTGATTCTGGGCCATGGGAATGCCTTAGCATCCTTCGTTTCCTGATAAGGCTGTGGATTTATGCATTGGGGTCACCACAGGGTTTCTTGGCCATTTGGTCTTAAGTTTGGGGAACAAAGAGAAATCTTTTCCTGCTGTCCTGGCATCGCTGGTATGAGATTAGACAGGCACAACAAGGGAAAGGGGGGTAACATCTCCTTTAGCCATCTCGGCACCATGACTGTGTTTTATGACTTACTAATGGTTCGATGGGAAATCGTTCCGAACTGTGGAATGCGGTGTTGGGTTCATTTAATGAAATGGACTGTTCAAGGATAATCCTACAGTGTCCATATTGTGTGTATATTGTGTCATTAACCTCTGGAATGAGTGTTTTATCATTACAGATGGGTTAAGTGAAACGACAAAACTTTAAAGAAGCTATTAATTCTGAGTCAATCTGATGAAAAGATCATGCAGAACATGGGACGAGCTTTAATTGGATAAGTTATCCAGCTCTGTCTGCTACTGGTAATTATGACTACTTTACTATAGACAACTAGGTAGGATCAGAATAATAAAAGTAAAAATAATAGACTTGACGGCAGAGTGACAAAGTGACATATTGGCTAAGTCACTATCAAATTATCAATAGAGCCCAGTGTTGTATTACAAATTTATTAAATGTTTAATTTAGGTTGCAACAGTAAAAGTTGAGTACATTGAAGTTAGCATTTTAAGGTTAGGGTAGGATAATGGTATCAACAGTTTCTGCCAGTCCTGTTTTTCTCTATTGTAAGTCTTTAATGGCTTAAAGACTCGGAGCCCCTGACCCAGACGTTGAATGGTTAGGCTGATTGGATTAGCAATGACTGTTATGTTGATTCTCTCAGTCTGGGGCAGGCAGTCTAAACTTGCATACCTAATTTACACGCTTTGTTTAGAGTGTCTCCACCTCTCGGTAGGTGAGACTCTCACCCTTTTGTCTTGGATGGCTCTTGGAACTGGAGCCGATTGGCCACACCCTCAGTCTAGGGTGTGTTTTCTAAACATGCTTTATTCAGAGTCTCCGCCTCTATGTAATCCCTCCCCTCTTTGAATATGTATAACTACCATGAATACTGTATTTAGATTAGACTTGATGAACTACAGACTCGGAAGAATAAATCTCTTCTGCTTATAAGATCCATCTCATGTCTCCTGGTCTTGCTTCGATGAAGGAATAAAGTTTCCAACACCAGTCACATTTATGAAAGGCTAGGTGGGTGAACAAAGGAGGAGGATGGGAACATCACTGTTGCTTGACTATCCTTGACTATGTCTGTACACCATGACCTGACCGGCACCATGACTAGGCAGTGACGTGAGTGTGTGGCTTTAACGGAACCCTGGAAATTAATGGCAGGAAAATGCATGACGATTTAAAAACTTTTATTTGGAAAACCCATTGATGTGAATGTAAGGGGTTAAACAACGAGTCCCATCAACTGAGTTGTGTGGACATGACATGTTGTAAAGAAATGTCTTCTATTCTACCTAACATTTATGTTTAGGTGAAAGCAGCTCAAGGTATTTTACAAAGTTTGGGTTTATGTTCATTTATGTTTTATTTTATGTTCTATTATTTAATTTTTCATGTGGGCTATTCTGTGTTGGAAATAGCAAACAGCACTGAGAATGATTTGACAATGATTAATGCTTAAATGAAACAAATCAGAGATGCTATTATACAGATTAGATTACTGTTAGACAAGGGCCGACTGTTAAGTGCTGAGAAAGGAGGGGTATGTAAAATGTTGGATAAGTCATCTTGTCCAGATGGCGATAATATATATCGACAAATTATCGTTATTGCGATAATAGTATATGCGATATCCGTATCGCAGAGAGGTGTGATAAATTGCTTTTTTTTATGTGCCAAGCATTTGTGTGATGCATGCATGCTGTTGTGAAATATGCAATTATTCTATTCTAATTATGCCTTTTGGTATATGAAGTACTTATGGGCAGTGTTGGGAGTAACGCGTTACAAAAGTAATGTATTACAGTAACTTATTACTTTTTGTTGTAACGCAGTAGTGTAAGGCATTACTAATACATTTTCAGTAATATTTTACTCGGTACATGTTCAGTAACGCTTGCATTACAACACACTTTTAGGCCAAAATGTAATTGTTAAAAAAAAAAAAAAAAAAAAAAAACGGGGGAAAAAAACAGCCAGACCGCGAGACATTAACGAATGAAAAATGCAAGTAAGTTATTACCTGTTCGTGGTCAGTCAATAGCCGCGTGTGGTGTCCAAGTTTGTAAATAACGACTAAATGACAGCTTCTGATATATTTGTAAGGCGATTTATTTCATTCATCTCCCTCTTGCTGGTGTACCTTTGTAGCCTATTGTGTGACATAGTCCAGTAAAGGCTTGTTTAGGGCAGGTTTTACAGGAGTGCCGCGAGGCATGATTTCGGTCTCTGTGCTCGCGCTGGCCAGTGGTAAAGCGGCTAATGGGAGAATATGGTAGAAGAAGACTGACATTCGCGGGATGGACGTATGCGCATTACTCTGTTTGTTCTGTGTTTTCTTTCTAACCAGAGAGCAGTCCGTTTTCTTTCGTTTTGAATTGTTCTGTTTAAAAGTAGACATGTCTGACTGTGAGGAAAGTAGACGCTGAGTTTCGGTTAATTTATGAGACGCCGGCGCCTCCGTGTCCTGGTTATCTCTTGTCTACTATTTACTTCTTACTTCTTAAATCCAGGCAATTGGTAGATGAAACATTGATTAAAATTAAGATACAATTAATACAAAACGAAATTCACTTTAAAGAAAGGCTTTGTGCTTTCTGTTTGAGGTCTCTGTGAAAGCTTAAGCAGTCTTTTTGTGCCGCTTTCAGAGCGCTCACGTCCGTAACTGAGAACTGTCACGACCGTAACATCGTTTTTTCCTCATAAATGCGAACACGAAAAATAACATAAAATGAATATGTTCTGTGGAGAGCCAATTAACCCTTCTTCATCCGGTGGGTAGTATTAGGCCTACTTTTGGTTTGCTTAGTGTAATTCACAGAATTACTAAAAAATATTTTGCTACCTAAAAGTTAAAGATTTTTTGTTTTACGCATGCATGTCTATTTCCCTCATATTAAATATAAAACACGTGTGTAGACTGATATTTTTCTAATGTCTGGACTCCTTTATTAAGGGAGTAGCCTATGGATATATAAACAGAAGTTTCAATATATTGGTATTAAATGCATTTTCTGAGAATTTATATTTCAAGTTTTTACTGCAAATGTCACGTCCATAACGCTGGAATTGCCCAATTTTAAAGAATTTATTCTCAACTAGTTTTGTGTATTTTTTAATGTTAATTTCAAATAATACTAATAGTAATTTAAAGATGTGGTAAATTTGGATCTGGACGGGAAGGATTAACTCTGGGAGTTGGAAGGGGTGTGTCGTGATTCTGCCTTCGCGCACCGTGACACAGGTTCATGAATCTGAGTGTCGCGGTTTCATATCGCTTATCTTTACAGCCCTAGTCATTTTAGAATGTTAAGTTCTACTTCTGTAGTTATTTTGGTTAACGTAACTCAAAAGTAATACAGGAGTAATGTAACGCATTACAATTCTGAGACAGTAATATTGTAAGGTAAAGAATTACTTTTAAATAACAGTAACACGTAATGTATAATGTATTACAGTTTGGAAGTAACTTGCACAACACTGCTTATGGGTCATAGTAAACCACATTTTTTTATAAAGAAAGGTACCATAATAGGCCGGGAGCCAGGTCCACTCCTCAGGATGTTTTTGCTACCTTTTTTTCACTATTATTTCCTATTATCTTATACCTTGGGCCATCACAAGTTGATAATGAGCACCCTCAACTCGGCCCCGTTTGGTCTCAGGGGCCAAAAAACACCCTTTTTGGGAAAAGCTTTTGGCGGAATGATGTAATTGTGAATATAAAGGTACTGCAGCTACATAAATGGCCATATAACCCTAACATTTTGCATGGTGTATCGTGACACATAGGGGAAACTAGCATTGCTGCCTTTTTTCTGTCAAATATCACCCTCAACATACCCCAAAAGACTAAAAAATGGCTGTCCGCCTGACAAATTGTCATCAAAAGTGATCATTTTCAAGCATTTTATTATATATATCACTGCCTCAAATGTACATGAAAAACTTCCCAAGTTTATAAGCTTTAATTTAAGTCCAAGATGACCTTTCTATCTAGAGGATTATAGCTGGTATAACCAAAGTTCTCCACTGTACCTCAAATCGGAGAAAACAGTACTTTCAAGCATTACCATTCCTTATGGGTTCCATAAGTCCACAAAGTCCTCGCAACACAAGGAATAAAGATGGCTCTAGTGTGTAGTCTGTTATCAAAAAACCAACCTTCAATAGAGTAAACGTTAATAACCTTCTGTACAGGTAAACATTCTTTACAGCCAAATGGCGAAACTAAAATACAGCTCAAACATAAAATAGAAAACATTTATTTGGTTCTTAGATCTTTTTGCTGCTTATCCATGCTGTACTTCGACGACTGGTCATGTTAGTGTGTTGTATTAGTGTAGAATATAAACTCTTAATCATCATTTTCCTCATCTTCATCTATATTTGTATGGATTTCATCAGTTTTTGGAGCCAAGCACTTCGATGTGTTCTACATACCTTCAAGGAGATTGTGAAACTGAGCGAGCTTCTTCTTCTTCGGACCTCTCCACACTGGTGCGGGTGACAGCACAGCAGCGCGAGCGGTCTTTTTTCTCTCTCTTTCTTTTCTTTTTGCTTTTGTTTTGACTTGAGCAAACAAAAGCTGTTCTCACAGCTGGTAAGGTGCACTTGAGAGCACTCAAAGGCAACGTGGTCGAGAACTTTGCCCAGCAGAAACTGGCTGAAAAGCAGACTGAGACCATCAAGCACATCCTGCCGCGGCGGTCAGCTGCTGCCTCCACCCCATTGCCCGCAGCCTCTCAGTCTGCTCGTCGCCGGGGCGGCCTTCTGTGTCTGCCCTTGCTCCCGCGCCGCAGCAGCAGCCTCCACCTAAGCGGAGCCAAGGAGCCAGTCACAGGCAGGCCCCCCCCACCCGTCCAGGCCCCTGCCAAGCAGGGCGGTAAAGCCAAGAGCAAGCAGCCCTAGGACGGGCGACCCGGAGATGGATCGGGCCATTCACTCCACTACAGTGAGAGCAGCCGATGCCCATGTCTTGCGAGCAGAGATCGCAGTCCTACTAGGACGCGATAGAGCCAGTCCCACCAGCCGATATGAGGTCAGGGCACTACAGTCCCTACTTTATTGTATCCAAGAAATGTGGTGGGTTCAAAATGTCCCCAAGATTGGTTTGCAGCATTCGACCTGAAGGACGCGCACTTTCATGTCTTGATTCTTCCTCGACACAGGCCATTTCTGCACTTTGCGTTCGAGGGTCGAGCATATCAGTACAAGGTCCTGCCCTTCGGGCTGTCCCTGTCTCCCCGTGTCTTCACAAAAGTCACGGAGGGGACCCTTGTTTCCATGAGAGAACAGGGCGTGCACATCCTGAACTATTTCGACGACTGACTCATATTAGCACACTCTCGAGATCAGTTATGCGAACACAGGGACCTCGTGCTCAGGCACCTCAGCCAGTTGCGTCTTCCGGCCAATTGGGAGAAGAGCAAACTCGCCCCCATGCAGAGGATCTCTTTTCTCGGTATGGAGTTGGATTCGGTCGCACAGACAGCACGCCTCACAGAGCAAACGCGCTCAGTCGGTGCTGAACTGCTTGAACACCTTCAAAGGTAGGACCCTGTGCAAAGTCAGGGAGGACGAGGAGCAGGTCCTTCTGGTGGCCCCCTATTGGCCCACCCGGACCTGGTTCCCAGAAATCATGCTCCTCATGACAGTCCCTCCCATTCCTCTGAGGAAGGATCTTCTGACTCAGAGACAGGGCACCCTATGGCACCCGCGTCCGGACCTCTGGAAACTCAATCTCTGGTTCTAGGTGACTTACCCCCAGAGGTACTTAACACCATCACTTCTGCACGGACGCCGTCCACGAGACGTGTGCCTTGAAGTGGAAACTGTTCGTCAAGTGGTTTTCTTCTCGCCGAGAGGACCCCCGAAGATGTTCAATAGGGTCCGTGCTTTCCTTTTTGCAGCAAGGGTTGGAGCGAAGGCTGTCTCTATCCACCCTCAAAGTACATGCTGCTGCCATTTCAGCTTATCACGACCACATAGATGGCAAATCAGTTGCCATCTATGTGCCATCTATGGAAAGCACGAACTGGTCGTCAGGTTCCTTAGGGGGGCGAGAAGGTTAAACCCTCCTCGTCCCCCCTCCATACCCTCTTGGGACCTTTCCCTGGTGCTTCAAGCTCTTCAGGATGCTCCCTTTGAGCCTTTGAAGTCAGCAGACTTAAAGCTTCTCTCTTTGAAGATTTTGCTGCTGATTGCACTGGCCTCTATCAAGAGGGTAGGGGGCCTGCAAGCATTTTCGGTCGACGAATCGTGCCTAGAGTTCGGGCCGGGTGACAACCATGTTGTACTGAGACCCGGCCTGGCTATGTGCCCAAGGTTCCTACCACTCCCTTCAGAGATCAGGTGTTAGGCTGGGTTCCATATGTGTATACTTCCATGGCTGCTTCTAATCGAAGCCCCGTGTCTTTCCCTTGGGCTAAATTACCCAATATTCAAATGCAGTACAACCTTCGGGCTAGTCCATATGTATTTTTCCACATAACTCCCTTGAAGAAAGTGGCTTCCGCAGCGTTCCCCTTCCATAGAATGAGCACGCTTTCCCAGTGTTATCCAATAATCTCACTGTATGGGTTATCATGGAACAACAGTGATGGATGCGCTCTGTGTAAGCCCTTTCCTATCGTCCGTCCAGGCAAGAAGGGGTACAGGCTTACACCGGGCGCTGGATGGGGTGCAGCAGCTGTGGCGCTTTGGTAGGGATTCCTATCAGTCGGTCAAGACATACGTCGAGAGTGACCGACCGATAAGGGAACGTCTTGGTTACATATGGTAACCGTCGTTCCCTGAGGGAGGGAACGGAGACGTACATCCCATCATCACATCTGCTGCTGCCCACGGGGGCGGCTTACCAGGCTTGGCTCCTCAGCAAAAAAGGAGCTCACCTCACACCTGCTGCTCATTATATACCTGCGCTGCGAGGCTTAACAGTTGATGCAAATGACTGCATGTCAATGTGTATTGGCTCATTTTAGTTTTACTCAAAGTAGATTGGCCTCTCTAGCGAGATTCCTATCAGTCGGTCACGACGTACGTCTCCGTTCCCTCCCTCAGGGAACGAGGGTTACCATATGTAACCGAGACGTTTCACCATTTGGCTGTAAACAATGTTTACCTGTACAGAAGGTTACTAACGTTTACTCTATTGAAGGTTGGCTTTTTGATAACAGACAGCACACTAGGGTCATCTTTATTCCTTGTGTTGTGAGGACTTTGTGGACTTTAATAAATCTCACATTTGGCTAATTGATTTAGTGTGAATGTACCCTATGTTGCACCCTGACCCCAGTCCACCTAGGACAGGGCTATTCAATTGGCAGCCTGTGGGCCACATACGGCCCGCCAATCATCTCTATCTGTCCCAAAGGCACTCCAACCTCCCTCCGCCTCTTTTCCTGGCGGTGTGGCTACATTTGGTTAGATATGCGAGTGGCCGTAGTGGCGCGTGCAGCTGTACGTCTATACGCACTGTGCATACAATGAATGCTCCGACTAACCTGAGAAACATTTTCAGTCCGAATATTTCACCAATTATTATGTGTGTCCCGTATTTCTGTCGACTGAACCAGCGATACCAATCATTTGTGAATGGTGCGAATATTTTGTTCGATCTTTGGTTCAATTATTTCCTTTACATGAATTGGCTAAATGCGCTTGCATGATGGTCTGAAACGATTCAGATTCGTTCGGACCGCTCTGTCACTGAATCATCTGAAGCTGTTTCTTGGTCAGTAACAACAAATATAGAACAAATAGCGCTGTTTTCAGTTTAGTTTCAGTTCAACTCGCAGTTTAGTTTACTTTGAACTACGCAGCACCACCCAGTGGATAACGGAACGCAAGCTTAAAGGAGTTGCATTTACTCCCGGTTCTGGGGCCTCATTTATAAACGTTGCGTACGCACAAAAGAAGGCATACGCCGCTCTCTACCCAATAATTGGTATTAATAAAAAGCAAACTTGATGGGAAAATGTGCGGTCCTTCACGCCAACTCTGACCCAGGCGTACGCACAAAAACGGGTGAAATGAGAAATGGGACACCGTCGGCAGATGGAAGAAACACGTGAAAGTGTGTGAAACTGTAGACCGTTGTGTAAAAGAAATGGCAATACTGCTTCTCATAAATAACATGAAGACTTCACAAAGCAAGTCTTACAATTAACAGCCTACACAAACACCCGTTTGATCGATCTGCAGTGTAAAACAAACAAAATCAAAAGAAGATTACAACATAAATGCAAATTAACACATATTTGCATGTATATTTGCAATAATATTAGCATGTTATGCAATTCATCCTCATAACACATCTGTAGCTTGTCAGATGCAATCAAATGGATGGTAATAAAATGCCATGATGCCATCACAATGCGTAATGACGCACAATGGCTGATCTTGCGCTTCACGCTTGCGCGTGAGTGAAGTTACGTTTCTTGGTTTTCCTCTGTGTTTGCCATGATTTCGCAATCGATGAATATTAACTTGTGGGTGTTTCACGGACTATTTATGGGCAACTATGGGCGTGACATGAAGCCGCAAAAGCTGCGCTACATTTAGAATTGATTGTGATTTATTAAGGGAAAACTACGTAGAATGTGCGTGCGCACGGTTTTATAAATCCGAATATTTCTGTGCGTACACACGTCCTATGTTTCAGAAATGTGGAATATTTATACTGAATACTAACTTATAGTCATTTAGGCCTATATTGCAGTAGATTAATTAGGTTGGTAGAGGAATATACAATTCATTTTGTGTATAGTTTTTACCTGTGTTTAAGCATTTTGTTATACAGTGGTAGTGAGTGAGTAACCACGTATGGTTTTACCTGTGGTTATCACGTCTCACTGTCAGAATATTTTCATTTAAGCCTATAATAATTATAAATAAAATAATTCTTACCAATAGCTATGATCTTGTATAATTCATATTTTTGTACATAGCTGTAAATAAGTTATTTATTAAATACTCATAAATCTGCATACTGTTGGGTACCACATTTCCAAGTAAATACAATACTTTTTTTAGGTTTACTTTAGCTTATTTATTGATACTGTTATGTTTCAATAAGTCATAAATAATGTTTCAATAAATAAGCTAAACCCACCGGCCCTCCTCAACATATCGATTTAATAATCCGGCCCTTGAATGAAGCTAATTGAATAGCCCTGACCTAGGGGCATAACACTGCTCACTTTTCATGCAATTCATTTCATATATTATAGCTCATAAGTCAAGTCTCAACTCTTGTTTAAGACACTGTTCATATGAAAAAAATATGCTTAATCCCATATGGAATGGTAATGCTTGAAATTTCTGTTTTCTCCGATTTGAGGTACAGTGGAGAACTTTGGTTATACCAGCTATAATCCTCTAGATAGAAAGGTCATCTTGGACTTAAATTGAAGCTTATAAACTTGGGAAGTTTTTCATGTACATTTGAGGCAGTGATATATATAATAAAATGCTTGAAAATGATCACTTTTGATGACAATTTGTCAGGCGGACAGCCATTTTTTAGTCTTTTGGGGTATGTTGAGGGTGATATTTGACAGAAAAAAGGCAGCAATGCCCAGAATCTTTTTCTGCTAGTTTCCACTATGTGTCACGATACACCATGCAAAATTTTAGGGTTATATGGCCATTTATGTAGCTGCAGTACCTTTATATTCACAATTACATCATTCCGCCAAAAGCTTTTCCCCAAAAAGGGTGTTTTTTGGCCCCTGAGACCAAATGGGGCCGAGTTGGGGGTGGTCATTATCAACTTGTGATGGCCCAAGGTATAAGATAATAGGAAATGATAGTGAAAAAAAGGTAGCAAAAAACATCCTGAGGAGTGGACCTGGCTCCCGGCCTATAAGTTGTTGTTAAACAATTTATTAAGAAAGTGTTATATACTGTAAGACACTTGTAAAATCATTTATTGAGAAAATGGTTCATAAAGAAAAACACTGCAATTGTTGTTGTAAAATCATTTATTGAGAAAACAGTTTATAAAGAAAAACACTGCAATTGTTGTTGTAAAATCATTTATTGAGAAAATGGTTTATGAAGAAAAACACTGCAATTGTTGTTGTAAAATTATTTATTGAGAAAATGGTTTATAAAGAAAAATATACCACACTGAATGTTGTAAGCATTTATTAAGCATATGGCAGAGTAGAGAGAAATTGAAAATGTATTAGAAAGAGCTTTGCCAAAGAAAGAGGAAAAAGAAAAGCATTACCGTCTATGTGTTGCGGACGAGACACAGAAGATATAGCGATGAAGAAAAGGTCCAGAAGAAGGAGGACGAAGAGGCAAAGGCTTTAAAGGGACTGTAAGTAGGAATTTCTCCCATCTAGTGGTGAAATTGTATTTTGCATTCAAACGAATAATGCTCTCCAGCGCCTCACTTTTTCAAATGCGCGTTGCATCTACGGTAGCCGTTATGTACCAAAAAGCTATGACAGGATGTCTTATAATAGCACTTCCGAGTTTTTCTTCGGGTGAACAGGTTTGTTATTTAAAACAAACTGAAACTTGAAACAACGAAAAAAGAATGTTACAGTATGAATTACTGACTGTGAAAAACATTAACTAAGGTAGTAATAAAGCCTTCTTTACTCGTTATATTTTTTGAAGTAGGCTACGTGCATTGTTAGATCATCATCATCAGAGCCTTCTCTAATGTAACTTTACTCAATAGCTGCTATTCATCAAAGAGCCTGTTTAACTTTTACTATAAATGTTCTTCTGTCTATATAATAAAGTACACAACCATAACCAGCTTGTAATTAAGACTGTAACATTGACTTACCTGTCGATAAGAAAGCAGGCAACTTCTGTGACTCAGCATATGTATGAATGAACGGTGTATAAATAACCGTACAGTGCAGCCTTTTAAACTTGCCGCGGCAGTGACAAGCGCCTCTCTCTGCTCTGCTTCTCCGCTTCTGCTGACTTCAGTCACGTGACGCCTGGCTCTGAACGAAAACGCGTTGTGGAAACGCGTTGGCCTAGTACTTTTTGTCCCTCTCTGCTATTATAGTTTTTCAAGATGGCGGAACTACATGGAAGCCTCCGTGGACCTACCCGTCCCATGTATATAAAGATAATAAATTCTACGTTTACGAGGATTAGTCTGATCATTGGCATAGGTATTTGTACATCATTGAGGGCATATTTATTAATAAAAATATTGATTTTAGATAATAAAATACCTAAAAAGCTACATACAGTCCCTTTAAATGACCAAGTCCTAGGGGGTTTCCAGGAGGGGATTACCAATGAACAAGTTTTATGGAGTTTCCAGGAGGAGATTTCTGAAGATGTCAATAAGTTGATGGACTTTAAAAAGAGCTGGAATGACATGTCAGACGCTGATTCATCAAGGACGGCCTCTCCGGTGTTAGATGCCTTGCCATTGCGCCTCATGAAGTTAAAAGCTTGTAAATTATTTGGTTTTGATTTACTTTTATTTTTATTTTATACATTAGTACCTTTTATGTAAAATAGTTAATCTGTATTTAATAAAAAAATATAAATAATTGAAATTAAGAAGCTTGCCTGCCATAAGTCTCTGTTTTACAAAGATTGAGCTGAACTGACCACGGAGAAGTCTTCTGTGATCTAAATATTGTAAGTATGGAAATTCAAATGCTTATTATTTAGGACAGATTTGACTTACTTTACCTAACCTGAGAATAATTAAAATAAGGTTAAAGGTGTTTAAAATTACGCACCATAAAACAATGCATAGGTTGTTTATCCAAATTCGACCAATCAAATGGGGCCTTACTATCTTTATACCCGCCTCCCCAGTAGGTGCTATTCAGTGTTGGGGTAGTTACTCAAAAAAAGTAATTAGTTACTAGTTACTTCTGTAAATTGTAATGAGATTACTAGTTACTGCATTTGAAAAGTAACTTCACTACTTATTACTGTCACAGTTCTGTCACCCTTGTCTGGGTTTTCTCTTGGTTTAGTAACAGAGCTGTGACACTCATGGTTTGTCATGTGTTTGTGTTAGTCTGGTCTGTTGTGAGCACATAGCTGTCATGTTATGTCCTTGTGCCATGTGCTCTCCTGTCAATTGTCAAACCCCGCCCATCTTGTTATCTCGTTATTGTTTAATGTCCCTCACCTGCCTGCCTCGTTACCTTCCTTGTTTGTTCCCTATTTAGTCCCCCTGTGTTTGCAGTCCTGTGCTGGTTCGTTGTCTATGTTCCCTCGTGTTCTTCTTGATGCCTGCCTGAGTTCTCTCCTGTTTTCCCCCCACGGGGTTGTTTTGATTGTAAGTTTGTTTTGTTTATTTAATAAATTCATTTTGACGCACATGAATCCTCGCTTCCTGTTTTACCCATTCCGTGATAATTACTTTACTTTCCCGTTTCTTAATTTACCGTGATACATGGACAAACATCATAGCCCTATCATCACTTAGCCTGTCCGCATAGTGTTTATAAATGTAGCCTATACAAAATGGCATGTAAAACCATATGAAAGAACAATATCCATGTCTGCACAAAGAAATATGCCTCACTGTAAAATCCACAAACAACAGGATAAAGGACAAATGTCCGCGGTGGTAGACACATAATCAGGGCTGGACTGGGACAAAAAAAAAAAAATCGGCCCTGGCATTTTGGCCATAATAATAATAGCACACTAATAGACATATATTGTAAAACAAATGCACTGAAAAATAAAGGAAACTTTCATAATTAGTTTTGTACTAATTTCTATACTTGAAAGAGATATAAGCACATGATCTTTTATTTTGACGGAAAATGCATCAAGCTTTTATTTTGGCGGAAAACATGGTTTACAAACGCGTCTCATTAAATTTATAGTAAATTACGGTAATCGTCAACTATGCAGATGTGGAAATAATGCGTTTCTGGGTAATGGGTTCCTACACTCATAACATAGCCTAAGTGTTTTGAAAGTAACTGTTAGTTCTGCTTACCGCAGGCTCTACACTTTCTCATCTCTGTCCTGATCCTCCTCACTATCCTCATCATCAGCCACTGGAGCTGATGAAGGTCCTGCTGCTGCAGAAAACATTTTGACACAGTTTACAGCCTCTGCTTGCAGGGCCTGTGTCTATTTTTCACGCTATTTCTCTGCACATTCCTTGCGTTTCTTCTCCATCTCTCAGACTATTTTGACAGATACACACTGACACACTGCACGCTCGCTCAAAGCCCAAAGGGGGAGGTGTTTAAAGATGTGATTGGACCAGCCCAGTGTCAATCAAGAAAAGAACTAATGGGCCAAGGTGTTTCATGGGCCGGTCAGCTAACTTATCAGGGAAAAAAAACTGACGCAGACTTTTTTTAACTAATACATTACACCGGCACGCACTTAACCCAGCGCCGCCAATTAAGCAAAATGAATGGGCCGCCGATGTACGAGTTTTATGGTCCGTTAAGACAAAAAAACAGAAAAAGAAAAAAAGTATGAGATGTTGGCCCAAAAGGCACGTCAGCCCACTGGGAATCTCCCGGTAGTCCCGATGGCCAGTACTTGCTGCCTGGGCATAGAGTGCATTTCACGCGAATATTTTTATATTTTTGTCCTTTCGAGCAATAAACTGAAAGTAATGTGAATATCGCCACTGGCCGAAACCCACTGTCTCCGTCTCCATTTCCCGCTCCCCTTCGCACCAGCAGCTACGTCACTCAAATCGATCTCTATGACAACGGTGGTTGCCCAGGGAAGCACACACACACACAGGCATGCACGCACCACTTAAACAGATCAGAGCTTTACAGGCAGGCAAACACGGCTTGGGTAACGCAGGAAAGCGCGTTCCTATAGTCTAGTAAAGTAGTGTAGTTACCGATATTTTTAGTGTAATGCGTTACTTTACTTCGTTACCCAAAAAAGTAATATCGTTACTGTAATCCGTTACTTTGTAACTCGTTACCCCCAACACTGGTGCTATTATACTATTGGCTAGATCGGGCCCAAAGGGGAACCTAGTGGCTCAGAGCAGAGAGTGGAAAATAAAAACAAATTGTGGGAGTAGAGACAAGCGAGGAAAATGACAACAGCGAAGAACCTGTGCCTAAAAAGAACTGTACGTCTAAAATATGGCAATATTTTGGCTTCAGTAGAGAAGACGTGTCATAAATGCAGGTACTGTCTAAGGGGCCGTTCACATATCGCGTCTAAAAATGCATGGAAAGCGCGGCCACGCCGCTATCTCCTTCTTTCCACAAGCGCTTGCGTCTGTCGTTGCTATGCAACCATGACCTGCGTGCGGAATTCTGAAAAGTTAAGATGTTCTCATCTCGTCGCGGCATAGGTGGGCCTGGAAAAAATGTGCTTCCATTTTGATTGCGCTTGCCGCGCGCCTTCATTTGAAATAACGAATTCGCACGCGCAAAAAACGCAATATGTGAACATAAGTGACGGTGTCACTAAGTCGTGCCGAAAAATTTTGGCCACGTCGAGAGGAAACTAATCTCCACAGTCATCTGGAACTCAATCTCAGGGAGCTATATGAAGACTTCAAAAAGTGTAAGCCCAAATCTACCAAAACTGCTAATGAAATGCCAAGTAACAATAACAGAGTCTCACAGACAACCATTAATCAAAGTGTTGCATGTGTAACGTTAACTATTTATGAAAAAACTGAGATATTCTTCTGAAGATCAGAAGAATATCTGGTAACACTTTATTTTGATAGTCCGTTTGTTGAGACTTTACTAGTTATTAGTAGCCATTCAGTAGCTTGTCAACAGTGCATCAGTTGACATTCAACAACACTGTTTCAACTGACAAGTAACATACGTTCAACTGACTGCCTATAGACTATAAGGTACAATTCAAGTGTTAATCTACAGATTTTACGAAAAAGTGCCTGTTGACTGTCAATATTATTTTGCAACAGGTTATTAACCAATTGGCGACTAACTTTCAATTGTCAACTAACTTTCTGTAGATTGAGTACCAACAACTCAAGATCAATCTGTCAGTTAAAAGTCAACAGTCATGTCAGCATGAAGTATATGATACTGTATATCCTACTCAAGGGGTCTCATATGCATCAAATTAATGATTATTTTAGCTGATTTAAAACTGTTTTTAAAAAATTGTTAACCATTTGTAGATAATCTGTTGATAGTCAGCTAAAGATTAGATCTGTTGCTTGTCAACAAATAAATTGTTTATGATCAGTAGACTATTAATAAACATTATCGACTTCCAGCTGAGTATGTGAGTGAGAAGACGCACGTGAAGCGAGCTCCCGAGCATTTTTTCATCTTTCAGGCTATCTAAAGCTTTTAGCACACTTGGTGGTTTCGTTTTCTAAATCACTTATTCTTGGATTGATGCTCGGAAAGAGTTATGGCTTCTGAAAGGCAACGTAAACTTAAATCGTCAGCGACCGTGACAGAGAGTCATGGCGACAAGCTGCCGCTGGATCTGGAAAATCTCTGTGCCACCCTGATCTCCGAGCTATCATCTACCATCGCAGAACAGGTGAAAGCAGCCATTGACTCCGCTCTTGCTCCAGTTGTTGCGTCCTTTGAGAGTTTTAAATCGAGCATTGAATCACAGGGACGACACATTGACGAGCTCGATAAGCACCTGAACGATTACAGTGACCGCATTGTAGCACTGGAACAGGCGGTGCTAAAGTTGAATTCGGCTAACAAACAACTCACCGATAAAGTGGAGGACTTGGAGTCACGTTCTCGGCGTTGTAATCTCCGTATCATCGGCATCCCAGAGCGAGCAGAAGGAAGCGACCCGGTTGCCTTTATGTCACAGTTTTTTCAGGATGTGCTCGGGTCAGAAATCTTTCCAACTCCGCCGCTGCTAGATAGAGCGCACCGTATTGGCCCCGCACCTTCGGCTGACCGGGAGAATCAAAGGCCTAGAGTAATGATTGTGCGGTTTCACTACTTTAGCGATAAAGAAAAGGCTGCTCGACGTGGGAATTGGAACCAGCTCTTCCATCAGAGCCGTAAGGTCTTCATTTTCCCTGATTTCAACTCTAGTGTTGCTAAGAGGAGGGCGGCATTTACAGCAGTGAGGAACGGCCTGCGTGAGAAGAGCGTGCGGTTTTATCTTAGATTACCTGCTCGTCTGCTGATCGACCTCGGTGATGAGAAGCTTCAATTTGATTGCCCCAAAGAAGCACAGCGATGGTTTAATGAACGGTACTCAACATCCTAGGTATCTTGTAGAGAAAAAATGCAAAGGACACCATTGTAAAAGCAATGTGCTCTTGATACAATGCTAACTGTTATCCGAGTGAATTTAGGCAAATATGTCCTTTCGTGTTGCCTGAATTGAATGTTCTATATGTTAACTTTACTCCATGTTCGGGAGTGACTTCATGCAACATAGATGCGAATAGATAGGGTTCACCAGCATCGGCTGTTCCTGAGTTTTGGCGTTCTGCCTCCATTATTTGGGAATGGAGAGAAGAAATTGAGTGATGTTCAGGGCAGGGTGTTTTTTTTTTTTTTTTTTTTGCATACACTACTTTTTTCTCCTCTGCTTTTGGCCTCTTCTAATTATAAATTAACCTAACTTGATGAACAGCACCAGAAGTTCAGTTAGGTTCTTGAGTTGGAATGTGAAAGGACTGAATGGCCCCATTAAAAGATCCAAAATTTTGACACATTTAAAACAACAGAAACCTGACATTGTATTCCTCCAGGAAACTCATCTGCGCCTCAAGGATCAATGTAGACTCCAATCTCGCTGGATATCACACGCGTTTCATTCCAACTTTGATTCTAGGTCAAGAGGAGTTGCCATTTTGATTAACAAGACTGTGCCTTTTTCGATTGACAATGTCATTTCCGATATGAATGGTAGATATGTAATTGTGAAAGGGAAAATTTCACAAACACCAGTAGTTTTGGTAAATGTATATGCCCCGAATTTTGACAATGCTCTCTTTGCTCAAAACTTGTTCTCTAAGATCCCAGCTCTGAACACACATTTCTTTTATATTTGGGGGGGATCTAAACTGTGTTATTGATCCAGATTTGGATAAATCAAGTACTGTTATGAATGCTCCCTCTGCTATGTCAAAGATATTTTCTGAGTTTATGGTTCAAAATGGTTACATTTGACCCATGGAGACACATTAATCCCACAGCGAGAAAATACTAATTTTATTCGTATGTCCATCAATCTTTTTCTCGTATAGATTATTTTTTTATCAATAACTCTCTAATTCCCCAGGTTGTAAACTCTGAATATCTGCCCATTGTTATTTCAGACCATGCCCCTCTAAGTCTTGACATTCTTTTATTTTCATATCGCACTTCTCGACCACCCTGGAGGTTCAATTCTTTACTCCTATCTGACTCAGCATTTTGTGAATATATTTCTAATTCAATAGATGATTTTTTCCTTACTAATCGGACCGATTCAATCTCTTATTCCTTACTTTGGGAAACTTTGAAGGCTTTTTTAAGAGGACAGATAATCTCTTACTCTGTTTATGTTAATAAAGAACGGAGGAATAGGATAAAAAAGCTATCTGACAATATTCAAGCTTTAGATGACCAATATACTCACAACCCGACTCCTGATTTACATAAGCAAAGGCTTAATTTGCAGGCAGAGTTTAATCTATTATCCACAGGTGAGGCAGAGAGACTTTTATTACACACGCGTGGCAATTACTATGAGTATGGGGATAAGGTCGGTCGACTCCTGGCCCACCAGCTGCGCGGATGAGCGGCTTCCCGTTTTATTACTCAAATTGCGCAACCCGGTGGCGCATTAACCTCAGATCCTGAGGAGATCAATTCGACCTTTCAAAATTTTTACTCCTCCCTGTACAAAACTGAAGCTTTGAACCATAAAGAAGAAATGGAACAATTTCTTGGGCTTGTTAACTTCCCCAGGGTTGATTCTCTTTTGGCATCTGAAACTGATAGACCCATTACCTTAGAGGAAATTGTTAAGTCAATTCATTCATTGCAATCGAAGAAATCCCCTAGCCCAGACGGGCTGCCGTCTGAATTTTATAAGAAATTTCATGCTAAATTGGCTCCACTTCTTTTATCTGTATTTGAGGAATCCTTAGAGCTAGGTATGTTACCCCCATCACTGAGACAAGCATCTATAACTCTATTGCTTAAAGATGGGAAGGACCCGACATTATGTAACTCGTACAGACCTATTAGCCTACTCAATGCTGATGTTAAGATCTTAGCCAAACTTTTAGCTTCTCGTTTAGAGGCAATACTACCTAGTATTATTTCAGAGGAACAAACCGGATTTATAAAAGGACGGCACTCATTTTCTAATATCCGTACTCTTTTTAATATTTTATACTCAGGACAAAACAATAGCTCCGCTGAGGTGATCATCTCGTTAGATGCCGAAAAGGCATTTGATAGGATAGAATGGGCTTATCTGTTTAGGACATTAGAGGAGTTCGGTTTTGGGGATCGATTGATTTCATGGATACGTTTATTATATGCTGGCCCTCAAGCTTCAGTTTATACTAATAATGCAAAATCTGAGTATTTTACTTTATCACGGGGTACGCGCCAGGGATGTCCCCTATCTCCAATACTTTTTGCCATAGCTATTGAACCCCTTTCAATAATGCTTAGAACACTTCCGATATTTCAGGGCATAATCTGCAAGGGAACTGAATATAAATTGGCTTTATACGACTGACGACTTGGCTGACGACTTGTTACTCTATGTTACCAGTCCAACTGCATCTATCCCCGGGATAATACATCTATTAGATGATTTTGGGAAATTTTCTGGGTATAAATTGAACTTACAGAAGAGTGAATGTCTACCCATAAATCAGTCTGGCCAAAAACTAAAACAGAATGACATACCCTTCCACTTGGTGAGTTCTAAATTCAAGTATCTTGGTGTTAATGTTACCCTTTCTTATTCTGCCTTAAAGGCAGCAAATTTTACACCTTTGGTTTCATACATGAAGTCCGCTTTTTTAAGATGGGCAACTCTCCCATTATCTCCACTAGGTAGGATAAACGCTGTTAAAATGAACATTCTGCCAAAATTTCTTTACCTCTTTCAAGCTATTCCTCTGTTTTTACCCAAATCTTTCTTCAAGAATATAGACAAACTAATCTCCTCATTTATATGGGCAGGAAAAACTCCTAGAGTTTCCAAAATTTTGCTCCAAAAAAGTCGGCTAAGTGGAGGGCTTTCCCTGCCTAACTTTATGTATTATTACTGGGCGGCGAATATTCAGAAATTAGTGTTTTGGGTACAGACCCCCTCTTTACCATGGTGCCACTTAGAAGCTAAGTCTTGTATTTTAACATCTCTCCCTGCTATGGTATTCTCTTCTCTCCCTATGTCCCTTTCACATTACACAAAAACCCCAATAGTATGCTCTTCTCTCAAAATATTCTTTCAATTTCGGCGTCATTTTAAATTTACCTCAGCATCAACCATGGCTCCTATACGAAATAATCATCTCTTTCTTCCTCCCGTTTCAGATTCTGTATACTCTCTTTGGGAAAAGAAAGGTCTGAAATGCTTTGAAGATATTTTCATTAATGATGTGTTTGCAAGTTTTTCTGAATTATCTTCATCATTTAATTTGCTTCCTTCTCACCTATTTCGTTATTTTCAAATTAGGCACTGTGCCTCCTCTCTGTTCTCCGGGTTTCCCTCTTTGCCTACAAAGTCTACATGGGAAGAGGCTTTTAAACTGAATCCTCACATGGGGGGATTATCTCAAAGATATATGCAATTATCTTGTCAAAAGATAATGCTCACAACATCAAAACTATCAGGGCTTGGGAAGAGGAACTTGAATTAGAGTTTGAAGATGACTACTGGAGTAGAGTATTAGACAATGTACGTACCACTACTTTGTGTGCTAGGCTTAGTTTTATACAATTTAAAACTATTCATAGTCATCTTTCGAAGACAAAACTTTCTAAAATGTATCCCAATGTTTCAGATTTGTGTGATAAATGTAAACTTTCACCATGTAACCTAAGCCATATGTTTGTATTGTGTCCCAAGTTACAAAACTTTTGGAATTATTTCTTTAAAATAGTTTCTGATGTCCTAGGGGTCAAGTTAGCGGTTTGCCCTTTGATTGCAACCTTTGGAGTTCCATCTCGGCGTCAGCCTTTAAGCCGTAGACAGGCCGATGCCGTAGCTTTCGCATCTCTCCTCGCTAGGCGCAGAATACTGTTATCTTGGACCTCCCCACAACCCCCTTCTATTTCAGTTTGGCTCAAAGATTTGGTCTTTTTTTTAAAACTTGAAAAAATTAAGTACAATATCAGAGGTAGGGGAGATTCTTTTGGCAAAAAATGGCAAAAATGTATTACATTCTTTAATGACTTACCAACCTTAGACGTGGATTGAATGGGGGTTTATATATGTGTCATCTCAATTTTGCATGTATCTTTGCCTGTATGTAGATATACATTAATGTATGCACATATGTATTCTGTTTATTTTTATTTATTTATTTATTATAATTTTTTTCTTCTTCTTTTTTTCTGATCTTCAGATGTCCTGTTTATCAGATTGGGGATTGCTTTGTTGGGGCTGGGTAGGGTTGTTTATGGTGGGTGGGGTGGTATAAAACGTAAAAATGCAGTTTGCAACAATAAAAATTATATGACAAAAAAAAAAAAAAAAAAAGAAAAGAAATAGACATTATCCACTAAGTGTTAGTAGATACATTTTAGGACTATCTAATTAAAGTGAAAAACAGTTTATATCAGTAGAAAGTCTATAACCTATCAACAGATTGAAAACATACTTTTTTTGTACGTTTGGATAGATGCTGAAACGTATGATACAGACATGTCTGCAACGTAGAATGATTACGAATTCACAGCTACAAAACGTTTACGAATCATAAAGATCTGTATCATTTCCCTTATACTGTTTTATAGATAAATGTAAGTTCCCTTAACCCTACTCCCAAACCTAAATATAAATTACTCATTTTATACAGAATATAAAAAGAATAAAACACTTTATGGACAGAGATGTGTAGGGAAATGCCAGTTTTATTAATAGCATTAAAATATATTTTGAGCCACTAACATTAATCCTACTCCTGCCCCTAAACCTACCCATAACCATTTCTTAAAACTACTGTATGCAGGCTAAAATTATGAAGAAAAACAACAGATGTGTAATCATAATAATTTATTGCGAAAATGTAAATCGGTACCAAAAGTCGCTCAAATGACGATGTGTTGCAGTCCTCTCTGGCAGTATATAATAGTTTTGTATAAGGGACAGAGCAGAATTTAAGTTATTAATCCATGAAAATGTTAACCCAGCTTCCCTCTGCGTGAAGACGGCGCGCGCGCTTCTGCATTTCAATGTTGTTTCAACTGAAACACGGCATGCTGCAATCTGTGACGAAGCAGGCGAGAGCCAATGAGCGTTTGATATCACTGCCGTAAAACATGTCGTAACGCTTCTTTAGGGCGCAATTTTTGAATTTAAATTCATCACGAGCGCGAGATTTGACATTTACGGTCGCTGTTGAGAATGGAGATGGAGATCGCTGGATGTGGATGAAGGGCTGAATTTGGATCTGTTTCTTGCTTGCGTATGGATTATAAAGATTTGGATTACATCTAACGTTACGTTAGCTAATAAAGATTATGTATTTTGTTAATTTATATTGTGTTTTGGTGTATTATGGTTCTATAGGAGAAAACGCCTTTTGTGTCTCAACATAACGTTAAATAAACTAAATGTTACAAAATGGTTAAACGATTAAAGAAGGTATTGTTAAGGGTTTAAACTATAGTCTTATATAGGATTATAGTGTTAATCCTCCGAAGCGAGTTTGCAGCAGGAACAGAGATTATTTCTTAAATGAGTAACTGTTATAACGTTAAACTGCATTTAATAAATGCGATTTTCTGTAAAACTTACTGTCATGAAAGGCTAAATGTATTAATTAATAATTATTCTTATTTGTTGTTTATAACTTTTGATCTTGGCCTCGGGCATTTGAAATGATGTAGACTATTGAGAGTTTTCTCATTTGGAATGATTTTTTTTTCACATAATCAGATGGTTCAGATGTGATCGTGATATAAATAATGGGTTGTATTTTTTTTTTTTTTTTTTTTTTAATTTAATAAAAGTGATATTTTTTTTCTCTGATGTGCTGGCCATAGTGTTTGTTCTACTTCAGTCAGGTTAGGTATGCAATCTGTTGATAGGTTATAGACTTTCTACTGATATCAACTGTCTTTCACTTTAATTAGATAGTCCTAAAAGATATCTACTAACACTTAGTGGATAATGTCTATTAATAGTCAACTGATCATAAACAATATATTAATCTGTTGATAGATTATAGACTTTCTACTGATATAAACTCTTTTTCACTTTAATTAGATAGTCCTAAAATATATCTACTAACGCTTAGTTGTGAATGTCTATTAATAGTCTACTGATCATAAACAATTTCTTTGTTGACAAGCAACAAGCAACTACATGTAATCTTTATATTTACAAATGGTTAAAACATTTTTTAAAACAGTTTTAAATCAGCTAAAATAATTATTACTTTGATGCACATGAGACCCCTTGAGTAGGATATACAGTATCATATACTTCATATGCTGACATGACTGTTGACATTTAACTGACAGATTGATCTTGAGTTGTTGGTACTCAATCTACAGAAAGTTAGTTGACAATTGAAAGTTAGTCGCCAATTGGTTAATAACCTGTTGCAAAATAATATTGACAGTCAACAGGCACTTTTTCGTAAAATCTGTAGATTAACACTTGAATTGTACCTTATAGTCTATAGGCAGTCAGTTGAACGTATGTTACTTGTCAGTTGAAACAGTGTTGTTGAATGTCAACTGATGCACTGTTGACAAGCTACTGAATGGCTACTAATAACTAGTAAAGTCTCAACAAACAGACTATTAAAATAAAGTGTTACCGAATATCTATTAGCCTACCTGTTTATTTTAGTATGATCATTACATATATATAAATGATTTTAAAAAAACGTAATAAAAATAGCATTTCTCTAGGGTAATATCGCAAGAAATATCGTTATCGCAATACTCAACAACAATATCGCATATTGCATATTTTCCCAGTATCGTGCAGCCCTATTCCAGACTATAGTGATAGGATTCCTGGTGTTGATGTGCCTACCATGTGTAATTCAATGTATTTCAGCTTTGGTACAGAGACTGGTGACAAAAACAATCTCACACCAAATGCTTTGAATGTCTAATGATGAGGATCAATTTAATGATGTATGTGTAAAACCAATGGAAATTGATGATGATGATGATGACACAACCAGCGAAAGTCAAGTCAAGTCACCTTTATTTATATAGTGGTTTTTACAATACAGATTGTATCAAAGCAGCTTCACATTGATAACATGAAAATAATACAATAAAGTTTGTTTCTAGAAGAAAATTGCGTCATCGTCCACCCTAAGTAAGGCAGATCATTAATATTGTTGAATATTAAATGTCCCCAAATAAGCAAGCCAAAAGCCAAGGCAACAGTGGCAAGGAACCAAAACTCCATCAGGTGACAGAATGGAGAAAAAAACCTTGGGAGAACCCAGGCTCAGTCGGGGGCCAGTTCTCCTCTGGCCAATGAGCGAACAGTGTATGATTATGATCCAGGCAGCATTACAGGTCAGAAGTCAGATTGGTTGTGTCGATGAGGCCTTCACAGGACTGATGAGGCTGGCACTTCAGGGATGCGTCATGGATGGGTCCAGGTGCAGGTCCACCATCTGATCTGGATAAGGCCGGGGTCCAGCTGACTTCAGTAAACGGGGAAAAACTTATAGAAAGTTACATCGAAATGTATTAATTGAGTTTTTTTATTCTATTCTGAACATCTATTCTATTTCTTGTTTTTTTACTGAGGTGACTGAGAGTCTGACCTAGTGTCAGGAGTGCAATAACAGTGTTTATTAATTCAGCCCAGCTTCAGATACAAATCTTTACTTGCTTGCTTATACTAAAGGGACTATCCCCACAAAACAGCCTAAGGTTTCTTCTTTTAAAAACCTTATTTCACAAGTTTAAACAGTCTTTTTGTGAGCTGTAGTAAACAACAGATGTGCCGTTCATTCATTCACACACAGACACGAGATTCATATTTAAACAGTCTTTTTGCGGTTTACAGACACTATTGCATATAGTGATTAGAACAAAGCACTTAAGAATAAAGAACTTACTATTCACAGTCCTCAGCTGGATCCGTTGCTCCTCGAAGTGAAACTAAACTGCACTTCTGAGGTAAATTTCCCAGGATTATTCCCCACAGCGAAGCAAGATGACGTAAAGTGCACGAGTCTTATAAAACTTGATGTGTTTTATCGAGCTGATGTGGGCGGTGACACGTTTGCATGGATTGCCTCAGATCATTTGCGTTTGAATAGCGCCCGCTCTCCGTGGGCGTGATCACATTAGCACTTAATGAGCTATAATGAGCTGAACTGAGAACGACTGACATCTCTCTCTTTTCATACAGAATAAATAAACAGAGAATATTTGTTTTTTATATAAATTACTTTATTTAAAAGAAGAGAATTCAAGCTTTATAAAGACATATCACTCGTTCCTGTGTGACAAGTATTCGCTGAGTTACAGTTCATTTTCGGACGCGTTTCAGAATGGACTTCACTGACAGAGAGAAGGCAGAACTTGCATCATGTTTATTTTTCTTTATTTGGCAAAAAGCACAACACTTTGTTTTATTGTGAGTATATTCACGGAGCGCACAACTGATGTTGGCGCGCACAGTAAATGACATTCGCGAGAGGATTACAGATCTACACGCGAGGAAATGGGAACTCGCGAGCTCATTCAAACCCTGCGCGCGCGCATGACATCTCCTCTGCACGCAATACAAGCCCTCGCGCGCGCGCATGATCATTCCCCACGCTCTCGCGCTTGATCTCCTCTCGCCTGCTGATTTTGCTCGCTGGAACACTTTTATTTTTGGCAGTCGAGGGGCGGGACTTACTGTTTTAATAACCTCAAATGTCATTGGTTACAATGTCATTGGACATCTGTCCTTGACTTCAGACATGAGACATCACTTAATTTGTTTTATTTATTTATTTATAATAATGTGTGATGTGATTTAATGCATTGTTAATATAGAATAGATTCTTACCAGATACTTTATTAACAGGAAGTCTTACAAGTGATTGCATTGTGTTGTTAAGAGATATTTGCAGACTGTAATGACACATTTCCATGGTTATTAGCATTGTAAATCTACCAAAATTATTATACATTTTTTACGTAATATAAATGGTTAATTAGCCTATATTTTCTATTAAATGTAAAAGGGGTTCTGCCTTCTCAAGTTAAGATACAGTACACAGCATTAATTATAGCTTACAAATGCCTTTTCAGAATTTGCTACAGAATACAGAGAACAAAATTGAACCCAGCAAATTATTAAACCCAGCTTAAACCCAGCAAAGTAGTTCATAAATGCCAGAGGAGAACTGGCCCCCGACTGAGCCTGGGTTCTCCCAAGGTTTTTTTTTTCTCCATTAGGTCACCTGATGGAGTTTTAGGACACCATTAGGCCGCTTGATGGAGTTTTTTCGGTTCCTTGCCACTGTTGCCTTTGGCTTGCTCAGTTGGGGATATTTTGGGGATATTTAATTTTATTCTATCAATCAATAAATTCCACTAGAAACAAACTTTGTTGTATTATTTTATTTTAATACTGTGAAGCTGCTTTGATACAATCTGTATTGTGAAAAGCGCTATACAAATATACTTGATTTGATTTGATTTGAAAGTAGATATTACAACATTATATAGTGATATTAATCATCTAACTTTTTGTAAGCGAATAACCAAATAAGATAAAGTATGACGCAAGTGCAGTACACAGCATGAATGATTACACCCCATCTGAACATAAAATATCTACAAAAAAAAAAAAAAAAATCATGCTGCCAGAACCCCTTTTACATTTAATAGAAAATATAATGAACCACTCAAAATTGACATAATAGTAATACACAGGATGATAACAAAAAGCTTTCACAAAAACTCTTGCTTATTGATATAAACAAGTAATTTATCTTTCATCCAAAGCCCTTGTTATATTTACAACTATTTAATGGACACTTTTTACATTTCTCAAATCCAATATAATTTTGGTTTGGTAAAGTTAATAGTGGTTAATGGGAGTATAGTGGTAATGTAGTGGTGAACTACAGCAAATATGACTTTGCATTCCCATTTTTCTCCAATTTCTTTTAGATATTTTAATGCCAATAACACAAATCATAGTGTTATAAAAATAAAATGTAAAAATGTATAAGAATTTTGGTAGATTTACAATGCTAATGGAAATGTGTCATTAAAGAACGACTTTCTGTTAATAAAGTATCTGGTAAGAATCTATTCTATATTACCAATGCATTAAATCACATTAAACATTAATATAAATAAATAAAACAAATCTCATGTCTGAAGTCAAGTGAATTACGGGTCATTGGACAGGAGTCAAATCACAACTGACTTCCGGAAAAGGGGGAGAAACCAATGACATTTGAGGTTATTAAAACAGTAAGTCCCGCCCCTCGACTGCCAAAAATAAAAGTGTTCGAGCAAGCAAAATCAGCAGGCGAGAGGAGATCAAGCGCGAGAGCGTGGGGAATGATCATGCGCGCGCGCGAGGGCTTGTATTGCGTGCAGAGGAGATGTCATGCGCGCGCGCAGGGTTTGAATGAGCTCGCGAGTTCCCGTTTCCTCGCGTGTAGATCTGTAATCCTCTCGTGAATGTCATTTACTGCGCGCGCCAGCATCAGTTGTGCGCTCCGTGAATATTGTCATTGATTTGCCGCCATATTCGAGGAAGGAGTTATTCCCAGGCGTTCGCAAAGAGAGCGACGGCCTGCAATAAGGCTTGAGCATCCCCAGTTAGGGAATCCACTTACTGTAGTGATTCAATCTCTGTTGCAAGGTCTGAATGTGGCATTCAGTACTTCTTTGGAGGAGGTGTCACACGGGAGAAGAGAGGACCCAAGAGCGATAGCAGGTACAATAGTCTTTTAATGAAACAAAGGCAATGAGCCGCAAATGGGCTTTCAAACAGAAAAGTTATTCTTGATAAATGGCAACATAAACAGCAGTAAACCCTGGGCTGGGTAAGCAGGTCCGTGAGAGTTCACAGAGCGAAACCGGCAGCAGCAGCAGATAGGTGAGGCACCGGACCGATCACAGCCTTCAACAGCAGGGTAGCTGGGCAAAGCACAGGTTAGCATACATATAGCCAGAAAAGGTCGACGAGACAAGAACGCATCAAACAGGTCAAGACAAGGGGAGAGTTAGCACTGATGCATACATAACCGTAGTTAATAATCTGGCAGAGGAGAAAGGAGAGAAGGGAACTAGAAGTAGTAACGCTAATCAACGCTAAGAGAAAGAGGGGACAGGTGTGTAAGAGATGAGTGTAATAGCAACAGGTAATGAGAAACATCTGAGTAAGAATGAAGGTGCGTGTGTGGGTAAGTGTGTGTGTAATGGAGGATGTGTGTGCGGGAGTGTGACCAGAAGAGGGAGGAAGAGATAGAGAAGGATACCGGTTCATGACAGGAGGTGAATGTTTCTCCTATTGATAATGTGCCTGTGGTTGTGACTCAACCCCAAAAATATACAGATGCAGCGGGACGTGCATGTATTCAAGAGGGGAGGGTGTAACCCAGGTCACTAAAGAAATCCTGTTAATGTAAGAAAAAGGGAAAAAAGGACTAACACTCATGAATATGTAAAAGTTATTTTATTTTATTTTATTAATATCTGTGAAGAGAAAATAAGAAAATACATAAATTAAAACCATAAAACTAATTTAGAAAAGTTATTTAATTTAATAAGATGAAGATTGGTCCAATTAGACGAGTGGGAAGTTAGCCCCGCCTTAACGGGTGGAGCCAGGGCACAGACGATAGGCTTGTTCGATAGGTTTGTTCTGCACAGACCGATCGGTTTATGACATCAAAGTACCGCGAGAGCAATTCAAAAACATAAGGAGCCGTCTACTTTCTATTCGCTCTTGCGTTACTTTGATGTCATTCACCGATCGGTCTGTGCAGCGCCGGTTCAAGTCGAACAGTTGTTTGAGTCGGTTAGCGCAAATGCTACAGGGAAAATACAGGCCTAGAGTTGGAGTTTTGCCAAACTGAAAACTTCATAATTAAATTATGAATTGAATTCTCTTGGTAAGTGAAATTAATAAATTATCTATTACTGAGTTTTTTTTGTGTAAATGTTTGATAAATGTTGTTCAAATATTAAATGCTGATGCATTATATGCAGTTGTATGTAAAAGACGCATAAGAGTTAATCTTCTGTTTAAAAAATGGGAAGAATATTGCGTGAATGTGTTAACTAATGTTTCAGAGTTAAAAGTTACTTTGAGCAGTTAACAGATGTTATTTTAATGGTTTTGGTCGTGTATTCGCGCTATGAGTTAATGGCTGATCATGACGCACATGATAAGGCCTAAGCACGTCATTTGAAATATGCTCTTCGCATATCTATGTAAATTCAATGTGCTAAAGTTAAAGATGAAAATGAAGTAAAAAATGTTGAATGTTGTTTATATGCAGATTAACTGCTATAATGATGTATATTTTTGAAAGGAATGTGTGCTGTTTCTTATGTCTAGCTGTGTTTCTTTTCCGTCTCCCACTGGACATTTAAGGTACTGCACTATGTTTACTTTCGATTTCTCTCAGTGAACGCAGCCAAGAACAATGGGCACGCAGTTTCTATCGGCTTTGATTCCATCGTTTAAACCTTGGAAATATATGTCTGTAAGTGCAACATTTTACACTAAATAGTGATTTAAAGTGTTTAAGAATTTTTAGATAGAGATTATTGCTATATTTTTATTATAAGCACACTTGATTTGTGTTATTGGTAACATGCTATGTTGTAGCGTACCGACATGCTAATTTCTCTTCTGTTTGTACATAATCTCATTTGAATATAATTTCTCTGTGTTTATTACTTAAAATTATGTGAAAGGAACTATGTACAAACCGTAATGTTAAGCTGGATATGTGTATGTAAATGTGAACATAATGTTCATACATATTTTTCTTTTTGTTTGTAGTTTTACAGAAAAAATATTGAGATCACCAGTAAAGTCACTAAAGTTATGAAGACTGCTTTCTGGAGTTCTTTTTTCAAGTTGTACGCTATCTGTTAAGCCTTTGCTTAAGCTACACAATTGGTCAGAACAGAATAGTAAAAAGACATATACACAGCGGGTGAAAACAGCGGAACTACACAGCCATTGTTACATTGCGATGCACAACTCTTCAGAAGCAAGTAAAGTATGGAGTCACTGTCACGACTACCAGTCCCGCAATCTCTCTCAGTAACCGCCAACGGGTGCCCTCACCCGAATACTGACTGTCTCTTGAACTCCAAATCCCACAATGCCTCACTCTTGCACTGATCTCATTTTCACCTGTGAGTAATGATCACACACAGCTGTTACTCATTCCCAGCCATATATAAACCACACTCACAGCACACTCTGTGCGAAGTCTTGTTTCACTGTTGTGTGCATCTCTGAGCGTTTTTCTAGAAAGTTATCCTGCCTGTGTTTGTGACCCTTGCTGAAACTCTCTCTTTGTTTGTCTGCTGCCTGCCCATTGACCTTCTGCCTGATTCCTGGATCTTGTATTGTCTGCTGCCTGCCTCTGACCCCTTGCCTGGTTCTCTTTACGCCTCGCCTGCCCTGCTACACTGTTCTTGCCGGTACTGGACCCTTGCCTGTTGACTTTGAATAATAAACTGTTGCAAATGGACCTGACTGAGTCTGATGATTCACAACAGAAGACTTCGCCAGAAGAAGGTCCAGCAACGATGTCTGCCTTGTCTGTTGCTTTCTCTGCCCAAGCCAGCCAGCTTGCTGCTCATCATCACCAACTAAACCGCCTGACTTCATTAACCGAAGAATTGATAAAGGCGGTCCAGGCGCTGCAAACCTCTGCTTCAAAGCCGCCTCCAGTGCCTACGCCTCCACCTACTGCCCACGCTCCCCAGCTTCAACCCTCCGCGAGCACGAGCCCCCGCCTTGCGCTTCCTGAGAAGTTCGAGGGGGACCCAAGTAAATGTAAGGGCTTTGTTCTCCAGTGCTCGCTGTATCTTGCCCAACAACCCACGTCTCATTCTACTGATGCCAGTAAAATCGCCTTCGTTTGCTCACTGCTCACCGGTCGCGCTCTGGACTGGATCACAGCGGTATGGAGATCAGATGGTACCGCCTTTTCCACGTTCGCTGAATTTCTTCAGCGGTTCCAGGCAGTCTTCGAACACTCCAAGGAGGGTAAGGGAGCGGAGGATCGTCTCCTGGAACTCACGCAGGGCCGGTCCACCGCTGCTGAGTATGCACTCGAATTCCGCACCCTCGCGGCTCAGACGAACTGGACCGATAATGCGCTGAAGGTGGTCTTCCGGCGAGGCTTAACCCATGAGCTGCAAGCGGAGCTGGCCTGTCGTGATGAGGGGAAGGATCTTGATCAGTTCATCCACCTGTCCATCCAAATAGATAATCTGTTACGATCTCGCCGCCCCGGCAGCAATCGCCCTGTGTCTACCTCCCGCTACCTTTTCACTTCTCGAGCCTCCGGTCCAGCCTCAACGGAAACCAGTGAGCCCATGCAAATAAACGCTTCCAGGCTGACCCAGGAAGAGAAAGAGCGACGGAGGTCACAGAATTTGTGCTTGTATTGTGGCGAGGCTGGTCACTTCCGTCTCAACTGTCCTTCACGACCCCGTCTGAGAGATGTGGCACCGGTGAGTCTGACCATTGATTCTCTCAATCCCAACTCCTGTGTATCTGTACCCCTTGAGTTCACTATTAATGGCCAAGTAGTCTCCACGCCTGCCTTAATAGATTCCGGAGCGGCCGGAAACTTCATGTCCCGAGATTATGCCATGCACCACAAGATTGCTCTGATACCCTGTTCCTCTCCCCTCACAGTCGAAGCAGTCGATGGGCGGCCGCTAGGCTCCGGCCGGGTTTCCCACTGTAGCAACAATGGGTTGTACATTAATATTAATATTAGCTCAAATGATCTATAGGGAATTTTAATAATTAATCATGAATATGATTAATATTTTGTATGTTACAGTTAAATTAATTTATCGCAGCTGAACTAGATTGATATATGAATGATTACCATAACGGGTTATGGTTCGTCATTAATACATCAAATAGTCTTATTTCAGCTCGAAGTAATGGGATAACTTTAATGGAATTAATTTAGTTATCAAACAATCTGTTTTGAACGTAAGATTAACTTAATTCTCAAGGAAAATTATCCTTCTTACAAACACGAGAAAGAGTATCTTTTCCAGGCCTTGAAAAGACAACTTTCTATGTTTGTAAAAGTAGCTTACTTAAATCGTACCAAGATAAAGCATATAGCTAAGATCGAACATTTCAGGGACTAAGTAACATGGGCAATTAAAACAGAGTCAGTCAAGGACATATGGAATTTAATAATTAGACTAATACTACATTGAAACTACGAGTATACACAGAGTAAATACATATTTACAACAGAAACATACGGATGAAAACATTACAAGACCAAACGGATAACAGATGAGAGAGGGAGAGGATGAAAGGGAGAAAGTGAAACTAAAGTTCAGGATGAGAGAGATCACCGAGATGATCTCTGCATGGCAAAATCACAGGCAACCTTTTGAGAGACAGCAAGGAATCAAATCACATTAAAAGTTCAATAAACTTATCTTGCAAAATGGTTCTCTTTGTTGCTGAAGAACGCAGAGTTCATGCGTGTGTCCTAAGACCAGCGTGCGTGTGTTTCTTTAAGAAAGCAGGGCTCGTGCTCTCGTGTCTTCTGGTGAGCGCGGTAGCGGGGTTTTCGAAAGAGTCTTTCTCTTTGAGTTGAAGTTGTCTGCTGCGTTTGCTTCGTGGAGTCCGAAGACGAAAATAAAGAAAAGACTTAAAGAAAATTGAAAACGCTCCCAAAGGGAGCCATAAGGTCTTCTCGCTGACGAGGCGGGTTCGTGAAAATGCAGGAACAAAACAAGACGAAAGGAAATACAGAACAGAACTCTCAGCGGAACGCAGAGTGTAACCGCTTTTCTAGGGCACAGGAATTTCACTCCTCCCTGGGCTTGAGCCAATTGGAATGCGAAATTCCAGGCGGGAGAAAAGTTCTTTGTCTCACTATGAGTTTGATTTGCATGTTTTATGGCAGTCTTAGGATCATGCCATTTCTACATTAAACAATTATAACTGCAGTAAAATGCATTTTATCATAATTTGGTATCCATATCTTTCCTACGGGTATATGGAGGTTTAATTCAAGACCAAATTTGGTATGTCTAAAAGCTACGGCCTAGAAGTACCTTCTTACTCTGTAAGATAAGTATTAAAAGTTCGATTAACAAACTGGGAATAAGACTAACCTAAAATGTGATGTGCATTTACAAGTGGGAATGAAAATTGGACTTTTAAAAAGACCACATGACATATACCTATGAATTCGCAACAGTGTGCACCTCTGAAACATTATTCCTTTAAGGTTTACAAGAATACAAAAACATATCACAGAGAAGAACAATCGTGGAAAAGAGAAATTACATTCAGGTTTGCATATTTCTTCAATGGTTATACATATAAAATAATGTAGGATTTAAGTAGGGTTAAAGATTAACACTAACTCTGCTCTTCTCCTAAAATCTCTGTTGCTGGACATTAGATTAGGCAATAAAACACAGTTCAACACAGGGGGGAAGGGATTGCCAGAGAATGTTAGTGAACCTTCTCTAACTAAAACACTATTGATTAAAGAATACATTTCAAAACCACACCTCTAGAAAATCATAATTATATGATCAAACAAATTAATAAAACATGCATACAGGAAGGTCAAACCCAAATCTGAGTTACATACATTAAAACCATATTTCTATAGGAGGATGTTTGTGTGTGTGTGTGTGTGTGTAGAAAGTTTTAAGTTTCGTTATCTCTCTGTGGTCCAGAGAGGGGAAAGGGGGTTTGGAATTCAGAACTATTCAAAGGTAAGGGAATGTGTTGACTTTTTATCCTCCAAGGTGCAATTTATGTCGTAAAAGTCCATTTGTTGCAGACTAACTGGAGCCAACACAACTGATTTACCTTCGGGGGTTCAGAGTGGGACAGCAAGAAGGAATGTGCGTTTGTGTTCTGATTCAATGAGCCATGATTCATAGCCAATGTGGCTACATTCCCCCTTTTCGTTCGATGAAGTCCCTGTGTGGACATCATCGGACGACAATCATCACAATGGTCACATGGCGGTGAATCATGATGGTCATGTAGCAGGTGGATCATGATGGTCGTGTAGCAGGTGGATCATGACAGTAGGAAGGCAGGTGTTTCTTGGAGCTGAGGATTCAGCTCGATGAGGTTCGGCGTGGTCTCTGACTTGACACCCCCTTTCCGGGGATTCCGTCTGAAACCTTTGGACACAGCTTTCGTGCGCTTGGCTGTATCGCATCTCGTTGAGTCTTCTGTACAGGATGGAGACCAACCTAGTGTTAGGGTGTGGCTGATTACCTGCAAAGGTGCACAGCCCAATGTCGGCGGCGTTCCAGCCTCGGACCGCAGATGAAGTGTTCAGAACGGGCCGTCGAGCCGGTGCTCGGAGGGCTTTGTTGGCAGGAGCAATGTCCATGAGTTGGGACCCCCTTTTCTCACTACGGAGTTCCAGTCCTGGATTCAAGGTGACGTTGAAGTTTTTGGAGGATGGTAGTTTCAGTGCTGTCTGGTACTCTTTGCTGGGAAGCTGGTACCATGTCAGGCCATCAAGGTGTAGGATGACACCTTTCAGTACTTGAAGTCTCATTTTCTGGTTGAGCATGTTGACACGGCTGGTTGTGTCATGCTGGTCGTGAGTGACAGTGGCGGTGTGCACAGGTGTGTTAGCACGCCACCTTTCAGCTGCAATCTCTGCTTGTGTGTTGGTGACTTTGCTGACCAGGGGGTGCAACCCGCAGATTTCTTCAGCGTTGTCTCTGAGTAAGGGTTTGCTAAGGCAGAGATAATGAATGTCTTTGGTCATAGTACACAGGTGCAGGTTTGGAGCTGAGTACCGTTGTGTGTCGCTGTCGTGGTAGGCCACCACGTCTGGAGGGCTTATCTTGATGTGGGTGTTGTTTTTCCAAAACCTGACCTTGACAATGTCTGTAAGTCTGTAGACTTGGCTTGACTCGATGATAGGCAGATTTAGGAGAAAACCCACTTCTCTCTGCTCGGGATCGACGCAGAGTGAGATGGCGCTACCCAGAGAGTAGGCCAGGTGTATTTGTAGGAGGTCAGCTGGCATGTTGATGGTGGAAGCCAGCACAGTTAGCATCAGGCTTAGTATCAGGTACGGTGGGATTACACCTGTGGCTAGGCTGTCATTGGAGGAGTTAAGCTCCCACAGCATGTCTGTCGTTAGCGCTGTAACCAGCTGAGTCTGGACAAAGTCACTCTGTAAGACAGTAAACAGCGGCTTCATGGAGTTTGCGGTCTGGTTTGCTGCATTTACACTGGACGTACCAATGTTAAACAGAGTTCTGGTGGCAGCTACGACTCGGAGCAACACTCCCAGGAGCCGTCTGGAGTGGTGGTTGGTGCTTAGGAGTCCCGATTGTGTGACAGTCACTTTCTCAAGTTGGTTGAACATGTGTTCGACCTTGGCCTCGGCATGAGAGAGGGAGTCCTCTGTCCGTCGGGCACTTGTCCAGATGTATTGGGCTACGGAGCTGGGGTAGTGTGCTCGGTAGACCGGGCGGGGCTGGATGAGTCGAACATGCACTTGCTGGGGGTAGGTCCTGCCGTCGGTGATCTGGAGTCTCAGTTGTTCTCTCAGTGGCAGCTGTCCTCTGGTTGGCTGACAGTACAGCATGGCGAACCACAGCAGCAACCTGGTACAGACAACAGGGAGAGAGAGAGAGAAAGGGGAGGAAGAAGCCAGCAAGGCTTGTCTTTGATTGGACAGGGCAGTCTTTTTACTTCGTGGGCGGCGACTGGGTTTAGTTCGCCTTGGCCCATGTTTTGCCACATCTTGCTGTCGGCTTATCGCTTGCTTCAGTGTCTCGTCAGTGTCTCTGGTGCTGCTGTGTGTAGCACATGATGCGTTATAGACGAACATTAGCAGTTTACCCCCCTTTGTGCGCCGTGGCATTACATGCCTTGGCATAGTGATGTCAATCGGTGCACAACTCATAATGTTGTTCTGTACGCGCAGCATGTGCGTTGTGTCATGCACTGGTCTGAGGCACTGGTTGTCAGTGAGGTCAGACGGCGTGTGAGGGTGGATAAGGAAAGTCTTTATGTAGGTGACAGAAGCCGGAATGTCCGTTATGTTTGTCTTTGTAAACACCGGAGCCAGCGTAAGCGGCTCTGGGGTAGGTAGTGTAAGATGTAAAGTTCTTAAGCTGTGTGTAAGCTCTTCAACCTTTAGGGTGGGTGGGTGGGTTGAAAGTGACCACAGCTTGTTGTTTAATGCGCCAGGCTTGGCAATGGTTTGAGTGAGGTCATGTCGCTGCAGGTCAGTCATGACATTGAGGCAGCAAGTGTCAAAGTCTTTGGTGGGCTGTAAGGTGCAGGGTAGCGGATTCGAACCTTCAGTTGGTGCTGAGTCTGTGTCTTTTTGGCTGGCTGTGGGAGTTCCCATGAACTCTGTGACCGTTGTGACCTGACCGTCTGGCTGTGACTGGAGGGGGCAAAGTTCTCGTACTTGAGCCCAGACTTTGAGCTGTTTCAAGTCCAGTAACGGTTCAAAACGATCTAGAAGGTCTCTGCCGATGAGGAACGGAAAAGTGTCCATTTTTGAGATGAACACGGGATGGACTAGACTCAAAGGACCAATTGTCAGGTGAATGTGGGCTACCTGTTCGAGCCGGATGTCATGTTGACTGTATGACTGTGCGTTCAGTTCACAAGTTTGAGGTGTAAGAGTTCGGTCTTGTCTCTTAGCTTCAAATTGGAGTCTTTGGAACAGTTGATTTGAGATCACCGTAATGTCCGATCCTGTGTCTATCAGGGCTTCCATGCTGACTTCCTTTTCCAACGTGATGTTCAGGTAGAGTTTTTGGGCCACCCCCTTTTTGATCAGGTTGCCCAAAAACATTGGCATCGGGACAGGTGTAACGGTCGTTGGGTGGTTAGGACCGGTCCCGTGTAGCTTGCTGTGGAGGCAGTTAGACAGAACAGCGTTTCCTGGTACCTTGGTATTTTGGTACCTGGTGTGAGGAAGTGTGCCGTCTCGTTCAGGGTGTGCAGCTGTCAGCTGTGGAGCTTTGGTGATGTTGTCACCTTGTGATGTGACAGTTAGCTCTGTGGTCTGTGGATGATCGGCTCTTCTTGGGTCGCCGGCCGGCTTCCCGGAATCTTTCAGAGCGCTCGCTCTGGTGCTTTGGACGAGCACCACCGCGATTGTGTTGCCCTCTGCTGGTTTGGAACGGTCGTGACTTTCTGTAAAAATGTCTGTGACTGTGGTGTTGTGGGACACCCTCTAAAGTCAGTTTTGAACAGTGTTCAGAGACAGAATAGATTGTGGGGTTTTTCACAGTCTTTTCAGAAATAGTCTTTTGCTTGGTGTAAGCTTTATGGGCTAAGTCACGCAGCTGTTGTGTAGACATGCTACGTGGGCACGCGGCCACGCCCAAATGGTAACTTAAAGTAGGATGTAGGTTTCTGAGGAACAGAGTTTTAAAGTTGATGTCCTGTTCCATCCCGGGCTCATTCCGGGCTCATTCCGGACTACGAAAAAGGCTTGTCGGAGTCGGTTGTAGTAGATCTGGGGGTGTTCACGCCGACCTTGCTTGAGGTCTACAGCAACGATGAAACCTTGATCGGAGTCTGGATCAGAGAATTCACGGATCAGAGCTTGCCGTAATTGTTGGAAGTCCGTTTTGACAGCCTCAGTTTGACGGTCTAGGAAGCTACGAACATCACTGCTAGCCGTTATTCTTAACAGATACAAATTGTCCCAAGCTGTC
>NC_139973.1:29694265-29830265 GCF_963993115.1 Abramis brama
ACGTTGGCGACAGTTTGCAAGTGAAAGTCAATGTCTTTTAAATAAGCATGAATGTCACAACCTTCTGCAGAATCTGGATCGAACATAGGAATGTTTCGAGCTAGCTTGTCAAGTTCTCGGGGGGTCGTGCCGTGGTTAGTGGCATGGGTTGTCTGAAGGGGTCCTCCCCCTTTTTCTGCTGACAGGTGTTCTTGAAAGCTGGCTGGTGATGTCTTGAGCCGTGGGCTTACATCTCCCTTTTCAGTTTTGGGTTCTTGGCTGAAAGGGTTGGGGTGGCTGGCCGGGAGAAACTCTGTGATGTGTGTTTCTCCGTTCCAGCCACTCTGCAGTCTGTAAGAATGTCTCAGTTCTGCATGAACAGTGTCAAGTTCATCTTGGAGCTCATCTCTCTGCAGAGTAAGCTCGCCGATTATAGCTCGGGCCATTTGCAAATGTTTTTCACAGGCCCTGGCTTTTGCTTCTGCTTCTTTTCGTTCAGTCTCGGCTCTCTCTAGGAGAGCGTCACTTTGTTGGAGTTTTTCGTCGAGTTCTTTTCTGGTTTCTCTCTCCAACTGTTCTCTTTGGTCTGTGTCGAGGCGCAGATCTTGCAGGGCATTTCGAAGTCTTTCTACTTCTTTCTGTAGCTCTGGATCTGTGGCGTCCTCTTTCTCGCGCTGGTACTGGGTTTCGAGGAGGAGCTGATCAAGGCGACTTTGGGTTCGGGCCTGGTCCTTCCGGGCCTCCTCCGCTTGAAGCTTAAGCGTTATGGCTTGCTGCTCCAGGTCGATGTTGCGCCGTTCGCTGAGCCTCGCCTGGGCGACGGCGTTGTGGGTGACGCTGCTGACGATCCTGGTATCTTTGTAGTTGTAGCTTCGGGTAGGATCGTGTGTTATCAGTTCGTCTAGCTCGGTGTCCAGTTGCGTTTGGCTCAGATGCTGCAGGTCACTGGCGTCCTTGGCTAAGTGCTCCCGATAGACCGCGGGACTGGATGCACGGGACATATTGGCTTCGCTGTAGGCGAGAGAAACACAGCACACACACAAAGAGACCAATGCAAGTTCGTTCTAAGGTTAATGAGCTATACTCATACGGGCTATGCCGTTTATGAGAATTTTGGGCTAACTGATGCACAGTTAGACAGTTAGCAGAGCCAATTGACTTGGGTCGAAGGACCCGAACTAGAGATTTAACAGGCAGTAGCCTCGCGGGTCAAGTGATGACACCGGCTGTTTGGTTTGTCGCTCTATTATTTAGCTTCCTTGGTGGCTCTCGTAGGTTACTTGTCTCTAGGTGAAAATGAAAGAAACAAATCACAACCGAACAAAGGATAGAAAAGACTGAGGTAAAACAAAACACTAGTGATGACTAGGTCTGAAATTAAATAAACAGAATAGTAACACAGTACGTGTTCAAGAGGATAAAGAGACCTAAGCTATTACCACTGCTAGGGTTTAGGATAGGGCCAACAGGTGAGTGGGGCTATCGGGGTAGAAAACCTAGGAAGATGGTGTGGCTTAGAGAAGAGATGGGCCAACACTTAAAATATCCGGGAGATATCTAGTGTTCTGTGGCTTATAGTAAGTGGAATGGGTTTTACTAAATTTAGTTTACCTGCGGTGAATTGAGGTCATTCAGGTGGAAACCAGTGGCTCGGTCAACCTCTCCGACGGTTCTCCAACACTTGACCGCAGTGCTCTCGGGCAACCTCGTCTCTTGGTACCACGGTGTGCCCACTCAAACCACTTGCGACTTTAAACACAAAGTGGCAACGCCAAGGTGTCAATCATCAGACGGCACGGAAAGATTGAGTTTTCCTCGGAACTCTCCTTTCGGAGTGGTCCTTTCAGCAGACCCCAGTTCGAGTGATTGTCTCAAAATTGCCTTGTGTGTCGCTGACGTTGACTTAACCTTTTGGCGGGCCAAATTGCTGATGTCGGGGTGGCGTGCCACAACCGGAGGTACGAGATTCGGAAGAGTCCGAGACACACGGCCAGTGCCAGGTAGCGTCGGACAGATGACCTCGCTCGCGGAAACCAACCCGAGATGACTGCAACTCACCACAGTGCTCTAGTGAATGCCACCTATAAATACACAAAGGATAAACAAATGAAACTTAAAGTGAATTAAGGCTAGTTTGTTTAAACCAAATGGATTAGTTATCTATGTGGCAATAAGAGTCAAAGGTTTTACTAAATAATAATAAACAAAAGGAGATTATGATAATGTTACTTATCAAAATGACCTAACCCAAGAGAGAGAAGGAAAAAGTAGAAATAAAATAGAATAAAAACAAAAATTGAAAATAAAAATGAAAATGAAATGACAGGAGGTACCCAGGAGAAGAGGGAGGCCGCAGTAGTGGGTTTTCACCACAAAGGGGCGTACCCCCTCTCTGTGCTTAACCTGGCACACAGAGAACTTAATTCAAATCAAAAATTCAAAACTTGTTTAAATTAAAATTTAAAATAAGCATGTAAGGAAATGTGAAAATCAGAATGATATCTTATAATAATCCAGATACAATAAAGTATCAGTCCTATTTATAAAAATAATCAGGAGAGAAATACGATAAAAGAGTGAAAGGAGGAAAATAGTGATGCCGACTTAGTATCCACAAGGCCACACGATGGTGCTGTTTCCTCCAAGTGGATATCAGTGGCTGAATAGACAACTCAATTTAAATTTAAAATTCAAACGTTTAAATCAAATTTAAATGAACATGTAAAGAAAATGTAAAAGGAGAACTGGTAACAGTGCCATAACTATAAAATAAATCAAAATAGAAAAGTGGAAATAAACAATTCCTGACAGGATTTGAAGAGAGAGAAAAGAGAGCTGAGTGAACCGACCTAGCGGGAGGCGGCCACTAGGTGCCGTTGTTTCCTCTAAGGGAATGGCTGGGATTTAATCTAAGTTTTAATTCAAATCTAGTTTGAACCAAACTCAGAGTAAATGTATCAGTCAAAGGCAGGAAAATTGTGTAACACAAAATAATATTTGCACGAGCAAAGCTGTAAATGCGAATAGTTATTTAGAGTTTAAACATTAATTCACAGGGAAATGAATTCAGCCGTAAAGAGAGCGTTATCTGATAACTGGCCACGAGATGGCGTAATTGTGCTCATGCAGGCTGACGTCAGTGGGAGTGGTGCTGACGTCGGATGACTCGGTGGGGCGCGTAATTTGAGAACTGCCACACACTTAAAGGACGCCCTCTGGCGTTTAGTCAATGGAATTACACACAATTTTCATGTGATTCAAAGCTAAGAGCTTTCAGCTCGCGTCACGCGCTCGTCGCGCTGATTTTCTGCAACAATCACAAATAGAAAAACACTTTAGATCTCAGCGGATCTCTCTGTGTCAGTTAACTGCACAGAAGGGTGTCTGCAGGATTCTTTTCGCTGCAAAAACACACAAATGTAAACAACAGGAATTTTACGTCTGTCGTTATAAATTTAGATTTTCCTTAAATCTAACAAAGCTCCAATTTACAAATCTATCATCAAACCTGTGTTGTTTATATGATTTTTGATTTGCGTAGGTTCACAGTGAGTAGCTAAGTCACTGAGTAACCCACAGGAGAAATCGTCTTAGCTGGACATTATTGGACTAACCATAACTTCAACTAGCGATAATTTATTCAGGCCTTACTTATACTGCTGAGGGGGGGAAACTCGCCCCGATCAGACTTACGTCTCGCACTAGAAAGAGATTCCTTCGTCTTAATAGGCGGTTTATTAATATCAACATGTACACTGCAAAGAGTTTTGTTTCGTCTTTACAGGCACAGGTTCATATGGACTGCAGTCTACTCACATTTAACAGTGTTAAAATTTGTCTAGTCATATTTTAGCAACTTGTTAAAAATGTAACGTTGCTGACTTCGGCTTTTTGCCTTGGTCAGTTAGAAGTGAGTTCGCGTTTGCGACTTATCTCACAAATTCATAATTTCATAATGCGCAAAAATTATTAATAACCATATAAACAGATTGAAACTGAATATTGCCCATAACAAAGTTTGAAATGCCCCGCATTCGTTCCACCAAACTGTAGCAACAATGGGTTGTACATTAATATTAATATTAGCTCAAATGATCTATAGGGAATTTTAATAATTAATCATGAATATGATTAATATTTTGTATGTTACAGTTAAATTAATTTATCGCAGCTGAACTAGATTGATATATGAATGATTACCATAACGGGTTATGGTTCGTCATTAATACATCAAATAGTCTTATTTCAGCTCGAAGTAATGGGATAACTTTAATGGAATTAATTTAGTTATCAAACAATCTGTTTTGAACGTAAGATTAACTTAATTCTCAAGGAAAATTATCCTTCTTACAAACACGAGAAAGAGTATCTTTTCCAGGCCTTGAAAAGACAACTTTCTATGTTTGTAAAATTAGCTTACTTAAATCGTACCAAGATAAAGCATATAGCTAAGATCGAACATTTCAGGGACTAAGTAACATGGGCAATTAAAACAGAGTCAGTCAAGGACATATGGAATTTAATAATTAGACTAATACTACATTGAAACTACGAGTATACACAGAGTAAATACATATTTACAACAGAAACATACGGATGAAAACATTACAAGACCAAACGGATAACAGATGAGAGAGGGAGAGGATGAAAGGGAGAAAGTGAAACTAAAGTTCAGGATGAGGGAGATCACCGAGATGATCTCTGCATGGCAAAATCACAGGCAACCTTTTGAGAGACAGCAAGGAATCAAATCACATTAAAAGTTCAATAAACTTATCTTGCAAAATGGTTCTCTTTGTTGCTGAAGAACGCAGAGTTCATGCGTGTGTCCTAAGACCAGCGTGCGTGTGTTTCTTTAAGAAAGCAGGGCTCGTGCTCTCGTGTCTTCTGGTGAGCGCGGTAGCGGGGTTTTCGAAAGAGTCTTTCTCTTTGAGTTGAAGTTGTCTGCTGCGTTTGCTTCGTGGAGTCCGAAGACGAAAATAAAGAAAAGACTTAAAGAAAATTGAAAACGCTCCCAAAGGGAGCCATAAGGTCTTCTCGCTGACGAGGCGGGTTCGTGAAAATGCAGGAACAAAACAAGACGAAAGGAAATACAGAACAGAACTCTCAGCGGAACGCAGAGTGTAACCGCTTTTCTAGGGCACAGGAATTTCACTCCTCCCTGGGCTTGAGCCAATTGGAATGCGAAATTCCAGGCGGGAGAAAAGTTCTTTGTCTCACTATGAGTTTGATTTGCATGTTTTATGGCAGTCTTAGGATCATGCCATTTCTACATTAAACAATTATAACTGCAGTAAAATGCATTTTATCATAATTTGGTATCCATATCTTTCCTACGGGTATATGGAGGTTTAATTCAAGACCAAATTTGGTATGTCTAAAAGCTACGGCCTAGAAGTACCTTCTTACTCTGTAAGATAAGTATTAAAAGTTCGATTAACAAACTGGGAATAAGACTAACCTAAAATGTGATGTGCATTTACAAGTGGGAATGAAAATTGGACTTTTAAAAAGACCACATGACATATACCTATGAATTCGCAACAGTGTGCACCTCTGAAACATTATTCCTTTAAGGTTTACAAGAATACAAAAACATATCACAGAGAAGAACAATCGTGGAAAAGAGAAATTACATTCAGGTTTGCATATTTCTTCAATGGTTATACATATAAAATAATGTAGGATTTAAGTAGGGTTAAAGATTAACACTAACTCTGCTCTTCTCCTAAAATCTCTGTTGCTGGACATTAGATTAGGCAATAAAACACAGTTCAACACAGGGGGGAAGGGATTGCCAGAGAATGTTAGTGAACCTTCTCTAACTAAAACACTATTGATTAAAGAATACATTTCAAAACCACACCTCTAGAAAATCATAATTATATGATCAAACAAATTAATAAAACATGCATACAGGAAGGTCAAACCCAAATCTGAGTTACATACATTAAAACCATATTTCTATAGGAGGATGTTTGTGTGTGTGTGTGTGTGTGTAGAAAGTTTTAAGTTTCGTTATCTCTCTGTGGTCCAGAGAGGGGAAAGGGGGTTTGGAATTCAGAACTATTCAAAGGTAAGGGAATGTGTTGACTTTTTATCCTCCAAGGTGCAATTTATGTCGTAAAAGTCCATTTGTTGCAGACTAACTGGAGCCAACACAACTGATTTACCTTCGGGGGTTCAGAGTGGGACAGCAAGAAGGAATGTGCGTTTGTGTTCTGATTCAATGAGCCATGATTCATAGCCAATGTGGCTACACCACGTCACTCAAGAGATCCGCATGCGGACTGGAGCCCTTCACTGTGAGACCATCCAATTCTATGTACTTCACACTCCACACACACCTGTCATCCTGGGCCTGCCCTGGCTCCGCAAGCACGACCCACACATCCAGTGGGCAACCGGCCAAATCGTCTGTTGGGGAAAGAACTGTCATGCTACCTGTCTCACCACTGTCACACCATTATCAGTCCAAAGCATCATCGAGCCCTGGGAGGACGCTGTGATGAACCGCCTCCCATCCGTGTATCACGATCTGTCGGAGGCCTTCAGCAAGACAAAAGCCTCCAGGCTTCCTCCTCACCGTACCAACGACTGTGCCATCGATCTGCTGCCGGGCACCACGCCTCCCAAGGGCCGAGTTTTCCCACTCTCCCAACCAGAAACCGAGGCCATGCGAAAATACATTGAGGAGGAACTCGCGAAGGGCTTCATACGTCCCTCAACGTCCCCTGCATCGGCCGGGTTATTCTTTGTGCAGAAGAAAGACGGCGGTCTCCGACCCTGTATTGATTATAGAGCTCTTAATGACTGCACAATCAAGTTCCGCTACCCGCTGCCCCTAGTGCCCGCCGCCTTGGAACTCCTTCGCACGGCCAGATTCTACACTAAACTGGATTTGCGGTGTGCCTATAACCTGATCCGCATCCGCGAAGGGGACGAGTGGAAGACCGCCTTTTCCACCTGCACGGGGCACTATGAATATCTGGTTATGCCATTCGGCCTGGCAAACAGTCCAGCTGTCTTCCAGTCTTTCATAAATGATGTATTCCGAGATATGCTCCACCGAACTGTTATCATTTACATTGACGACATCCTGATTTATTCAGACACCTTAAAAGACCACATCCAGCACGTCCGGGCAGTCCTCCAAAGACTCATCCAGCATCAACTCTACGCTAAGATCGAGAAGTGTGATTTCCACCAGACCACTACAACATTCCTGGGTTATGTCATCAGTCCAGAAGGCGTGGCAATGGACGAGAGTAAGGTCAAGGCAGTTTTGAGCTGGCCTCAACCCACCTCCCTGAAGGAGTTGCAACGCTTCCTTGGGTTTGCGAACTTTTACCGCCGCTTCATTAGGGACTTCAGCACGGTGGCAGGGCCCCTTACCTCTCTGGTGCGGAAAAGCACGTCGTGTCTCCCCTGGAATGAGGGCGCCACCCACGCCTTCAACCAACTCAAGCAACGGTTCACCACAGCCCCCATCCTGCACCATCCCAACCCAGAGTTGCCCTTTGTAGTGGAAGTGGACGCCTCTAACACAGGCCTAGGCGCCATTCTGTCTCAACAGCAGGGATCTCCACCCAAGTTATACCCCTGTGCCTACTACTCCAGGAAGCTCAACGCGGCAGAGCGGAACTACGATGTAGGTGATCGTGAACTGCTGGCTATGAAAGCCGCTTTCGAGGAGTGGCGGCACTGGCTGGAGGGAGCCTCACACCCCTTCACTGTACTCACGGACCACAATAATCTAGAGTACCTCCGCACAGCCAAGAGGTTGAACCCCAGACAAGCCAGATGGTCTCTGTTCTTCACTCGGTTCCAATTCACGGTCACTTACCGTCCCGGTTCTAAGAACACTAAGGCTGATGCTTTGTCTCGTCAATATGACTCGGACCTGACCTCCCAGACTCCTGAAACAGTTCTGAACCCCGACCTCGTCCTCGGTCCTATCCAGTGGGATATTGAAACCGAGCTCAGTCAGGCCAACGCCCAGATAGAAGTTCCCCCAGACTGTCCATGTCCCCGAAGCACTCCGGAAAAGGGTCCTGGAACACGTACACGCTCTCCCCAGCTCTGGGCACCCAGGAATCACGGCCACCATTCAACTCCTCCAGAACCACTACTGGTGGCCCACCTTAGTCCGCGACGCCAGCAGGTTCATCCAGCAGTGCCAGAACTGTAACACTCAGAAAGCGTCCCGACTACTGCCCGCCGGTCTACTCCATCCTCTCCCAGTCCCACAACGCCCCTGGTCACATATTGCCATCGATTTTGTTACTGATTTACCCCCCTCCGACGGTCACACCACCATCCTCACAGTGGTAGATCGTTTCTCCAAAGCCTGTCGTCTTATTCCGCTCGCCAAACTCCCCACTGCTCTGCAGACGGCTGAACACCTCTGCAACCTGGTATTCCGATTTTATGGGCTGCCCGAAGATATCGTGTCCGACAGGGGTCCCCAATTCACCTCTCGAGTCTGGGCAGCCTTCTTCCAGATGCTCCAGATTAACGTGAGCCTTACGTCCGGATACCATCCCCAGGCCAACGGACAAGTCGAGCGCCTCAACCAAGAAATCATCCGGTTCCTTCGGTCTTACTGCCACCTTCATCAAGAGGATTGGAGTCGGTACTTAATGTGGGCTGAGTACGCCCAGAACTCCATCCGAAAACACTCCACGGGTCTGACCCCCTTTCAATGTATCCTCGGCTTTCAACCACCCCTGTTCCCATGGTCCGGCGAACCCACTAACGTTCCCTCCGTGGATGATTGGTTAAGGCGCAGTGAGGAGACATGGAACCTTGCACACACTCACCTCCAGCGGGCCATAAATCGCTGCAAGAGACAGGCCGACCGTCACCGTCGACCCAACCCAGAGTACCAACCTGGCCAGTGGGTGTGGCTCTCTACTCGAGACCTCCGCCTCCGGCTCCCCTGCAAGAAACTCAGCCCGAGGTATGTGGGTCCATTTAAGATCCTCCGGCAGATCACCCCATTATCCTATCGTCTTGCCCTGCCTAATCACCTTCGCATTGCTCCCACTTTCCATGTTTCACTGCTCAAGCCGGCCACGGACCCCATCGAGGAAGGGGAGGAGAGGTCCGCAGAGCCAACTCCCCAATCCATCCTAGTGGAGGGCGAAGAGGCCTACCGAGTCCACCAACTGCTAGACTCCAGGCGCCGGGGCGGCAATCTCCAGTATCTAGTTGATTGGGAAGGGTTCGGTCCAGAGGAACGGTCATGGGTCAACGCCAAAGATATACTGGACCCCACGCTCACTCAGGAGTTCCATCTAAACCACCCGAACAAGCCTGCTCCTCGACCACGTGGTAGACCCCGTCGTCGCCAGCATCCTCGCGCCAGGAGTCGCTCGCAGGGGGGGGGCTCTGTCACGACTACCAGTCCCGCAATCTCTCTCAGTAACCGCCAACGGGTGCCCTCACCCGAATACTGACTGTCTCTTGAACTCCAAATCCCACAATGCCTCACTCTTGCACTGATCCCATTTTCACCTGTGAGTAATGATCACACACAGCTGTTACTCATTCCCAGCCATATATAAACCACACTCACAGCACACTCTGTGCGAAGTCTTGTTTCACTGTTGTGTGCATCTCTGAGCGTTTTTCTAGAAAGTTATCCTGCCTGTGTTTGTGACCCTTGCTGAAACTCTCTCTTTGTTTGTCTGCTGCCTGCCCATTGACCTTCTGCCTGATTCCTGGATCTTGTATTGTCTGCTGCCTGCCTCTGACCCCTTGCCTGGTTCTCTTTACGCCTCGCCTGCCCTGCTACACTGTTCTTGCCGGTACTGGACCCTTGCCTGTTGACTTTGAATAATAAACTGTTGCAAATGGACCTGACTGAGTCTGATGATTCACAACAGTCACACAGTGATGAGAAAGATAAATCTCAAGCCTTTGAGATTAGATCACAATCTTCTAGCTGCAAGTCATCTCAACGATCAAGTCGGTCATCAGCAAGCGTGGCAGCGACTCGAGCTCAAGCTAAAGCCGAAGCAGCTCGAGCTAAAGCATCTTATGCAGAAAAAGAAGCAGCTATGATGAGGAAAAAAGCAGAAGTAGAAGCAGATCTATTCTTGCTACAATCTCAAAAAGAAGCAACTGCAGCGTCTGCTGAAGCAGCGATTTATGAGGCAGCAGCTGACATAAAGGAGGGAAATATAGGTGAATTGGACCATGAGACAAACTTAGTTTGCACTCAGCGTACTGAAGAGTATGTTCAGAAGCATATAATGGAACAACATCAGCAGCGGTTTCCTGATACTCCGATTTTACAGTCATCCATGAGGAGCGCTGAACCTCTTCAGTGTGAAGCTACAGTAACATCTCCACATGTACATCCATCGTATGGAATGGAGGAGTTAAAAATAAAACATGAGACAAGGGATAGCCAGAGAGGCGAAGATCATGGACATCACTCTGCTTTTGAGGCTTCTCCTATTCCCAGCTTTAGAGCTCCCATGGTTAACCTGCCATACACATCTGATTTAGCTAACTACATGGTAAGAAAAGAGATAGTGAGTTCTGGTCTTGTGAAGTTCGATGATCACCCTGAGAACTACTGGGCCTGGAAATCCTCTTTTCAAGATGACACAAAAGACCTCGGATTAACAGCTAGAGAAGAGCTCGACCTTCTCACAAAATGGCTCGGCCCAGAGTCATCCATGCAAGCAAAATGGATCAGATCGGTTCATGCGCACTATCCTATAGCAGGTGTCCGTATGCTTTGGCAGCGATTGGAAGAGTGTTACGGGAGCCCAGAAGTAATTGAGAATGCACTGTTGAGAAAACTGGAGGAGTTTCCAAACATTTCTAATAGAGATGGGCAAAGACTCAGGGAGCTAGGAGACATGCTCATGGAATTGGAATCTGCAAAGACGGGGGACATTTACCAGGTTTAGCAATTATTGGCACTGCAAGGGGAGTCAATCCCATCATTGAGAAGCTTCCCTTTAATCTGCAGGAAAGATGGATCACTCATGGAGCTAAGTATAAAGAGGATTATCATGTCTCTTTTCCACCATTTGGCTTCTTTGTGCAGTTCATTTGCGACCAAGCAAGAATAAGAAATTATCCCAGTTTTTTGTTATCTATGCAGAGTTGTCTTAAACAGGAGAAATTTTCACGGATCAGCAACAAAATACCTGTGTCAGTAAGGAAAACTGAAGTGTTAGAAAACAGTAAAGAGAAGAACCAGAACCAATCAACCTCCAGAACAAAAGATTTTGGACCCTAGTAAGCAATGTCCAATTCACAATGTAAAAGTTTATACGATGAAATACCGTTCCAAATTATTTTACATCCTATCAGGACATATAAATAATCCCGCGGTATCTAAAGAGCCTAACCTTTAGTCGTACTTTTAAGAGTTAGGTGATCAGTCTCTACAAATTCGTATTTTATTATAAATATAATAAGGATTATAAATATAATAAATGTCCCCTTCGTAGTATAAGTCTACCTGTTTAGGTACTCTTCAACCGTGTTTGCTATACAACAATAACCCTGTTATAAGTTGTTTCTTTAGCCAGGCGTGTCAATCAATCAAACAGTGCATACTGATTATTCACATATCAGAATTCATGCTCACCCTCTGTAGTTTTCCCCCGGTTCGGATCGTCCTGATCCAGGAAAGAAAAGGTGAAGCGTACTCAAAAATTCCAAGTTCCAGTCAGATGATTTTGAATAAATGTTTAACAATATTTATTAAAAGAATCAAAAATGAAAAGAATACTTGTTACAGAATATAATAGAGTACTTAGACTAACAGAGTAATATTAGCTATGCTTAAACAGCTTCTTGCATTCAGGAACTGCTGGGGTCCTGAATTGGAGATTGCAAGGATGAGCCCTTATCCGTCTCCAGTTCCTTTCTTTTATAATCCAGATTCGAATACCTTTCGTCATATTTACTGTAAGGCAAATCACATGTGCAGATGCTGATCCCAGCAAATGTCTTAACACTCTTATCCGTAGTTGCTTGACTGTCCAGTCGACGGAAATCCCCCCAGAAGATACAATAGCTTCTCTGTATGTGTGGACAAAGACCCATGTCACTGCTCTCTCATGTGACTTTGAGAGTAGCAGCGATGGACAGAAAAACTTTTCATACAAAGCAATTATCATTGAACAGTCATGTGTTCTAAAAGACCAAGAATTGCATCTGCAGCAGTATTGGGTACAGGCTTCTTATTATGGCCCTTTCTGCGTTGTCGGCGAGTTTGAGGTATGGGTGAAGTGAATGAAATGCCGCTCTCAGGTGGATCCTCGTGACTTGACATCACACCCCCTTTCGGCATTAAATGAGCTTCTTTAATTCTTCTAAACTTGTTCAATCTAGCTCTAGGTTTTCTTGGTTTCAGTTTATCTACAAAATCTCTTACACCAAATCTATCCATTTTGCTCACAAAATCAGTACAGTAGATACTTGGGGTAATGCCGTCAAATTCTATCTCGTACAGTCTATGACTAATCCCATCATTTTTACATATCATCACTTTTAATGAGTTGGCTTGATCCTGGCTCATCCCAACTTGATGACACCAGGTTCTCAGACTCTGGATAACCTTCTGCCTGTACCACGGTTTGAGTGCTGGCTTCCACTGAAACTCGTGTTTGTTCCGCCAGACTTTCAGCAGTCTGTCCAAGTTCACTTGGTTGACTGCGAAGATGAGTCCTCTTTCGGCCACATCCAGAGTCAACGGTACCATTGTCCAGACTCCAGGGGCCTTTGATATGAGGACTCTCTGCGGGGACATAAACACAGCTATAATTGAATTTTTGTCTAGCACTTCCGGGTTGGCTAGGATTATCCAGAACCCAATGCCTGTAAACCATTCCTATTATTTCTTTTAAACCTCCATTTTTCTTTTTCTTTAGATACACCCGTGGTTCCAGGTGATATCTGGTAGCTGCATAATTATTTCTGTAGCCAGCCTGTACGGTTAGAATTTCACTGACCTTACAGCATTTAAATTTCATTGCCATGCACCATTCTATATAAATCTTTGACACCCAAGGACCACTACGGTCCATTCTTTTTCCTCGTTGAGTCACAGTCACTTGTACAATTTCATCCATCTTTACATTTTGTATTACAGTACAATTTGAACAGAGGTCTTGCCGCTGATTCATCAGAAAACATCTTATTCTTAAACCTCCTGGAAGCTTTCCACATATAACACAGTTCGTCTGTTTTTTAACTACATTTCTTGGTCCACAAATTTCATTTGAGATGCAGTCTATGTATCGTTTCCTTTGCCATCCAGAAGCTGATGCATCCTATTGGTAGGTTATAAAAGGGTTTGTCAGCTCAATATTGAAACAACATTCTTTACCAGCTTTTATCAGTTTTGTTACATAAAACCAATCATTACTAACTATCAATATTGCTATACCACACATCACATAATCATCATAGTACTCTGCAATCATCATTATCATAAATGCAGTTGCAACTACAGTTATTTCATAGACAGTCATTTTTGTACCTTCAATTTCTACTCTTCTTGTGGCAAGTATTATAAGATACAAAATCACCAATAGTGTAGAAGAGAGTACTATGTACTTTACAGATTGGATCTCAAGATAATACTTCAATAAATCACATGCAAAAAGTATTATATTAAGTGTTGCCAATCTGATCATGCCTCTAAGTCCAAAAATGGATTTTATCTTAGGGCTTTTCACAACTTGTCCTATTATCATGCTTGCCAGATTTAGCCTTTTCTCCAAATTAAATGAGGCTATGTTACATATTGCAATTGGAATTTGCCATAACCCTTGTAAACCCATTAACATACATATCCAATAAAGGATCAAAATTACATTGTAGATTATAATTTGAAATTTATTTACCGGCAATTCAGAACAAGTTGCAGTGGAGTTGTTTCCCCAATTTGGTTTGGTTAAAGCCATTCTTCAGGTTTCTCAAAACTTTTTAGCTGGTATACTCCGTTCAGTATGCTGGTTTTCAGGAGAATGAAGTGATTTTACGAGCCACTAACTTTTTACGATCTTTGAATTAGCCGTAGGCACTTTCTCCTTCACTCTCATTCTCGGACTCTGAAAGATCAGCTGACAGTCGAATCTTTCTATATTTGGCTTGGACAGCTAACTGTTTTAGCTTCCTACAATGTAAGCATATTTTCACTAATTTAATTAGAATACCTATTATCACAATGATTGCTATCGTGACTCCCACACAATAAAGAATAGTTTTTACTATCTCCCATGTGTCTGTCATTATACTCCATACATTTGTGGCCACTGCCTTAATTTTCCCGCCTATATCTTCGAATGCTGTTTTCACTATTCTCCCAATTAATTTAATCAAAGTTACGTCTGAAGGGCTTCTGGTTTTTGACCAGTAGTCTAAACGGTGAATCCAGTGAGCTCCAAGGCTCTCCGATTCCGTTAAATCATCGACTGGATGTAATAAGTCTTTCCACTCACTTATATATTTAATATAAGGTATAATAGCACATATTTTCCTGATTTGCGTTTCTCCTACCATTTGCTTTAGAATCAGTGGAGTAATCTTTAAGTTCTCTCCTGCCCAGAGGGCGCCTTCCATGGCTTCGTAGTTGCATGACATATAATTCCTATCAATGTTCCCCTTTGTGTTTTTAGCTGCGTAAGATTGCATTATGGGGGCACTAAAAGTTGCATGTTGCCAATTGTTAAATAGGTCCCCTCTGCATAAATATTTAGTTTCTACGCGGTCACTCCAAAATTCGATCTTTTTATTATCCATTCTTTCACCTACCATCAATACTTCTGTTCCTAAGTCGAATTCTTTAACACATTTAAGGTTATATGCTATCCTTTTTCCTTTTGAAGATTTTACAATATCAAAATTGCCTCGTCTTGTGCACGGCTCTCCATACCAATCCGTAACATTCCATCTTTTGTTGAAGTTTCCTCGAGTGGGCCTGATATATATTTTACTCTGAGTTCCCCACGAGTAACTATCTGGATCAGATACTTTTAAATAATAGCCAGTTTCCCATTGTCCTATATTTTGGGATTTATAGGAGTTTAAGATTTTGTGTGAACCTAGATATTTCATGTGTAACGGCCATACAAGGTTGCCTTCTTTTCTTCCAGTATGTACATCTTTTATATCTTGATGTCTTCCGTGGTATCTTATGTAACCATTAGGTCTTTTAGTGATGGTATAATGCTTTAACGCTTCTCCTCCCTGCAGCATGTATAACAACAATGCGCTCCTATATTGTTGCTCCATCACTTTTGTTGTTAGGTATTTTGATATTCCGGAGATAGCTATAAGTTTCTCTGGAATACCTGCATTTGGAAAATATTCTAGCGTATATGGATGTTTATAGTTTCCATTTGCTCTTTTCTTTCCTTCTAATGTGGCTTTCACAGTCCACGTAGTCCTATCTGCTTCACTACCTGTTCCTTGTGTGAAATTATAATTCTTTATTATCCATTTGTGCCATATAGTAATAGTATCTTTCTCATATTTTTCCATAAGAGTTTGATTCCATGGAGCTTCAGCTTTTATGACACAATACCAAACTTTTTTCTCCGGGTTTAATTTACGAGCACACTGCTTTTCGTGATCAACTGTTGATCTGTCTTTGTTACTTGGCCAGACCATCTTTCCCAACCAGGGACATGGTATTTTATGGCACATAGGTGTAGCTCTAGGCCTATGGTAGCAGTCTATCCACTCTGTGGTTTTTGCAGGAATTATAGGTTTGTTTTCATGGATTGAATGAATTATAGTTTTATCTTGGAATTCACTCATACGAAGCCAACGATCTATTGGTTTTGGCCCTGCGCGTTGCGCTGCAGGTTTCAGTGGACTTGATTTTGGTGACTCCCTTCCTTTGGTTTCTTCCATGTCACCTGCCACTTCAAAGTCATCTGCCACTTCTAAATCATCTGCCACTTCTAATTTATTTTGGTTCTCTTTGTCTAATACCTTTACTCTTTTTATGTTTGCTTTGGCTGTTTCACAATTCCATTCTAAAGTCGAGATTGTCTTTCCATAGGAATATGTCCACCATACTAGATCAAAGTTTTTTACACTAATGTTTCTAGCTGCACTACCATTTATTTCTTGGCCTGTTAATAACACATGTGTTTGATTTAGTAGTTGTAGTTTATTCCATTTCATTACAGTTAATCCTTTTTCAGTTGTTGGACCATAATCTGCAGCTGATTCTAAGAAACTTCCTTCACTAGTACAATTCCAGTATTCTGGATCTATGTCTACTATCCAGTTTCTTATCAGCTTAGCATTATTTTCAGGATTGTATACTATCCCTGCTAAAATCAAAGGTGAACCTTTAACCATTATTGTTTGATTATAGCAGTGTAATTTAACTATCTTTTCCATTTTAGTACAAGGATAGACAGTATAGATTTCCTCTGTTTCCTTTGTTCCGAATCCAGCCAAAATGCATACAAAAAGAATGAAAGCCATACTTATCCATGCTACCATTTCCTGAAAATGTTCAGTCTTTTCTTGATGGAGTCTTCTGTAGATGGTTTTCAGTCTTTGTCTACTCCCCCCTCTAGGCATGTTGGCCTGTGGGTGAGAGAACAAAGAATTGCCTGTCTGACCCTAGAATCGTTGTTTTAGCAGCCAGTCTCGGACCCTTTGTTTAAAAGGTTTAACGTCTGTCCTCCAATCAATATTAAAACCCTGTATGGCAAAGCCGATGCCCATGTAATTTCTGGTACAACATAGATTCACCACCAGTGTTTTAATCATAGATGCATCGTTTTCTTCATATTTAATCTTATAACAGGCTTCCCCAGTCATAATTATTTGACTTCTGGACATTCTTGTGATGTCTGTTTCTCTTACACCCAGTTCCCATGTCCTGGTCTCGTAGTTATAGTCTGTAATTAGGAAGCTCATATTTTTAAGTTCATTAACAATTAATTGTTCGGCTGAGCTGCGTTCATACTGTCCCTGTCTTTTCACAAAGATAGTTTGCTTTGGTTTATTTAGATTATGTGAGACAACTCTTTCCCACGCCTCCAAACAAGTGATTTGTCCTAGTACCTGACCTAATACAGATCCAATCTCCAGAGGATCTGTATAGGATGGGCTACCAAGCCCTGACAATTCACAGTATCGATATAGCCATGCTTGTTCATCTTCTTCCATTAATTGGATCGGATTACTAATCCATGCTGTCATAATTTTACCCTGTGACACGCATCCCATGGCTAATTTCGATTTTCTGGTTAACCAGACCTCTTTCTTACTGACAGTCTGGACCCATTGCCGCTCTTCTAGCTTTTCACATCTGTTGCACAGTTCCAGTTTAGAGTCACTAAACTTACAGGAACATTTTGAGCCTAGTAAAATTAGTTTTTCTGTACACGTTTTACAGGTTCGGCAGACACAACTCGTTTGTCCTCGTTGTATTGTTTGAATGACCCATCTTTGTTTGCCTAGTCTGCAATTTCCGCATACTGAAATTTCTCCCAAGGCACAGTGGCCGATTCTACCTTCAGGATTGTACCAGGAGAAAAGGTTATGCTCTCCCTTGGTAGGGAGTGATTTTAAGCTCGCTTTGGTAGGCCGAGACTCATTCGGACCTTCCCAAAGTAATTCTGCCACGTTCGCTGCTTCACAAATACAACAGCTTGTGAATGGTATTAATTTACTATTAGTACCATCAGGGCAGTCCTCATGCCATTTTTTGACTCTTAGTAGCTCATACGCTTCATTTTGGCACCTGACCCATCCTGTTTTTGATTCAATAATGGACTCAAATACCACTTTCTTCATGATTATGCCTTAATTAAGTCTCTCAAGGACCAAATGCCGTTATTTTCTAATTGTACAGTAGTATTCGAAGTGATTTTTGTTACCGTGTCCACGGTCCCAGTTTTATGCCTAAATCTTTTACCTCTGATTTTATGCAATATAATTACTTGATCGCCTACCTTAAATGGATTGGCTTTAAAATTTTCCTGCTCAGGTTGATCTTCACTTTTGAGTTCACTTGGTTTGATTCTGTAATTTAGAAAATGCGTACATTGGTCAATCAAAGTATCCCACTGTCCTAGTTGTTCGTTCTTCACGAAAAATTGTTTACATCTCTTAACAGCGTTCTCGGCTAGTCCATTGCTTTCCGGTCTATATTTTACACTTTTTATCAATTCGACCCCGATTTTATTACAATATTCCTCAACTTCTCGTCCTGTAAGGTTCGGAGCACCATCCCCCCTAATTCTTTTAGGTGGCCCCCGAAATCTGATCCACTCTCTTAGTGCTTGTACGACAATCGCACTAGTAGCTTGTTTGCATGGATATATTTGAAGAAAATTGGAACAATTATCTACAATCACTAAGAAGTAACAGTTTTTTAATTTCGTAGCTGGCCTAATAGGTCCTCCGAAATCCATCGATATTTCATCATTCTCTTTATCTGTTTTAATCTTTCCATACTCATTGAACCTGCTGTTCATGACCTTTCTGCATTCAGGACATTTTTTCCTTATTTCAAGATAGGTAGCTTTTAGATTCTGTATATTCAGTCCTGTGGCCTTACAATACTTTGACATATAAGCTAAGCTTGGATGCATTAAATCCATGTGTAGTTTTTCAACAATATTATTTTCACTTGTCTTAGTGATAACTTTAATAATTTTTATTGTTTGTATTGTCTTATGTCTGATATATTTGTCTACCTCAGCATTACCTTTGGCAGCTGATGTAGTCTGTACTGTGTGACTGCTTTGGTGCAACACTACCGGTTTAACATCTTCCAATAATATTGCAATTTCCTTCCACAAACTGTCCTGTTTTAATGGCTTTCCCTTTGCTGTGCAGAAGCCATTCAGTTTCCAAGTGTCTACGTGCTCAGTTAGCGCTTTGTAAACATAATCACTATCTGAGACAATAATTCCATTATTCGTGGCTGTGGCTTTCATATGCCTTAGGGCTTCTAAAACAGCTTTTACTTCTGCCAGTTGCGCTGAGTCTTCACTAGACAATTGACCCTTTTGTTTAAAAACTATTTTTCCTTTTTCTTTCCTTATGAAGCCCCACCAGACTTCTTCATTTTCTTTTGAACCATCTGTAAAATAACAAATATTAGCCCCTTTAGGGATTTCTGTTATTTTGTCTTTTTTGTTAAGTTTACTTTGTCCAAAAATTATCTGAGTATCTTGCAGCAATTTGCTCCACTTAGCCCAAGTAAATTGATGAATCTTAGGAGCTTCACTGACTAGGTTTTTGGATTCTCTCACTAGTTGTGCGATGCCTTCACCTTTCGATTCTACAATTATCTGTTGATCTAGAGCTAAGGTTTTTATCGCTATCAAACATTTAGCAATACTAGCTAAGATGTCAGTTGCTGATTTAGGTTCCTGTTTTAGCTGATTAGTAGGTTTTGGGTATGACATGAACTGTATAGGATTCTTCCTATCTTTTTCATTATACAAGACCAGTTCAATTTCATCTGCAGTATTTTCAACACTCACTACTAATCTTTGATCCGATTCTCTTCTTGCTATTTTACCTGAGGCTAATGCCAAGTCAATTAATTGTAGCCTGATATTTTCTAATTCATCGCTCCAATTAAATTCATTTCCTTTCGTGGCTCCATAAAGAGGTTTCGCCAATTTTGCATAGCCTGGTATCAGATCCCTGAGAAAATTCATGTGTCCCATGAAGCTTTGTAAATTCTTTAGGCTTTTTGGGCTGTTTTGTCTCAAATCTTCCAGTTTCTCCTTGGTGGTTTTTGAGAGTCCACGATCCATTCCTGTCATTGCAAAGCCTAAAAAATCCACTTCTTCTTTACCTATTTCGATTTTCTTGTAACTTGGCTTAAAACCCGCATTTATTAGTCTAGTAAATACTTCATCTACGATTTTCAGGTGTTCATCAGGATCGTCATTTATGATCAAAAGGTCATCTATATAAACTGTCACCGGTAAATTTGTCATTAGCGTGACCACGATAGATTGAAATGCGTTCGGGGAATTTTTATAGCCTTGGGGCAATCTTGTATAACAATACGATTTCGATCGGCAGGTAAATGCAGTTTTAGCCATGCTATTTTCAGTTAACGGAACTGTCCAGAAACCGTTTGCTAAGTCAATTTTAGTTAATATTCTACCCTTAGGTAAACCATTGGTTATATCTTTTGCATTAATTAAGTACCTCGTATCTGGTTCTGATACTTTATTCAAAGATTTGAAGTTATTAACGACCCGGTAAGTTTTATCTGGTTTAGGGACGGCTTGCAGCGGAGAATTAGTGATCGGATTTTGTATTTCTTTAATAACACCTAATTTTTCTAATTCTTTAATAGTTTCTTCAATTTCAGGTAAAGCTTTTTTATTAATAGGGTATTGACGTTGTGGTTTATGCACACCTCCCTTTATTTCATACTCATATTCTTTACCTAATAGGCCTACATCATTTTTAAATTTAGCGGCTCCACCTTTATGTTTTTCCAGGATTTCTCTCAATTTGTTTTTATCAAGTATGGTTTCCTGTACCATTCTATTAATTTCCTTTTTAAGGTCGACCATTTTCATCCATCTAACTGTTATTTCTTTATCAATTTTACCTACAATTTTAGTTGCATCTTGCAATGTCATCAGGTTTTCTGACTGATTAGGAATAATGGCTATGTCCTTCCACAAATACCAGTCTGTATCAATTGGGCCTTGAGTTTTATTAAAGCTGTATACCCTCATTATACCTTTTTGTTTTATGGCATCTTCAGGTAAGTCAGTAAGGCAGCTAATTTCGGCTCCTGTATCAAGAATGAACGTTCTACCATTGTATTCTATATAAAAGAAACCTTCATGTTCTTTAACTAATTCAGATTGGATGGTCGCTTTTCCTTTAAGGATTTCCTATTTTTGTTTTTGCTCAGACTTGTTAAGTCTCACAGATTTAGGCTTAGACTGACCAGCACTGGATGTTTTTTCTACAGTCATCTTCTGTTTAGCTCTCTGTTCTCTGATTTTGTTCTGTTGCTCAGGAGTCATTTTGTCCCATTCATCCCTAGAAACATACGTGGAGCTAGTTTGCTTACTTGCATATTTTGTCAATGGAGGTCTTTGTTCCCAATTAGGTTTTCTCTGCACTCCTCTGCTCTGAGATCTGCCTCTTCTCTGAAAGCTTGCTGGTCCAAATTGGTCTCTTTCCTCCCTGTAAGATTTCTGCTGCCCAGAAAATCTGGACCCCTGTTGACCATCACGGCCTCGAGCCTTAAGTCTCTCTGAACGTCTCAGACCTTGCTGTTTGCTATTTCCCTGGAAATTTAAATCTTGACTGCCTTTTTTCTCTGTCTCCTGTTTGGTTCTTCTATCATACCTCACAGCAAAAGTTTGTAACTCGTCCCATTTAGTCTCATAACCCCAAGATTTTAAGTTATTTAGACCTGGGAGATCTTTGTCAAACAACAACAGTTCTTCTACAGTTTCTGATGTGCTTTTTCCTTCAAGGGCTCTATTCTTGCAGAATAGCAGTAACCCTGTGCTTTTTATTTCTTTCAGCCTTTTCTCGTACCATTCTTTCTTAGTTTCACCAGAAATGTTCCTCTGATGTAGAGAAACATCATTAATTCCTATATTCAGACCTAATAGTTGATTAATCATCAGCTCTATATCTTCATCATTGATATTAAGCCTCTTCCCTAGCTGCACTATTTTCTGGCAGCTTCTCATGTTATCTTTCGGATCCAATTTCATTCCATTAAACATTCCTATCTCAGTAGCTGTTATAGTATGTTTAGTTCTCGATCTATTTATTCTCTCCGAGCCCTGGTCAAAGTCATCCTCTAAGCAGACAGACACACTGGATATAGAGTCGTCACAATAGTCATATTGTTCCCTATAGGCCCCCCTATTCTGAGGGCTAATTTTTTCTTTTTTCACTGACGAGGCTGCTATTTCAGCTAAGTTTATGCCTAGCCCCCCTCTGGGCAATTGTTCTTGTCTTTCTGCCTCATAGTACACTTCATCTTTTTGCACCAGTTCAGTCTTAGTTGTAATTTCTGGTAAAGGTCTCCTATAATATATAGAGTTTTTTGATTCCTTTAAAACCTCTTTCCTTAGTTCAAATATGTCACCCATAATCGGATCCCTACCACTTCTTCCTCTATTTTCAGATAGGGTCAAACGCAGTAATAATGACAGAGCTTTCTGACAAGAGTCTTTTTGTTCTGCAAGCATATCTTGTTTAGCTTTAAGGCTTGTGTCCGGCATGTCTAAAATCTCATCAGCTGTCGGTCCAGTAGCCGCTAAGAAAATTCTCTGCATATACTCAGGTTCCCTTCTGACTTTCTCTTTCAGATTATGCCCTGGTGCTGTTAGAGTTTTTCTTCCTGCAAGATCTATATGTTCTCTAGCATAACTACTACTCTTTCTCTCACGAGACAATGGTCTTGAATTTCTTTGATTAACTCTACTTCGCTGTGGGATGGGTTCGTCCCACTGACACACTACACTTTCTTCACCATCCCATTCAGTGTCGTCACCCTCGGTGGTTGTATCCTCACCTCTAGTTTTAGTCTGGTCTTTTTTATTCATACTATTTAAAGTATGAACCAATTCTTTTGCTAGTGGTATATATTGGAGTCCTGGACTAGTTTCTTGAAAGTCTAGTCTTTTCTGAGGGCTAGGGCCAGGTTTTTCTACATCTGAATAATAAATTTCTGTATTATTGGAATCCCTGCGTTTTCTCTGTGGCATTGCTGTACCATCATACATTACCCTCGTTTTACCATAGTATACTTCTATACTGGAATCTGTTGTTGGCTTGTATGTTACTTCCATCCCTGGCTCGAAAAGAACTTTAATTCTGTCTCCTTTCATCATATTGTCATCAACTCGGCCAATAATGGCCCTTACATCTGCTGCTGAAGTGCAGATGAACTCTAGTCCATTATTTATTTCATAATCTCCAATATACCATGCCTCATCTTTCTCTCTGGCTGCTTTCAGCCTTTGGAAATTATCACGTTTTGTTACAGTGATACGGTATATGGATTCCTGATGAGGAGTTGGGCACCCATTTAAATCTGGTGCTATTTGAGCCATTTGAGTCATTTCGGGTCTTTTTATTTTTGGAAATGCAGACTAGGAAACTTTTATCCTCTATTACGGGATTCTTTTTTAATATTTTTACAGATACTCTTTGGTTCTGCCACGCGGATTCGCTTTTCTTTTAATAGAGCGTCCTCTATTTATTTTTGCGAAGGTTTTCGGGTCATTCAATTTGATTGATTAAATTCTTTCATCATTTGCTCCGGGTTTTATTCTTTAAAGACCGACGAGCCCCCATGTAAAAGTTTATACGATGAAATACCGTTCCAAATTATTTTACATCCTATCAGGACATATAAATAATCCCGCGGTATCTAAAGAGCCTAACCTTTAGTCGTACTTTTAAGAGTTAGGTGATCAGTCTCTACAAATTCGTATTTTATTATAAAGATAATAAGGATTATAAATATAATAAATGTCCCCTTCGTAGTATAAGTCTACCTGTTTAGGTACTCTTCAACCGTGTTTGCTATACAACAATAACCCTGTTATAAGTTGTTTCTTTAGCCAGGCGTGTCAATCAATCAAACAGTGCATACTGATTATTCACATATCAGAATTCATGCTCACCCTCTGTAGTTTTCCCCCGGTTCGGATCGTCCTGATCCAGGAAAGAAAAGGTGAAGCGTACTCAAAAATTCCAAGTTCCAGTCAGATGATTTTGAATAAATGTTTAACAATATTTATTAAAAGAATCAAAAATGAAAAGAATACTTGTTACAGAATATAATAGAGTACTTAGACTAACAGAGTAATATTAGCTATGCTTAAACAGCTTCTTGCATTCAGGAACTGCTGGGGTCCTGAATTGGAGATTGCAAGGATGAGCCCTTATCCGTCTCCAGTTCCTTTCTTTTATAATCCAGATTCGAATACCTTTCGTCATATTTACTGTAAGGCAAATCACATGTGCAGATGCTGATCCCAGCAAATGTCTTAACACTCTTATCCGTAGTTGCTTGACTGTCCAGTCGACGGAAATCCCCCCAGAAGATACAATAGCTTCTCTGTATGTGTGGACAAAGACCCATGTCACTGCTCTCTCATGTGACTTTGAGAGTAGCAGCGATGGACAGAAAAACTTTTCATACAAAGCAATTATCATTGAACAGTCATGTGTTCTAAAAGACCAAGAATTGCATCTGCAGCAGTATTGGGTACAGGCTTCTTATTATGGCCCTTTCTGCGTTGTCGGCGAGTTTGAGGTATGGGTGAAGTGAATGAAATGCCGCTCTCAGGTGGATCCTCGTGACTTGACATCACAACAATAAGCCGCATCCGTTGTCAAAGTGCCGTGGTTTTAGAGGAAAGACCCTGGATGAAAGAAAAACTTACCTCAAAGAACAGTCTATCTGCTTCAGATGTTGCGGTTCCGCCAAACACATAGCCAAAGAATGTGGGGCAGCTGTTAAATGTAGAGAGTGTAACAGTGATTGCCATGTCTCTGCATTGCACCCAGGGCCTGCTCCATGGGCCAAGGAAGCTCCAGTAAAAGAGGGAGAGCAAGGCGGGGAGTCTGACTGTGCGTTCACACCAGACGCGAATAGCGCGTCAAATTCGCGCCTGCCGCGTCTAGTTATACGCTTGACCACTTTGTGTGCATTCGCGCGTCAAGAGCGAAATTGACGCGCGTAAAATCAAAAGTTTGAAGCGAAATTTACGCGCGTCAGAGGCGAAAGTTTCAAAAGTTTCGAACCCCGTTGGCGGCCATCTTTTTACAAGATGTCTGTTGTTGATCGGTCATTTATCGAGAGAGTCACCGCTCTGTATTTGCTCTGGAGAGCAGAACAGCGGCGTAGGGATCACCGTCGCCATATTTGGGTCCACCAGACCCTTCGGAGGCGAACCCAGTTCGGCGAGTTTCATCATTTGCTCCAGGAGCTGCGCCTGGATGACGGCCGCTTTCAGCGGTACTTCCGCCTGTCCCGCGCCCAGTTCGATGACCTGCTGTCCCGCATCGGAGCGAGGATCACCCTCCAGGACACCAACTACAGGCGCTCTATCCCGGCTGCGGAGCGCCTGTCCATCTGTCTTCGGTTAGTAAATGTATATCATGATATTTTAAATACAGTATATTCAATATGCTAACATATGCTATCAATGTTTTTTTTAAACTGTGGTACGGATACCACTTTTGGCGCTCTTTCTAGTGATACTGAGTTAACTGCTATAACCTAGACATTAACCTAGATATTATTCTCTTGGCAGACGTGATACTGTCATGTTTCTTTGTATAAACACAGTGATCTTTCTAGTGATACTGAGCTAACTGCTATAACCTAGACATTAACCTAGAAATTATTCTCTTTTGGCAGACGTGATACTGTCATGTTTCTCTGTATAAACACAGTAGGCTAATCTTTCTAGTGATACTGAGTTAACTGCTATAACCTAGACATTAACCTAGATATTATTCTCTTGGCAGACGTGATACTGTCATGTTTCTTTGTATAAACACAGTGATCTTTCTAGTGATACTGAGCTAACTGCTATAACCTAGACATTAACTGTCATGTTTCTCTGTATAAACACAGTGATCTTTCTAGTGATACTGAGTTAACTGCTATAACCTAGACATTAACCTAGAAATTATTCTCTTTTGGCAGACGTGATACTGTCATGTTTCTCTGTATAAACACAGTAGGCTAATCTTTCTAGTGATACTGAGTTAACTGCTATAACCTAGACATTAACCTAGATATTATTCTCTTGGCAGACGTGATACTGTCATGTTTCTCTGTATAAACACAGTAATCTTTCTAGTGATACTGAGTTAACTGCTATAACCTAGACATTAACCTAGAAATTAAATATCTCTATCTGTAAGCAATATGTAGTGCTTGATTATTGTCTATATGTAGTGCTTGATTATTGGCATTTTAATATACCATAAACCATTTAATAGTATTCCTGTTGATTGTATAGTTTAATATGTAACTACAAGTGTACTTGTAACAATATTTATAACAATGTTTTCTAGGTTTCTTGCCACTGGGGACTCATTCAGGACGATAGCGTCCAGCTACCGGGTTGGTGTCTCCACTGTGTGCCAGATCGTCGCCCAGGTAGTGACTGCCATCTGGGACTGCCTTGTGGAGGACTACATGGCTGTGCCCACCACCGAAGACTGGAGGTCCATCGGAGAGGGATTTCAGGAGCGGTGGAACTTCCCTCTGTGCGTTGGAGCGGTGGATGGGAAGCATGTGGTTATCAAGGCACCCCCAACTCAGGATCCCAGTTCCACAACTACAAGGGAACGTTCTCCATCGTTCTGCTTGCAGTTGTGGATGCGAAGTATCGCTTCCGGGTGATCGATGTTGGGGGGTATGGCAGGACCAGTGACGGTGGGATTCTGGCAAACTCTGCCTTCGGACAGGCTCTCCGGGCTGGCACTCTTCATCTGCCTCCTGACCACCCTCTACCTGGTGCTGAAGACAGAGGACCCCAGCCCCATGTCTTCGTGGCTGATGAGGCGTTCCCGCTGCGGAGGAACCTCATGCGGCCCTTCCCTGGACGCACGCTTCCTTCAGAGAGGCGTGTCTTCAATTACCGCCTCTCCAGAGCCAGGCTGGTGGTTAAGAACGCCTTTGGCATCCTCTCCTCACAGTGGAGGATGTACCGCCGCCTCATCGAGGTCCACCCTGAAGTTGCGGAGAAGTGTGTGAAGGCGACGTGTGTTCTCCACAACTTCATGCGGTATTCAGAAGGGAGAGAGGCACCTGCTGTGAGGGGCGCGGGGCATGCTGGAGAGGAGCCGCTGCCAGGTCTGGGTCGAGTTGCAGCCAACAACTCCTCCAGAGAGGCACTCCAGGTGAGGGAGGTTTTCATGGAACACTTCTCGGCGGAGGGAGCAGTACCATGGCAGCCGACGGAGTAGCATTTGAAGTCCTCCTCATGACTTCCCCAAAACGGCTCTTTTAAGAGCCACCCACAAACCTATAAAGAGCATGTTTTTCTAAAAACAGTTTACAATTTACAATTTAACAAGTTTACAATTTTTTACAATACAATTTAGTATTTTTTTTTCCAGGTTGTCAGCCTCAGTTCCAGGCTGTCAGGTCCACAACATGCACATGTATTAAGTTTAAACTCTGACTAACCTTTTCAAAATTACAGGTTTTCCATGTTTGTATACAAGGTAAAATGATTTATGTTTTACTAATAATCATTGTTTTTTGTAAATGCAGACACAAATCCATTGCAGTCTATGCAACCAATCATCTGCATACATTTTATATCACTCACACAGGCACAGTTATTATTATTCTCACAATATCCAGACAATTCTGTTGTTTAAATTTCTATTTTTTTTTATTTTCACAGGCCAACAGAGGAGGAGAGCTCGCCGACGGCCCCGTGAGCGGTCACCGGATGGTCCGTCGGAGGTTGCGACAGGAGCGCAAGAAGTCGCTGCTCCACCTCCGACGGACCATCCGGTGACCGCTCACGGGGCCGCCGGCGAGCTCTCCTCCTCTGTTGGCCTGTGAAAATAAAAAAATAGAAATTTAAACTATTAAACGAGGTGCCTTCACACACCTCTAGGTTCAGCAGCAGGGGCTGAGGGACCAGGCACTGGGGAGACAGGAGAAGAAGGGGGGGGGGGTTCTTTGACCACCCTCTCTCTGATATGGCTCTGTCAAGACAATATTAAATGTTAATACGACACATTGGTAACAATACTCAGAGAGATTAAAGTTTTTCATCTGTAAACATGACAACATATATGCCTTGTAATGTGTATTTATTGGAAACACACCTGTCACTGTCTCCCCTGTTTGTTCTTGGTGTCCCTGGTCCTCGAGGTGGTCGTCCTCTCCGATCTGGTCGAGGAATCCCAAGATCTGAGAAAACTTCCACCTCTTCCCAGACCCTGCTGCCGACCCACTCCTCTTCTCCATCTCCTTCCTCTTCTCCTTCAGGTACGTGTCCCTGAGGCTTTTCCACTTTTTGCGGCAGACATCCTCTGAATAAACACATTATCTTGTTAGTGAAAAGTAGTTGTATATTTGCGGGAAAATAGTTGTAAATTAGTAGGTCAATAACGTGACTCAAAAGTGAAATTTGTAACATTAAGTTACATCACAGTGAAGGTTTAAAAATGAATTTAAACAACAGAATTGTCTGGATATAACAGACCTATACATAGAAAAACATGAAAATTAACAGTAGCTAAAAAGTGAGAAAATAGTTGTAAACTAGCAGCACGGCAGCTTGCTAGCTGGTTAAGTTAGTAGGTCAATAACGTGACTCAAAAGTGAAATTTGTATATCTTACAACTTACCAGGTTGTACAATCTCCTCACTAATTTTCTTCCAAGCGAGGTCCTTTTTGTTCCTGTCTCTATAAAAGTACGAACTTGAGTCATACAACTCTGGGTGACCACTCACAGCAAGAATCAGTTTCTCCTCCATTTGGAATGAATGACTTCGAGCGGGAGTTTGTAATGCTATGTCACTTTATGCCACGTGAAGCAAGCAGGCTCCTGATTGGTTAACGCGGCGCGAATTGACGCAGAAGTTCAGATTTTTCAACTCGGGCGGCAGACGCGAATTCGCGTCAAACGCGTGAATGCACAAAAAGCACTAATAAAATCATTTGCGCGTAACGCGCTTAACGCGCCAGACGCTCAATTCGCGTCATTCGCGCGAATGAGGCGAATTCGCGTCTACGGCGCCGCGCTACACGCCTCATTCGCGCCGCAGGAATTTTTTACGCGCGTAACGCGTCTTTGCATTGACTTAACATTGAAATCACTCGCGCCTGACACGATATTCGCGTCCGGTGTGAACGCACCATGCAGGAGACATATCATCTGATGTTACTTCTAAGTGCACGGAAATCTGCAGCAAATCTCCCAGACCTAGATCATGCTCGGAAATCTGTTTGGTTGACGTTTATCCATCCAACTGTCCTAAAAAGGCTAAGAGGATGTATGTAGTTCTGGACGATCAGAGTAACCTCAAGGAGCAGAAGGTCTCTAGCAAGGTCTGACTTCTTCGAGTTGTTTGGGATCAACGGAGGCTCTTTCCCCTATACTCTTCATACATGTGCTGGTTCATCAAAGACAATGGGAAGGAAAGCAGACAATTTCATTGTTTGTTCACTTGATGGGAAAACGCAGGTGCCACTTCCCACTCTCTTAGAATGCAATATGTTGCCTGAAGATCGTGACAAAATTCCAACACCAGGAATAGCACAATACTTCCCTCATCTCAAGTCAATGGCTGACAAAATACCACCTTATGATGCAAGAGCTCCCATTCTTCTCCTTTTAGGAAGGGACATCCTAAGTGTGCATAAGGTTCGAGAACAGTATAATGGACCTGGTAACACGCCATATGCTCAGCGTCTTGATTTAGGCTGGGTCATTGTGGGAGAAGTGTGTATGGGAGGAGTACACAAGTCCGAGACTGCAAATGTTTTCAGGACAAATATACTGCAAAATGGACGTACCTCTTTTTTCTTACCCTGCTCTAAAGGAATTCAGGTCAAAGAACAGTTTGGCACTCCTAATAATCTTTACCAGTCCACTCTACCTTGCTGTCCAGTCACAGGCTGTCTTACAGATCATCTGGGTGACAAAGTCTTTCAGAGGACTCCCGATGATAATAAACTTTCTCTGTCTGTTGAAGATGAGATCTTCCTTGATGTTATGAACAGAGAAATGTTCATAGATGAGTCGAACCACTGGGTAGCTCCCTTGCCATTCCGTTTACCTCACAGCCCACTGCCGAACAACCAGAACCAAGCTATGAAGCGTCTTAATGCCCTGCAACGCACTTTACAAAGGAAACTTGAGATGGCTAAACCCTTTGTGGAGTTTATGCAAAACATGTTCATCAACAAACATGCTGAACTAGCTCCCCCACTGCAGCCTGAGGAAGAATGCTGGTATTTACCAATATTTGGTGTATACCACCCTGTGAAACCTGGGAAGATTAGGGTCGTCTTCGATTCTAGTGCACCATGTGAAGGCATCTCTTTGAATAGCACACTTCTTAGTGGACCAGATCTAAACAACAAGCTACTCGGGGTCCTGATGCGCTTTCGTAAGGAGCAGATTGCAGTAACAGCTGATGTAGAACAAATGTTATACTGTTTCAAGGTCAGAGAAGATCACCAAAACTTTTTGAGGTTCTTGTGGTTCAGGGATAACGATCTGTCCAAAGAAATTACAGAGTACCGAATGACGGTTCATGTTTTTGGGAACAGCCTATCTCCAGCTCTGCCGCACTAAGGCAAAAGGTCGTAACTTCAATTTTTGGCGAAAATGAGTTATTGTAATTTTTAGGACAATAAACATAAGTTTTATCATGTAGACAAACATCAAGTATCAATTCGATTGTTTTTTGGGTGGAATAAGATTATGTTTTTGCCGTAACTTCAAAAAGCCAAGGGGAAACTATGGTAGAAGCCCGTAACGTCAGTCTTCGTTTCTTGCTGCTCCTGAACACTCGAATGAAGTTACGGGTGCGCTGCCGTGAAGTTACGGCACTCTGCCTTCTAACCGACCATCAAAGTATTGCCGCGCTGGAGTTACGGGGTTATGATGTAGCAATTAAATCACCTCTTACACACACGTACATTTTTCACAGTGATTGCTTTTGTTAGGTTTGAAGAATGGCATACTCTCGGGGGAAAATGATGGTGGAGATGGCTTTGAATCTTTAACATCCAATAATAGCTAGCGGTAGCCTTAAGCTAGCGGTAACGTTACTACTTCACAAACTAGACACAAACACTTTTCGAGCCATAATCAACAATTTATCCAGTAACAAGCGCTGAATAGAGCAGGCTTGTATGATATCTTAATTCACAGCCCGTAATACAAAGCTACATGTACAACTGAAATAAAATATGCTTCTCATAGCTAGCTCTCGCCTGCCAATGACAGTCCACTGACTGAAAACTACGCGAGTTGGTTGGTTGGAGCCGCAACGACACACCCATTATACACCAGCAACAGGAATAATTTAGAGCCTACCTTTTGTTGAACCTTGGTTAAAATCCATGTCAAACAACCGACGAGAAAGCAAATCCATTACATCCACCACGAGTTTTTAAAACTTGCTACCGGCTCTAAAACTGAAGTGTGTGTGTGTGTGTGTGTGTGTGTGTGCGCGTGCGTGCGTGCGTGAGAAAGAAAGAGAGAGAGGCGCGGACGCGATCCCACTGTTCGATCGCGCCCGCACCTCTCTCTCTCTCTCACACACACTGAGTCACACACACACACACACACACACACACTCTTCAGTTTTAGAGTCAGTTTTTCAAAAAAAAAACTTTAAATGTTCCACATCTTTTATACTTTAGTGATGTTAATCAACTTTGTTTTATGAAATTCATGTTAATTAAAACCATTCATACTTTTCCAACTATTCTCACTACTTTAACTTCTTGTTGATACATGTAAAGCCATTTTTATCATAGTGAGTCCAATTTTAATATTGCTTACATTTTAAGCATAACATTGGCTATAAAATAGAAGTTAAGGTCTTTTGCCTTGGTATGACCAATTGTCATTTTGTGGGCAATGCTAAGGCAGAATACAGTAACTTCCGAAAAAGGGTCAAAGGTCAAATTTGAGTTCAACATTTTTTTGTAGATGGGTTAATAAAGGTATACACTACAACATGTGAAAATTACAATATTATACCTATAACTCAATTGCCAGGACATTAAGATAACTTTAAAGTCATTTTTCTCAGTTTCACACTCTGGTGAGTTAAGGTCTTTTGCCTTAGTAGGGCAGAGCTGTGGCAATCTTTGGAATAAGACGAGCAGCTGATTTCGGAGAAGAGGAGCATGGTAGAGAAGCCAAACAGTTTGTCCATCAAAACTTTTATGTGGACGACGGCCTGATTTCGGTCTCCAGTGCGGATGAAGCCATCAGTCTCCTGAGAAACACCAAAAATAGTGTCGATCCTCTACCTCTCCAAAGAAGCTTAGGGTTGAGTTGGAACTTAGAGACTGACTGTTTCACTTTTCAGGTATCTACAGAGGTAAAACCATTCACACGACGGGGGATACTTTCAACAGTTAACAGTCTCTATGATCATTTGGGACTTGTTGCCCCTGTTACCATGCAAGGTAAGGCCTTGGTAAGAGAGCTATCATCAGAGCAGCTTGACTGGGACACGCCGCTCCCAGCTGATAAAGAGGTTAAGTGGAAAGCATGGACAGATTCTTTAACCGATCACAAAGATGTTCAGATTCACAGACCCTATGTACCAGTCTCTATGTCCTACACTTCCAAGAGAGAGGTCATCATTTTTGCTGATGCTTCCACATTGGCCATAGCAGCCGTTGCTTACCTCAGGGTTGTAACTATAGACGGTCAATGTCACATTGGGTTTGTAATGGCCAAATCAAAGTTGGCACCATACCCCGCTCACACAGTGCCACGTCTAGAGCTCTGTGCGGCAGTTCTTGCTGTTGAATTGGCAGGACTGATTAAAGAAGAGCTGGATCTGGATTTAACTGCAGTGGAATTCTATACTGACAGCAGAATTGTTTTAGAATACAATGTGTATGTTGCTAACAGAGTGGCGCAAATCAGATGTTTTACAAAGCCAGAACAGTGGCATCACGTTGAGTACCTTGAGTACAGAGTGCAGTACAGTGCAACTGTACTGGCTTCATTTTACAGTACAGTTGCACTTTACTTACTGAGTAAATTATCATGTTTTCCTTGGTAACGTTGCAGGACATACGAGGTAAAAAACTGTGACTATATGGAAAAGGGAATGATCAGGTTATATGGTACAATTCCGGTAATACCATGGAAATAAACAAGGCTTCCTTTTACAGTACAGTTGCACTTTACTTACTGAGTAAATTGTCATGTTTTCCTTGGTAACGTTGCAGGACATACGAGGTAAAAAATTGTGACTATATGGAAAAGGGAATGATCAGGTTATATGGTACAATTGCGGTAATACCATGGAAATAAACAAGGCTTCATTTTACAGTACAGTTGCACTTTACTTGCTGAGTAAATTGTTAAAACATCTGCAAGAACATACCCAGTATTTAAGATGTGCCATGACATTAGGGAAAACTGTTCCTGCGGGGTAGTTACCAGGTAAGTGTAAGGTAAATTATTTGATAAACCCTCTATAAATGGGTGTAGCAATGAACAACAACTATGTAAGACAAGGTAATTTATTGGAAACTACCGTCTTAATTTCAAGATAGTAATAAATAAACATGGACTGTTACCAACATAACCCTAGGATAACTACAAACCTAACTTGAATTGATGGGTAATACTGGAGGTGTTTCTAAAAAATGGCTGCCTACATTCTGAGGAAGTACACAATTATTACCAACCTAAACAGGTAACAAGTACACAGTACTTTGTTGAGTTGATATTTAACAGTGGTGTTTTTTTCCCTGGTAGTTTCTCTGTAATTGCATACTAATCACCTTAAGTAATTACACACTAAAATACTATAATTTACCATATGCTTACCAGGTAAATACTTAGTAATTAGTTTGTAGTTTCTCTGCATTTACATACTTGTTACCTGTGGTAATTACCAATAACCAACTATAACTTACCATATATTTACCAGGTAAATACCTAGTAATTAGGGGACTGTAAAAGGAAGGGTTACCAACAATCAGCAGAAATGTCTGAACAAGAAAAGCACCCACTAATTATTCCAGCGAGTCAACACGTAGCCACGTTGTTGGTCAGACACTACCATAATCAAGTGGCACATCAAGGACGTCATCTAACTGCCGGTGCGCTACGATCAGCAGGGCTCTGGATTGTAAAAGAAACAAAACTGATCAACCATTTGATTCATCAGTGCTTTATCTGTAGGAAGGTAAGAGGAAAATTTGAAGAACAGAAAACGTCAGATTTACCTTCGGACTGAGTGAAAGTGGATCCTTCCATTCACTCATGTGGGCCTGGATGTTTTTGGGCCATGGAATATAACATCACACCACACTAGAGGGGGCAGTGCTGAAAGTAAAAGATGGGTCGTCATTTTCTCTTGCTTAAGTACTAGAGCTGTCCACCTGGAAGTCATCGAGTCCATGTCAACCTCAAGTTTCATTAACGCCCTCAGGCGGTTCTTGACAGTTCGCGGACCAGTCAAACACTTCAGATCTGACAGAGGGACTAATTTCATCGGAGCCTGTCGAGAACTGAACATAAATACTGATGATCCAGAACTGAAAGGTTACTTACAGGAGCATGGTTGCGTATGGACGTTTAATGCTCCCCACTCTTCCCACATGAGAGGAGCTTGGGAAAGAATGATCAACATAGCACAACGCATTCTGGATGCATTGCTGCTAAAAAACGGTCTTTCCCGTCTTACCCATGAGATTTTGACTACTCTCATGTCAGAGGTCATGGCAATAATGAATGCTAGACCTTTACTTCCTATTTCTTCTAATCCTGACACATTGGAAGTTCTATCCCCAGCAATGCTTCTCACCCAAAAGGCTAGCATTATACCAGCACCTCTTGGGGACTTTGACATGAAGGACCTCTACAAGAAAGAATGGAGACAGGTTCAGTGTCTGGCGGATGCTTTCTGGAAGGCATGGGGGAGAGACTATCTTGCAACATTGCAAGTACGGAGGAAATGGACTGAGAAAAGGTGAGATCTTGAAGAAGGTGATGTTGTCTTGCTTAAGGACTCAAATGTGAAACGTAACGAGTGGCCGATTGGACTTATCGTGAAAACCATACCCAGTAGTGATGATAAAGTGAGGAAGGTGGAGGTAAAGATAATTAAAGAAGGATCTGCAAAAGTTTACTTAAGGCCTGTCTCAGAGGTAGTACTACTCCTGCCGGGGAAGTCACAGAAGGATAAATAGTGGTATAATAATTTATTATACCAGGCAGGGAGTGTGCTGTTGCTTATGTCTAGCTGTGTTTCTTTTCCGTCTCCCACTGGACATTTAAGGTACTGCACTATGTTTACTTTTGATTTCTCTCAGTGAACGCAGTCAAGAACAATGGGCACGCAGTTTCTATCGGCTTTGATTCCATCGTTTAAACCTTGGAAATATATTTCTGTAAGTGCAATATTTTACACTAAATAGTGATTTAAAGTGTTTAAGAATTTTTAGATCGAGTTTATTGCTATATTTTTGTTATATAAGCACACTTGATTTGTGTTATTGGTAACATGCTATGTTGTAGCGTACCGACATGCTAATTTCTCTTCTGTTTGTACATAATCTCATTTGAATATAATTTCTCTGTGTTTATTACTTAAAATTATGTGAAAGGAACTATGTACAAACCGTAATGTTAAGCTGGATATGTGTATGTAAATGTGAACATAATGTTCATACATATTTTTCTTTTTGTTTGTAGTTTTACAAAAAAAATATTGAGATCACCAGTAAAGTCACTAAAGTTATGAAGACTGCTTTCTGGAGTTCTTTTTTTCAAGTTGTACGCTATCTGTTAAGCCTTTGCTTAAGCTACGCAATTGGTCAGAACAGAATAGAATGTCTAATTGTATTTTTGGCCTTGACTTTTGCAAGGTTGGGTCTTTACTTTTTTCCCCTTTTTTCCCTTTTGTTTTTTTATTTCTGAAGAAGGTTTTGAACGTGTATTGTCCCTGCTTCACATCGGAAAAACTATTGCGAGTAGGAACTGGCGAGCCAATCCCATATAAGGACCAAGCTTTGTGGATCAAGGAATGAACGGAGTGGTAGGATTGTGCATATGATTTTTCCTCCCTTTCTGACTGAACTGTGTTGCTCAGAACTCAATAGCTGGGTTTTAGACGGAGGGCAGGAAGTAAACATGGAGAATATGTCTATGGAGGAAACCGTTGGGGAGAGTCCGTATTGTACGTGTAGCCCTATGGGAATTTGGGTATTTCCTAAAATCAAATTTTTTTGTGGTTATTTTCTTTAAAATGTACATTTCATGTTGTTAAAAATGTTTAAATAATGTTTATGTGTGTTAAAAAATAAGTTAGTTAAAATTCACTTACCTAGAAGAAAGATCCAATGAGGGGTCAGGGTGAGAGGTCGCGAGGAGGCAGGAAGAGAACGTTGAGAGAACGACACGAGAAAAAAAGAGAGAGACACATGAGTGAGAACTGCGCTGTGACTGCCACGTTAAAAATTGGTAAAACACCAAGTTAATGCGTGTGATGGTAAATGAAATGTAATTGTATACTGCACGAAGAGTGAGTTACAGACATTTTGACCAAGTTTACAGTGTAATAGTTAATGGTTGTGAAGGACTCGGTTAGAGTTTTCAATGAGGAGAAAGAGTGGACGGCTAGTCAGCACGATTCAGCTATAAAGACTATGCCAGCGAGTAGCCTGTTCGGTTGCCCTTTTGTGCATCGTCTGAAAAAACACTTATCTCCAGAGCCATTCCCTGCTTAGCTGTCGGACGACGTCTTCAACCACCAGCATCGCCAGCACCGCGTTGCCGCGGCGTGGACGACGACAACGACAGCAGTGAGGTTTTTTTTTTTCTGCGCCACTGCGTGAAGCGACCATTGTGTTTAAGGTCTCTCCGCTCCCAAGCCAAGCTACAGGCCTGCGACGTGTCCTCCTCTGACTGTCTGGGTATTCATTTCATTTTATTTTATTGAGTGGCCACTTAGTCATTTGCCGGCTTAGCTTTAATTGTGGGGAATTGAGTGTTTTGTATAATTGGTCATTTGACTGAACTGTGTTTCATTTGAATTGCACTTTTGATATTTGAACTGTTTATATGTAAATACTATATTTTTCAGTAAATAGTTTAAACGTATTTCTGTTGTAGATTTTCATTACATTGGGTTTATGATATTGATCATTTTGATACTTAAAGCAAGATAATATTATTGAGTTTACAGTAGCCTGGTTTAAAGTGAAAGTGTTTGTTAACGCTGATTAAGATAGCCTAAGTGACATTTCAATTGATGCTTATTGCACTTATAGTATTGATAGCCATTTAAAAAGGGTAGAATAATAATGTAACTTTAAAAGTTAATGCTTATTTAACCAAGCACTTGAGTTAGCCGCATACAATTAGCGTTAAGTTAAAAGCTACCATTAAAGTAAATGCTAACAAGTAACTAATAATTAGGGAATTACAGTAGAGCATTAATTAATATTAGAGAGAGAGATCTCTCGCCACATAAGAATTCGGGTAGCGCACTCCACACTAATAGCCAGACACGCTAGGGGGCGCTATCTTTAAGTTCTACCTATATACGGATTTAGATCCAGTTTCAAGACATAGATACAAGTAGTTAATTAACAGATATGTTGGACGTGACCTGTTCCTCATGAAGATGAGTGAGTTTTTGGTAGAACTTAAAGATTTGCAGACAATTGAGGCTGTTGACATCACCAACTATCTGGTCCTTCAGACATCGTACTACACCAGACAGCAAATGAAGGACTATTAAAGTCTGGAAGCGTACAACTTTTTTGTCAGCAGGTGGGTTCACAACCTCGGTACCAAACGGCTCCAAGATGATCATCGTTTGGTAAGATGCTAGCAGTAGCGGCTATAATGTCAACAAACATGCAACACATCTTAACGACGACGTTAGCCTGACAGTCGTTTATGTTTCAAGGTAAACCACTCTCAGAGATCAAGCGAAACACCTCTGAAGACCTGGATTATTGCGAAAGGGGATGGAGAAGTCATTGCAGCTCATTACAATTGCATGGCAGGGTAAGTAATTTATGTAGGCAGGATGTTTACCACGAGATCACACACACACACGCGTACTGCTAGCATACTGCCAGTGTACTTCAGAACCAGTGGGGAGAGAGCTTTAAGGGATAAAAATGTTAATTAATGTAAAGTGCTACTCCATATTAGTATAAGTAGGCTATATTGCACATCGTCAAAATGTGCTGATATAGATTGCATTTTGACCCTGGTGTAGATTGCATTTGAGGTTTAAAAAAATGTCATATTGTATTCTATTCACAAACTATAAGAATCATGTTCTCATGTGACACGTTCACTGAAAACCAAATGTGGGACAGAGAATGTCATTTTTAGGACACTGTGTAACAGTAGGCTAAATTATGATGTTAATAAATTAATGTTTATATTGTGCCCCTTTGGTTATGTATTTGCTCTGGTTAATTCATCAGGACACAATATACAGTTGACAAGTAGATTGCTTGTCTTTGTCTACATTTCATCTTCTTTGAGGGGATTTTCATTATATTCCATCATACCTCCCATGCTGGTGGAATGCTCTCCCCACCAGTAACGTGCGGTGAAATCTTGTCATGGGTAGGCTGTGACCTATCAATGTGGCATATATTCATTCAGTTAATGTAGCAACCCAAGTTCATATCAGGCATCATCACATCGCTGCCTGCATACAGCAAAGTCAGTCATATGTGAGGCTAATGCACAATCAAATCTAATAATCAAATTAATGGACACATCTATCTTATGACTTATACAACAAAACAAATGTTTTGTGCGGGACACTAAGAGGGAGGCGGCGTGGTGTCAGCGAACCGACAAGCAGCCTAGTCACTATTGTGTAGTTTGTATTAATGCCATGGTTCAACAAATAATGTAAAGGTTAAATAATAATTCACTTAGACTTTATAAGAAGCAATTGCGACTTTATTTCACACAATTCTGACTTTATATCTTGCAATTCTGACTTTATAACATGCAATTGCGACTTTATTTCACGCAATTCTGACTTTATAACTGTTATCTCGCAATTCTGACTTTATAACACGCAATTGCGACTTTATTTCACGCAATTCTGAGAAATAATTCATTGTGAGATAAAAAGTCGCAATTATCTTTTAAAATGTTTTATTCTGTGGCGGAAACAAGCTTCCATACCTCCTGGCCTCTTCCTCCCATCCATCCTCCCTGACGCATAGCTACCGGGCCGGCCCAGCTATCAGTAGGCGCCGGCGGTGCCGCGGTAGTTACCTGAGAAAACGTTTTGGAAAAGACGGGCTATGGACCCAACCAACTCTATAGGAGGGGAGGGGAGAACTCCCTCACATGGTACAACCTATGCAGAGGCTGCGCGCTGCGGTGTCAGAATGCGGAACGTGTGTAGCCTAATGTAACTAACGTGACAAATGTGGAAAAAAAAATCCTCGACCGGCCCAAAAGTGAAGCGGCCCACCGGGAATTCTCCCGATTACCCACCCCAGGCCTGTTGACAGCCAACACTAGGTGCCGCTAGATCGGGAAGCGCGGATTGAGTGAGAGTGAGTGGATCACGTGACATGACGCAAGCTCGGTCTCTGCCTCAATGTTGATAATTCAAGACAGCATGAGAACTGACTGCGCATGCGCAAACCTACGTAAACTACGTTCTATGGACCAAAGAGGCATTGCTAACCTCTGCCTCAATGGCCATGGCCTTGAATTTCCTGCATGAAACAATGGTTTTAGGAGCAAACAATGGCAAAATGAGTATATTATATGTGTATTCCTGAGAATTTTTGTTACAAAAATTAATATTTGGAATAAAATAAATCATAATGTGGTGAATTAATAAAGTTCTTGGAATTAATAAATGTAATGTCAACATTTCCTTTGGTGAGGCACTGCCTACCCTGCCTACCCTCACCGCACGTCCCTGCTCCCCACCCTCATCCAGAATGCAGAATCCCTGACAACTTTCAAAAGACAGCTGAAAACCCATTTCTTCCGTGAGCACTTAACCTCATAAAAAATAAATAAATAAAAAACTCTCCTTTTTCCTTTTTCCTTTAAATCCTCGCTTATCGGGCTTATGCTACTCTGAACAATGCCTGAACTTCGTATTTTGAGCACTTCTTGCCTCTTCACAATGACTCACTTAATTTAGTCCTAATTTGTAAGTCGCTTTGGACAAAAGCATCTGCTAAATGATTAAATGTAAATGTATACCTAATGTTAGGGATTATTAAAGTATTTCTATTAAATTCTATTCTATTCTATATTCTGCCTAAATCTGTGTAGCTTGTGACATTGTGGTCAGTCACAATTTCCATGTTGGGCAAAGAGAAGTTTAGACAGCAAAGACCCACATAAACACAGTTTGGCATCTCAATCCTGTGATGATAGCCTTGCCTGTTTTCCTCACAGCCATCGGATAAACGCTAGATTTAAACCGCATATAGATATGTTATGGACCACAGAAATGTGGACTTAATGATCTTCGTTGTGTTAACCCTCTGGGGTCTGAGCTGTTTTCTGGCCCTGGAGGTGTTCTGACATGCTCTGACATTTGTGGTTATTTCTGTTACTTGTGACATTTTCATGGCTAAAGTCTAATTACACTGTATTCAGCACAAACTCAGCTACAATAATATATCAGCAGCATGTATGTAAAAGTTTGTAGTTTTGAGATAATGACATTTATGCGTGGTTTGTGAAAATACAAAAAAAAAAAAATCTCACTGAAATAAGGCCATGAAACCCATACTGATTATTTCTTCACAAGACTTTTGAAAATTGTATGACGTAGCCTAGAATATTTGCTCTAAAACTATGTGAAAATCACCCTGACTGCTCATTCAGATAAGACAATATATTGATTTAAAATTTTTACGACGTGTTTTGTGTGAGAAAGCTTTATGCGGGAGGTCATTAATATGTATTGTTTTCACACCTGAGAAAGACAAAGACCCTCCCCTAACGGCCCTATTAGGAGCTATCAGGCCCTGTCATTCTGACCAACCTTGCACAATGAATGAGGAGATTTAAAAAAGAATGGCTTTTAAATTGTTTGGATTTATTTACAACACAACATAATCCAAAGATACGCAACAAATGCCAAAAAAGCACTTATTGAAAACAATGATCCAAAGACAGAGACCTTTGTGCCATTCCTAAAAACATTGTACATACTAGGGGTGTGCAAAGCAGCCGGTATTTGTATCTGTATTTTTATTTGTTGAGGGGTGAAAAGTATTTGTATTTGTATTTGTATTCGAGTAAAATTAAAAATAGGTGTAAAAATCCAGTTTTTTTGCGTTACACTTCTAATTTACGTTATAGTGTAAGTATTCTTTAATTATATCCATTATAATAATTATGGATATCCAATATTGGTTGATGTTTTTTCCACAAATCCAGCAATGAACATGTAACAAGGAACTCATTGAAAAGAAAATAACATAACAGCCATTACCTACGTTAACGTTACTCTGTCAACAGCCTATTGTCTAAATTACCGAGCTAACAGAGCTACTAGTGTTGTCACGGTACCAAAATTTCAGTATTCGGTACCAATACCAGAGAAAATCCACGGTTCTCGGTACCAATTTCGGTACCAAAGCTTAATTTAGATTAAATTTACATATATTAAAGTGTATATCACGGTTACAAAGATGGAAACTGTAGTATTAAAAACACTTTACAATAAGATTCCATTTGTTAGATAACATTAGATAAAATGACCTAACAATAAACAATAGTTATTTCTCCTTGGGGTTAATTTAAAAATACATTTTAAAAATCAAAAGTTAACATTATTTATGTTAACATTATTTAATGCACAATGAATGAAATGAACAAACATGACCAATCAAGTGTTTGTATTAAATAACATTCACAAACATTAATTAATGTTGTAAAAATATATTGTTCACTCAATGTGTTGATGTTAGATAAAGCATTAAGTAATGTTAATGAATGGTATCTTATTGTAGTGTTACCAAACTATACAGGAGATAAAACGTGTTTTATTTGACTTGACTGTCCTTTTATTTAATCCAAAACTGCATTCATATTTAATTTTAAAAGGGCTTTTTAAACCTGCTAAGAGTTATCCAGCCAAGAATAAGCCTAGCCCTAGAACTGCTTTTCTGACGGACTGATATTAATGACATAATAACGGCTTTTTATTTCATTTCTCATCTCCATAAATATATCTAAAGCTAATGCAAGGGCTAAAAATCAATTAATTCTTTGCTGATACTTCCTCGTCATCATGAAGAGCACAGTTCGCACCGCTTTCTCCTTTCAACAAGCGCTTGTTCTCTCGTGGCGTCTGTCGTTGCTATGCAACATGGACATAGGCGCGCCTGGAAAAACGAGCGCGCTTACCGCGCGCCTACATTTGAAATCTGCACGCGCAAAAAACGCGCTATGTGAACGACCCCTATGGCAACGTGACATTAGCCTAATCCAAAATATTTCCATATGTGGCTCTTTCCTCCTTTCTTATCAACAAGTGGATTAACAGCCACCACATCAGCAGCGCCGCCGGTCGCCATGTCTCATGAGGAAACGCAGATTTTTGATATAAAGTTTTTCTTGTTCCCAAATACAAATATTTTTAAAGTATTTGTTCGAAATAAGTATTCGTAAAAAACACATTATTTGTGCCTTTCCGAATACCGTATTCGGGTTCGGCTCCACCCCTAGTACATACCTTTCATTTCCAAGGTGTTTGATTTTCACTTTACCATGTTCATGTACAGAGACTCATGTGAATGTTGAAGTCAGCAGGACTCAGTGGCATCTGGGCCCTGAAAAAAAAAAAAAAAAGTGAACATACTGATATCAAGAGAAAGGCCTGCACGATTTTGGGAATAAATTTTAGATTTTTCTGGTTAAAATTGCTTTTTAAAATTCACAGAATACACACACACACACACACACAAATGCTTCCAACAATATATAATGAACACCAGGTTTGTTGTGCCTTGTAGGCATAAGCTATGCGCAGTGCTGGATAAAATAATAATAACAATAACCTATAGCAGTATAAATCTTCCAAAAGATTTCAGTAACAACTAAGCTAGAGAAAAATATATTGATTATCATATTACTTCAAATGTTTCCATTCGTTATGATGATATGAAATGAGATAATAGTAAAAACATGAAGCCGTTTGGTGCGTTTTGCTTTTCAAACACGATCGCGATCCAAAATATGATACATTCAAACGCGATCGCGCTGCAAAATATGATACATTCAAACGCGATCACGATCCAAAATATGATACATTCAAACGCGATCACGCTCAAATATAAAACATTATGGTTACCATATACATATCTACGTTTGAGCAGATATCCACAAACACAGTAACAGTAAACACGGGTCTAAATATTATAATATTCACCATATATCTAGCAACAGTTCAACTGCAATGTGAAATTTATGCAACAATAACAAACTAATATGTAATAATTTCTTACCTTACATCTTTCTTGTCTTCAAATCGTGTTCTTATTCTTCTGAGGTAAATCCAATGTAAGCTCCGGCGCGTCTTTCAAACCGGACGAAAAGCAAAGACTTGTGAAGTGTTTTGGTGTTTTGTTTTTGAGGTAATGAGCGCGATCACGTTCCATGTGGAGATTTGTATGTGAATCTCTTTTGCGCACATGGGCGTGGTCAAATTAAAAATAATTAGGAAGCGTTTGAGAAGCTGGACATCTTGTTGGTTTTATACAAATTACTTAAACAGAGAATATTTGTTTTCAGTTTGAATCCGATCATTTAAAAGTACACACTTAAATGTTTATAAAGGTATATGGCTCATAAATGTGTGACAAGTATTCGCTGAGTTTTGTTTCAGTTTATAGACGTGCTCAAGAAAAAAAAGTTCACCGCGACGGAGAGGCAGAACGCACACCCTGTTTATTTTCTTTATTTTACAAAAGCACAATGTTTTGATTTGATTGTAAGTTGACACATACAAAAGGAGAAATATCACAGATTCTTTTTTTATATTTCTTTTTTCTGTATGACCATAAATGACGGAGTAATTTAAGTTTATAGTGCTACAATGTGGAGAAAATCCAGCAAAACGCGCCCGCGCGTTTGCCGACCTCAGAGGGTTAACTTATTTTCAGATTCCTGAAATCACTTCCATGCCCTAAGAGTGAAGAGAGGGTCAGAAACATATGCTAGGTTTATTGGGACTTTAAGCAAAAACTGTCCAAGGAGTGCAGCACTGATGGCTAGGGAGCCTTACCACAAAGAATTCATCCCCAAATCTAGCATGCTTCCTAAAACTGTTCTTGAATACAGAACAACAGAGACTCTGCAGCTACCCCCCAAAGAGCTTGAAGAGCTATGTCAAGTTTTCCAGCTAGAAGAGCTCACCCTGTCCCAGGTTCAGGCTGTAGAGAGGGCAACTCGAAGTCAGAGTGCAAGCAGGATTTGGTTTAGGCAAAGAGCTGGACACATGACTGCCTCTAAGCTGAAACAAGTTCTTAAGACCAACCGCCAGCAACCATCCAAGAGCTTGATCAAGGCCATATGCTACCCAGAAGCATATAGGTTCACGACAGCCGCTACAAGGTATTTAGGGTTTGAATTAGGGTAAGGCAGAGGTAAGATTTTGGGTATGAGGCCGTCCACATTAAAAACCGTAACTAAAAAAGTGTTCTATGAAGTTGGAGGAGAGTCCATACCACAACTATAAAGCTGTGGTCCATACTCTGCCATCTACTGTAGGCCTTCTTCAGTTAGAACAAATGTTTACTGTTTTCATAGTTAATTCATGATATGGACAGCCCTGAAGGGTCAACATTAGTTATAGGGTTATAAGGTTAGGGTTATGCAGGAGTAGAACTAAGTATAGGGAAGGGTTAGGGAAATGGCATTTAAATCACTGAACTGGCTCTACACATCCAATACTAAGTAATCATTTCCTTTTAATGTTTTGCATGTGTACTGTACACAGTACAATGGATGCAAACATGAAGCACAAGCCAGAGGAGCGTATGAGAAGCTGATGGGTCGGGAGCATGCAGGCATCTCCTGTATGGACAGTGGTCTCTGGCTGAACCCCAAGTGGCCATACATGGGGTCCTCCCCTGATGGGATTGTCATTTGTGACTGTCACGGAACTGGCATCTGCGAGATTAAGGTAATATTACAGTCTCTTGTTGTAGTAAAGTCCCTAAATCTCAAGTCCAAGTCGAGTCCCAAGTCCTAATCTGAGCAAAAAGGTAGAAAATATCTTTGTTAATCTATTGTTCACATGTCCTTCTCACTGTGATTTTAGTGCCCACACTCTCACCAAGATGAAGCCAATCTGAGTTTGTGTGCTGGGGGAAAGGGCTTCTGCCTCATCAGTGATGGGGATAATGTCACGCTGGCCTGGAGTCATGACAATTCTACCAAGTTCAGGCACAGCTTCACATTGTAGATGCTGAGTACTGTGCCTTTGTTGTGTGGAACCGCAATGACATTTTTGTTGAAAGGATTTTGCCTGATCTTGAACTTTGGGATGATGTGATTCCTAAAGTTGAGTGTTTTTTTTAGAAACAGTATACTTCCAGAAATACTGGGACAGCAAGTTACAAACTTACATGTGTATTGTGATGAAAGGATATGAACTTAGGTCCAGGCACTCTTGAAAGTGGGATGTGTGATATATTACTGTTATATCAATACTGTTGTATGAGACAAGATGACATTTTGAATATTGTTATGACCTGAGTGTGGTCTTTGTGAGTTCTGGCTGTTGTATAATTTAAATAAATAGGTTCATATCTTGTGAGAGCACCAATTGTCATCAAGTTTTATATTGAGTAGCACTACACAATTTGGAAGATGTTTACTGAAAACATTAAATGTCTTTGAGAAGACAGAATAATACATGGTGGTTTATTTACAAGATTAGATTTTTCAACAATTGTTATAATAACTACAAGAACATGGTGTGCAATAATAAATCGAAATCCATTTCATTACATATATAATACATATCGCCAGTACAACTGGACTAGTGGATACAAATATTACATTTGAAAACATTAACAGACTGATGTGTGTCAGGGCTCAGGTACAACTACTACTCCACCCTGTCCTTATCATCATCACCATCAGAGCCAAGCAGCAGGGATCAGGTACTGGACACTACATGTGTGAGGGCTCAGGTACTGGACTGACTGATTATCCCTACCCACCTCCCTCCTCATTTAACGACAACCTAATGCTATATAAACACAGACACAAAAACCAAGTTAGCTAGCTAACATACCTCCAACGAAGTGGTCGCTGCAGACACGGGCATTAACAGACTCTGCTCCTCCCGACCGCAGACGTAGGTTTAAAATCCACTTTTTACGGCGTTGTTCTGTGAGTTTTTTACATTTCTCACTGTGACAAATCTCTCTGATCGTCACCGCTGAGGGAGCAGCACTGTCACGCACACACAAACACACTAGCATACATACCCCATTCACTCTCCATTCCCCGTCCTCACCTGTTGTTTTTCCGCCATCGGCAATGTGGGTGCACACGCCGATAGTCGGCTTTCGGCAGGTAAACGCTGCGTCGGCCAAACAGAGCAGACGAAGAGCGGATACTTATGAAATAATAGTTGGGTCGCGCCGGCGCAGTGCCGCCAAAGCCGGTGAAACCATTGTCTTGTGATTAGGGGGGATTATACGTGAATCAAGTGTTTGGTATTTATGTGTTTCTGTGTTGTTAATAATGATGTATATATTTATTTGATAATTACCAGTGAGAAATATTGTTTAATGTTGATTGATGAACACTTTTGTGTGTACAATGTAACTGGTAAGAATTTAAATATATCTTTACCTCTCAATGGGTGTTTGCCAAAGATGGCGGAGTCTGGCCTATAAAAAGGGAGGCCAGACTCACAATCAGGACTTGTTAACCAAGTCAGAGCGAGAATGCAACTGCGGTGCCTCAAGCAAAACTTTTGTGTACTGTGGATACGTTTTGGAGAGTTTTTCGTCTTTATTTTTATTTTATTTATTTTTTGATAATTTTTAGGTTTTTGTGTGCACCTGTATATATACTTCACTGTGGACTGTCTTTCTTATTGGCACTGTTAATAAATTACACCTTGCACGAGAGTGCTCTGCGAGTAAGCCATAATTTTTTTTTTTACATCCTCATGGACCCCAGTTACTTTTTTTCCCTTCCCCCGAAGCGAGCAGTGGCATTTGCTTCATCACATTTGGTGGCAGCGGTGGGATGGCTACTCGCAAGACAGCGCCAAAAAACCCAGGGCTGGGTTGCGGTCACAGAGGAAGATAGCGACGATGGAGGATAAGGCTTGGAATTCGGCTAAAACTTCAGAGGAAGAGGAAGTGATGGCAGAGCTTCCTGATACCTCGAAAAAGTCCAGGTCACCACGGACTGAGCCAATCACTCCAGTCGCTACAGCTGGTGAGGGAATGGTTTCCCTAATGCGTCAGTTCCTAGACGCACAGCAGCAGAGAGAAGAGAGATATATGCAGGAGCTCCAGGGTCTTCACGAGTCTACCCGGCAGTCGACTTGTCCTGCTGAGACATTGTCCGACAATGACAGCTTGCGAATGGAGCTACCAACACCAGCTACACAGAGGGTATCCACACAACGCAGAACAGCACACGACAGAGACTCCCTAAGTTTTCCGGAGCCGAGAGAGCCGATGCATCGAGCTGAACCGAAGATGCCGATCTTCCAGCAGGGGGAAGACATTGAGAACTATCTTCGGTGGTTTGAGCGTCTGGCCTGGACCTGGAGGTGGCCTTGAGGAGCAGTGGAGCTATCATCTGGTTCCATTACTGACCAGGCAAGCATTATAGGCGTACCTGGCGATGGATGAGGAGCAGGCAGAGGTGTATGTTGATCTGAAGGAGGCATTGCTGTAGAAATTCAACATCTCACCAGAAACCTATCGGCAGAGGTTCCGAACACCTACTGTTCCAACTGGAGAGTCGCCATCCGAGACTTACCATCGCCTAAAGAACCTCTATCAGCGATGGGTACAACCAAGGGAGCATTCCAAGGAGGAGATTGGTGAAGCCATTATCCTTGAGCAACTACTCTGGGTTCTTCCGTATGATGCTAGCATCTGGGTAAGAGAGCATGAGCCAACTTCAAGACTGGCGGTGGCTAAGCTGGCTCAGCAATACCAGAACACTCATCACGGAGGTCCACGCACTCAACCATCTAAAGGTACTGTCTGCACGCACTCTGGGGCTGAGAGGGTTCGTGCTGAACTGTCAGACAATGCGCAAAACCCAAAGTCAGCAGGGGGAAAAGATCTGGTATGCTTATACTGTCAGCAGTCCGGGCACAAAGCAGCAGTATGTCCTGCGTGTAAAGCTAAGCTGACAGGGTACTGTTATGTGCCAAGAGAGGGAGACTTTGAACTAGATTCTGTGAGGGAGAGTCTAACAATGTGCAAAGTGACTGTTAATGGACATTACGTGCATGCGTTATTGGACACTGGATGCTCTATGTAAATGTTGAAATCCTGTTATGTAACAAATGTTGATCTGAATACTGCCTCTATTCAATGTGTACATGGCGATTTGAAGCAGTACCCCAGAGCTGAGGTATTGGTGGAAGTACAAGATCAGATGAACCTGTTGAATGTTGCTATAGTTGACAGTTTGCCCACAGACGTGATTCTGGGACAAGACTTGCCAGTGTTGAATGAACTTTTACAAGCCACTGCTAAAGTCTCTGAAAATACCACTGTAACCCTTGTGAAAGTGTCATGTCCTGCCATTACTCGGTCGCAAGCCAGGGCAGGTCTTCAGCCACTGCCAGATCTTGATTGTAGTCTGTTGCTCGGGACTAAGGGCCCGAAAAAGTCACGCCGACAAAGAAGGCTTGAGTTGTACCTCGGTACACCAGCCTCTGAGCCTTCTGAGGAGGGTCTCGATGTTAGTGGCTGGTGGGTACCAGGGAATATTGCTGAGTTACAAAGAAATGATGAGACGTTGAAACCTTTGTTTGAAAAAACTGCTTCCGATAAACCATCCAATTTGTGTAATGAGAGGTATGAGCTATTGAATAATGTGTTGTATTTGCAAGACAATTATGTGACCCGTCCTTTTGTACCAACTTGTTGTCGTCCACTTGTCTTGCACTTAGCACACACAGTTCCATGGGCTGTCATCTAGGCCAACAAAAGACATATGCACGCATCAGCTCACGTTTTCACTGGCCAACATTATATGCTGATGTACTGACACACTGCAACACATGCACTATATGTCAGAAAACCAGTGCTGTGACCCGGCGGAGCAAAGCACCCTTGCAACCTCTCCCTGTGATTTCTGAACCTTTCAGGTGGATCGTTGCCACGGATATTGTGGGGCCATTGGAGAAAAGCAGTACAGGTCACCAGTACATCCTGGTAATCAGTGACTATGCAATGAGGTATCTAGAGGCTTTCCCACTCCGTACCATCACCACACCAAAAATCGTCCATTGCCTCGTTCAACTCTTCTCCAAGGTAGGAATACCTGAGGAGATCTTGACGGACCAAGGCACAAACTTTACGTCAATGCTCATGGGGCAACTGAACACTGCTATGCTTCTCCTACCACTGCTATGCTGATGACACACAGCTCTTCCTCTCGTTTCAACCAGATGATCCCACAGTAGCTGCACGGGTCTCAAGCTGTCTGGCGGACATCTCGGCATGGATGAAGGAACATCACCTACAGCTCAACCTGCCAAAGACTGAGCTTCTCGTCCTCCCTGCCAATCCGTCTCTACAGCACGACTTCACTATCCAGCTAGATTCATCTTCAATCACCCCATCAAGGACGGTCAGAAATCTTGGAGTAACATTTGATGACCAGCTGACCGTCACAGATCACATTTCAAAGACAGCTCGATCATGCAGGTTTGCACTGCACAACATCAGGAAGATCAGGCCTTTCCTAACTGAGCATGCAACACAACTTCTCGTCCAGGCCCTGGTCATTTCTAGGCTTGACTACTGCAATGCTCTTCTGGCCGGTCTTCCTTCAAGTGCAACTAAACCTCTACAGATGATCCAGAATGCTGCAGCTCGTCTTGTCTTCAACGAGCCCAAGAGGGCCCACGTCACTCCTCTGTTCATCTCTCTGCACTGGCTACCTCTCGCTGCTCGCATCAAGTTCAAGGCATTGACGCTTGCTTACCGATCTATCACAGGCTCAGCTCCCTCCTACTTTAACTCATTCCTACGAGTCTACATCCCTACCAGACGCCTACGATCAGTCAACGAGCGACGTCTCGTGGTTCCATCGCAGAGAGCCACAAAATCACTTTCCAGAACATTCTCATTCACAGTTCCATGCTGGTGGAACACTCTCCCCTCCCTCATCCGGAATGCTGAATCCCTGACAACCTTCAAAAAGCATCTGAAAACCCATCTCTTCCGTGAGCACTTAACCACATAAAAAAAAAAAAAAAAAAAAAAAAAAAAAAAAAAAACCTCCCCTTTCCCTCTAAAAACCTCACTTATCGGGCTTATGCTACTCTGAATAATGCCTGAACTTTGTATCTTGAGCACTCCTTGCGTAGCTTTGGTTTTTGCCTCTTCATGATGATTCGCTTAATCTAGTCCTGCTTTGTAAGTCGCTTTGGATAAAAGCGTCTGCCAAATGACTAAATGTAAATGTAATGTAAATGTGAACAGACAGTTGGGCATTACCGCCATCAGAACAAGCCCATACCACCCACAGACCGACGGCCTGGTGGAAAGGTTCAACCAGACCCTCAAAAATATGCTGCGGAAGTTCGTTGCAGACACGGGATGAGATTGGGACAGGTGGCTACCTTTTTTCCTCTTTGCTTACAGAGAAGTTCCTCAAGCGTCGACAGGTTTCTCACCATTTGAGCTCCTCTATGGTTGGGAAGTGCAAGGACCGCTGGACCTCCTGCGAAAGAGCTGGGAGGAGAGTCCTGCAGCCAAAACCAAGGAGAAAGGCATTGTGCAGTATGTGTTGGAGATGAGAGACCGTCTAGAGTGGTACCGGGAACAAGCAAAAGAAACAACAAGCACAAAAGCAGTGGTATGATCAGCAGCAAGACTACGGCAGTTCCAACCAGGTCAGAAGGTATTACTCTTACTACCAACCTCAACACACAAGCTAATGGCGAAATGGCAAGGGCCATACACTGTGGTCCGGAAGATGGGGCCAGTGACTTACGAGATCCACCATCCCGACAAGGGGAAGTCCAAGCAAACCTACCACCTTAACCTATTAAAAGAATGGAGGGAATCACCAGAAAAAAAACCTGAGTCAGCGTTGATGGTACAGAAGGTGAAGGATGTGGAGGAGGAAGATGGGTCTGAGGTCGCAGAGAGGCAAGCGTCTGTGGTGAGTCTAAAGGGGGTCGCACACCGGACGAGAAGCGCAGCGGCGCGTTGCGCAGCGCCACGTCTTTAAAATTCTAACACATTATTCTCTATCAGTGTACACACACCGGCGGCACGATTCGGCGTCTGTCCGCAGCGCCCAGCCACGGCTCAGGACCTTGTTCAAAATCCTGCCGCGCCACAGAGCGCCATTTACATAGTTTTATATTAAATGTACATTTATTTGTCTTAAATCGTCGTTAATGTATATACTGACTTCACCCTGTGCTGCAATATACATTTAGTTTTACATTAATTTACAGAAATCAGCTGCGTGGATGAAAACTGCTGATGTTATCGGATTTTCAGGTGATATTCTCAATTCATTCAGTTAAAGCTAGGATAGGTAATCCTGTTCAGAAACACTTTTTTTTATACTGGGTGAAATGGTCCTTCCATCCTGAGAGTAGTCAATACATTATGTGTTCAGAAAAAGGAATGAAAACAATCAGACCTCTGTAGCAGCTGCAGGACAGTAAAAACTCTGACCAATCACTGCCACTCGGTCCGAGTGTAAAGAACCAATCAGATGCCTTCAGAGCCAGGAGGAGTGTCTTAGCAGTGTCAATCAAGTTCGCGTACGCGCTGATCGCCCCTCTCTTGCACAGCGCGTACCGTCATTCAAAATCAAGATTGCCGGTGTGCCGAGCAGCTGTGCTAATGGCGGACAAACAACCAAAACTACCAATTTCTCGAGTGGAACCTGCTCATACAACAAAGACAGGTAAACGGAAAAAGACCGATGACGATAAACAAGCCCGTCGGAGCCCATTGACTCAGTGTCAAAACTCTAGCCGCATAACATACAGATAAAATGTCATGCACTGTGCAAAGCAACAATTGAAACCTGCTAATTCACTGGCTTGTCATGTTGCTAAAATAATGTACTAGCAAACCTTATTTAGCATTACATATCGCTAGAATAATTATTTACATAGCCTACTGCAACGTTAGTTACCGTTATATTATCTTACTAGCTATTTATAACTCATAGAAAGAGTGCAACGTTATAAAGTTACATTACATGTATTGCATAATACGTAATGATTTGAGGACCAAGTTTGTAGTCAAAGTATGGGCAGGCCAGTCAATGTAAAGCATTTCGTCCCTACCAGTGAATGTGCCATAACTGTTTATCCGTCGTCATCGGTGACCCTGCATGTTTACTAGCCTGCGCGTTCACGGCAGGCTCCGCTGTGGGGGGAACTTTACATAACAAAATACATGTTTAACAGCTAGTAGGCCTAACGTTATATGTTATGAATCTTACACGAAATTCATCTTCATCACAGTGCAACTAATGGAAATGGAAAAACGTGTATCAATGCAACCTGTTTTTAGCTTTGCCTTATAGTTATAACTAGCTCGTTAGCGAATCAAAAAATATATATTTTAAACTTTACCAATATCGATATGATAGCTTGATAGTGAGTAGGCTACTAAAATACATCTTATTTGTTTATATTCATAATGATAAAGTTAGATTTTTTTATTACATGTGATTCTGACATGATGCTACATGCACTGCGCTCCTTCCTCTCCGCTTGTCTCAGGTAAATAATGTGTCTTCCAGCTCAGCTGTCGGAGTCGCGCGTTCATGTGTTTTGGGGGCGTGGCTTTGGAAGGACCCCAGAAGGGAGAGGGTGGACTGAATGGAAATAATGAGCTGTCTTTAAAACAGTCGTTAGAGGTCTACATACACTCGATTTTTATACTTTCTTTTTCAGAATACTTACATTTTAATTATGTATTGATATATACATAAAGTTTAAACAAATTTGAAAAATAAGTTTTTTAGACCATTCTTACCTACCCCAGCTTTAACGATCGCTCTGAGGTAAAGTGTTCAGACTGCAGACTTAGCAACGATTGTATTTAATTGTACAGTACAATCATAACATAGTACAGACGTTATCTTAATTCCATAATGTCCTTAAACATAACAATATTGCTGGCCATAAACTGAGAAAGTGCGCGTCCGGTGTGTGATACCTCTAGTTGTCCTAGACGCGACGCGGCACTGTGCTGCGCTTCTCGTCCGGTGTGCGACCCCCTTAACTCACCTAGAGGACAATAATTGCAGAACCTACTAGACCAGTTCCCCACTCTGTTTCGTCAGAGGCCTTGACAGACAGAGATAATACACCACACCATACACCTTACCGACTCCACCCCATCCCGACAGAGACCTTATCGGGTTCCTGAGCGACTGGTGGAACCCCTGAGGAATAAATAGAGATGATGAGAGAGCTGGGAGTGATTGAGCCATCGTTGAGTGACTGGTGCAGTCCCGTGGTCATAGTCCCAAAGAAGAATGGATCCTTACGTGTCTGCATCGACTTCCATAAGCTCAATGCCCAATCCAAATTCGACGCATACCCGATGCCACGGGTAGATGATCTGCTGGAGAGAATAGGAAAAGCCAAGTACATCACCACACTAGATCTCTGCAAAGGATATTGGCAAGTACCCCTAGAGCCAACTTCCAGACCCTACACCGCTTTCAGGACTCCATTGGGGCTCTTCCATTTTACCATCCTTCCTTTCGGACTGCATGGAGCTCCAGGTCGTTCCTAGGACTGGTGGGCTGGTACCGACGGTTCGTCCCAAACTTCGCCTCTGTAGCCGCACCCCTGACCAACCTGCTGAGCAAAGGCATAGCAAACCCTGTCCCGTGGACCGAAGACTGTGAGACGGCATTTCAAGCTCTGAAGGAGAAGATGTGCTCCAGTCTGGTCAAACATACATATATAATTAACAGTAAATAAGCTTTTTCTCAAGTGTTTTTATAGCTAACTAATGAACTCTGAACACTGGTTAACTTTTCTGAGGTAAATGCAACATTAATTAAGTGATATTGTTAACAAGCTGTTTTATTGACGTCTTTCCGCAGTTGAAACACAGACTGAGTGATTACATGAGTCATTGTTACGTGTTAGCATTTTTGTTCCCTCCCCTTTTGTTATTGGTTGCTGTGTTTCTCCCCTCTGCTGTTGGATTCTTCCTGTTTTCCCGCTCTCTGCTATCTTTAAGTTTGTAGGTGCTGCTATTGGTCGGAGACAACCAATCATCGGCTGTAGTGTTTGTTGGCTGTGCCACCATCGTTGTTGAAAAGTACTGACTTTGTGGTGGTTTGCTTGCTTGCTTTTTTGATTGTGTTTGCTCACTCAGAGGACTTCTTACCTGATCTAAACTGCACCAGTCCAGAGAGAAGAGAAAAGGAAAGTACATCACGTGACATACATCTTACATACATGTAGAAGTACCGCTGTTAGAGACACTAGGGAAGGAGCGCATGCAACTATGTGTAAGTTTTGTTTGGTTAGTTAGTGAAGTTTTAGTTATGGCGTGTTAAGCGCTGAAGAACTCTTTATGTTCTGTTTTTTTTATTATTTTTTTTTAGTTAGTTTAGAGGGTGGGGATTAGCTGAGGTGTGTTTTGGTTTTGTTATTTTTGTTTGTTTAGCACCGCTCATCTTCTTTCTCTCTGTGGCTTATTTCAATTGTGCTTAAGTTGTGTATATAGCTGTAAATGGGTCAATGACGTGACGCCTACATTTTCTGTCCAATTGCATTTTTTCAGGCAAAAACGGGTTTATATGCATAAAAAGATACTGTATATTTGTATTACCTCTCCCATGTATGTACTCACTTTAACTTTTCAAAAACCTTTACTTATTTGTTATTTTTTTTGTTATTTAAAGTGTCAAAACATCATGTGGTGCGACCGTCCGGCCATAACTTCTGTTTTGAAAATGTCTTTGAAATTACTCTGAATTTATTCAAATTTATTTTCTGCACTATTTGGCATGATTTCCAAAAAAAATTGTAATTTATATTTATATAATGTAAGCATTTATATTTCCATCATAATATACAAACAAACTTTGTCCCATGATGTCCATTTTATGAAATATCATGTGGTGATATGATATATCGGGCGGCCATGGGGCGAAGAGGGCTCTGAGCTGGACAGGACCAGCGGCGAAGAGGGCGTTGAGCTGGACAGGACCAGCGATGAAGAGGGCTTTGAGCTGGGCGGAACCAGCGGCGAAGAAGGCTCTGAGCTGGACGGGACCAGCGGCGAAGAGGGCTCTGAGCTGGGCGGAACCAGCGGCGAAGAGGGCTCTGAGCTGGACGGAACCAGCGGTGAAGGCTTTGTGCTGGATGGGACCAGCGGTGAAGGCTCTGTGCTGGACGGGACCAGCGGTGAAGGCTCTACTGGGCAGTCGCCGTGAGCTGTCTCGGCTGGGCAGTCGCTGTGAGCTGTCTCGGCTGGGCAGTCGCTGTGAGCTGTCTCGGCTGGGCAGTCGTCGTGAGCGATATCGACTGGGCAGACGCTTGCTGGCTCTGGCTCGACTGGGCAGACGCTTGCAGGCTCTGGTTTCGACTGGGCAGGCGGCTGGCTCTGGCGGGCAGGTAGGATGAGCGGGTTTGGCTGGGCTGATTTTGTGTGAAGCATACTGGAGAGCCCCTCTGACGGATATCAGAGAGGGGTCGAACAATTTCGATGTCAGATCAGAACTATTGAAAATGATCTTAAGTGCGCTGGGTATGGTAACCCCTTGGTTCGATTTGGGACTTAAAAAGACCTTAGACGAGGAGGGCACACCAACAGTATAGGAAGACCCACACGAACTGAGCACCAATTCAAGGTAACTCTCGAGGTTGAAACTAGAATCACCTACTGGTATCCATTGGGCAACGTGTGGATCTAACCCACTCCAAAACAGGTCCATTAATTGAACCTCACTCAAGGTGGAAAGGTGGCTGTAGAGCAGGAATTCCTCCATGTATGCTTCTATAGACCTGCCATCTTGAAAAATGGAACACAGGGTTTCCGTGGAGCTCTGCATTTTGGGTCTGGTCTTCTGTCAGGTTTCGTACAAACGAAGCAGGCAAGATGGTAAGTTTGATATTTTAATAGCAGAATGGATCGGACACAGCGTGAAAGGTGAGTAAACAGGAAGTAGATAATTGGATGAAGCTTAACTGAATGATAACAAAGTCTCTCTTTCTCTTGCAGAAGCAGATGATGAAGATTCTCTGAAGATGGACTGAAGACAGGCTGAAGAAGATCGGGATCTACGGTAAGTATGCAGGTAGGTGAAGTAGAGAGTCTGTGTGTCATGAATAGACATGTATTGACGTATTGACGAGACCAGACCAAGAGTGAGTGACTGAGTGCTGAATGTAAAGGTGAGCTGGTGATGGGATCCAGGTGATGGTGATTACTACTTAGAGGAGAGTGAGTGCAGGTGTGCACCAAGGAGGATTCTGGGGAGTGTAGTGCAGAGACAGATGAGGAAGACAGACGGTGGATGTGACAGTGGTATGACCTCAAAACATTTTTAATATTAAAGTTATTTCTACAAATATATACTTTTATTATAAATTTCATAGTGACCTTTTTTTGGAAGCTAGCTTGTTTTGTTTAGGTGGCCAATTCTGTGCCTGTAAATTTTGACTGAATTTGAAAATATCATGTGGTGCGACCAAATATCATGTGGTGCGACCACTGCAGACTGTTTTCCATGATAGATATATGTCCTAGATTGGCAGTTTTATGCTTTTATATTCAATTGACGGTTTATATAAAAAAAGTACTTTACTTTAGTATCATTTGGAATAGATTTTTATGCAATTTGGGATTTTTTTTATATATTTCATACAGTTTATGTTTACTCTTTGTACAATATGAGAAAAATGCAAAAAAAAATAAATAAATTAGAGCATGTAATTTCAGTTTAGTAATAATGCATTTATTAGTAGTTTATTTATTATTGCCTATTTATTTATTTAAAACTATTTTAATCTATTTTACCAGATGCCACTGCCAAGCGAAAAAATTCTGACCCTGCAGCAAGAGCGGAGTACCTTGATAGGAGAAGAGTGAAATATTATTAAAAGTTGTCCATTTATGTTTGCGATATTGCTATATTCACTCACAAAAATAAATGTTTTATAAATTTACGGTGGGACATTTACAAAATATGAAACATTATCTTTATTTAATATCCTAATGATTTTTGGAATAAAAGAAAAATCGATAATTTTGACCCATACAATGTATTGTTGGCTATTGCTACATATACCCTGTGCGACTTGTGACTGGTTTTGTGATCCAGGGTCACTAATGATTTGCTGCTCAAGAAACATTTCTGATTATTATCAATGTTCATATTTTTGTGGAAAATGTGATACATTTTATATGTCAGGATTATTTGATGAATAGAAAGTTCAAAAGAACAGCATTTATTTGAAATAGAATCTTTCGTAACATTATAGCCTAAATATCTTTACTGTCACTTTTTATTAACTGAATGTGTCCTTGATTAATAAAAGTATTAATTACTTTAAAAAGACTAAAAAAAAACCGATTGACCCCAAATGTTACCTGTATACAATACTTTTATGAAATAATTTATATCTATAACATTATTATTTGTTAGAAAGAAATTCTAAGTCAAGTTAAATTAAATGGTGCACTTGTGTTTGTGATGTGATTTTTATATATAAAAAAATGTTTATAAAATGTTTATGTTCAGGAAAATTCTGTGAAATTTGTATAAAATCTGGTTTAAATCTCTTTTTTTTTTTTTTTTGTATAAAGTGTATTGTTCATTGATCTCTTTAAATAGATGTTTAACTATATAAGGTCTTCTTGTCATTTGGAGTGACCACTCATCATGTGGTGCGACCAATAAAAGCAATCATTGTATTCAATTTAAAATAAAATATCTTATTTCTGTGGCTGAAATATGAATCACTGATACAGTATGTTTTAGTAAATGATATTTTTAAAACATTTCTATCAGTTTTATGTGATTTACAGGAAAAAATAAGTCTGTTAACTAGATTTAAGAAGGCAAAAAATGAGATCATTATTTACAAAAACACAAAAGAAATGCAAATACTTGGTTTCTAAACACTTTAATTATTAAGAACTAAGGCTAAGGACAATTCATCTAGATGAAAAAACACTAAAATCACTTAAATTAAAATTTTTAAATGAATTTAGGTGTACACAACATCCTTAATGTTTGAACAATTGCAACAGGTTTTTTTTTTTTTTTTTTTTTTTAAATTGGCCTGTCGAAAATCCTTATATGTCATTGACCCAAATATGTTTATTTGTTTGGTTTCATTTATGTAAATTATAATGTTCGTATTGTAAATAAAGCGAACCACCTGCTTACAGTAACTTGTTGTCTTTGCTTCATTCACCCACAGTACTCCCCAGAGACCAAAACTATAGGAGTATGTTTCAATTTTATTATGTACATCTTTTTGAATTTCGTGATAAAATGTACAGAATTTTAAAGCTGAGACTTAGTTTCTTATCAGAAGTAACAGTGTACAAAGCTCTTTGCAATTATTGGACTGGAGGCGCTACAAATAATGTTTGATGTATGGAAAAAAAAAAAACGTAGCTCTGGCAAGCTGGTTGAAATATAGGTGATTCATAGGGTCAAAAAAAGCCTGCATTAACGTCGCTATTTTTCTTAACTGTTAATGCATTATTGTCGCGTTAACTTGCCCTAAATTCAACACGAGAGGGTGGCAGTCTGACACGTTTTTCCGCACCCTTTTGATTGACAGGATATAACTGGCATTGATCCTCAGCTGTTTTTAAACGATCGGCCAAAATAATAGCTTTAATCACCCGATACCGATTATTGGCCGATACATTGGTGCATCTCTCTCCAAATCTGCACACTTTTGAACTAAAAGCCCTGAGGGACGATGTTTTTTTTTAAAAATTTTAAGTGATTTCATGACCGGCTCCTGAATGGGAGCAGCTGACGGTCATAATTCATTAAAGGTATCGACTCCTTTTTCATTTTCATAACTCCTGACACAAATTAAGACATAACTGCCACTATAAGATCTTCAGAATAAAATAGTGGTCAAATACTGAAGCTTGAGTCTCAGATCTTTTTAATAATGTATAGTTTGTCGAGGTAATTACAATCGTTTATATTATAACTTTTTTTGTTTACATTTTATCTATAACAGTTTTGTGTCAGATTAAAGTGATAATGTCAATATATAATGTAATTCTTTTGAGTAATAGGATTTTTTTTTTTTTTTTTTTTTGTAATACAGCTATGTCATAATTATTTAACCCCTATTCAACGCTGCTGTTTTTAAGGCAATTAAATTATGGTATGGTACAAAATTGTGTTAAAACACAGTTAAGCCTTTGCAAACTCTATAAAAAAAACTGAATTAGCTTGTGCTGTTAAACATGCATACATTTAGCCCATGCATGTGCTAAAGTTGAATAGCAAATATGACCAAGTCAAAAGAGTTCTCACAAAAGCTATAGATAACTAATTGTTTTATTACATTAGCAAGACTATGGCTATAAGAAGATTTCCAAAACACTAAAAGTTTCTAAAAAAATAAAATGTTTGATCAGAGCAACTGAGAAAACCCTCAATTTACTGCCAAAGACTTGCAAGATGACCTGATGAAAGGAGGGGAAAAAAACATTTCAATTCAGAGTATAAGAAGAACATTTGACAAGCATGACCTTCATGTTGGGACATCTTGCCGAATGCCACTCTTTACCAAGAAGAACATAAAAGGCCGACTTGAATATGCTAAAATTCATTTGGATAGGCATGTGGAGTTCTGGAATAACGTTTTATGGAGTGATGTGACCAAAATGGAACTTTTTTAACCTATGGATCAGTGGTATGGCTGGTGAAAAAAAGGTAATGCTTTTGAGCAGAAGAACACCATCTTCATGGTAATACATGGAGGTGGTCCAGTCTTGTTATGGGGTGATTTGGTGTTGCAGGAAGTGGAGATATTGACTGTATGGACATCATGAATTATTTGAAGTATCAAGCCATTTTGACAAAGATGGTGATTCCTTCGATGCAGAGACTGAAGCTTGATGATCAATGGTCTTTCCTGGAGGATAGCCATCCCAAAGTAAACATCCAAATCTATTAAGCTTGGTTCAGGGGTCAGTTGTAGAATGTTCTTGAGTCGCATGTGCTGTGCACAGTCTTCAGATTTAAATCTCATTGAAAATATTTGGTGGAATTTGAAGAAAGCAGTGGTACCATGAAAACCAAAGATTATCAGTGATCTGGAAGCTTTTTCAAGCGAGGAATGGGCCAAGATTGCAGTAGTGAGGTAACAGAAGCTTCTAACACTTACAGGTAGCGTTTTTTGTTTTTTTGTTTTTTGAGGTTTGACTATTGGGGGTTGACTAATTTCGAACACGAATGTTTAGAGCCTATTTGATTTATTTATTTATTTATTTATTTTTTTTGCTGATGCATTTGTTAAATTGTTTTCATTAAAAAAAAAAATGTCTTGGCAGCAAAATGTCTTGCAGGTCAAGGGGGTTGAATAATTTTGATTGCAACTGTATAGTGGTCTACAGTAACTATGTATTCTTTGTTGTGTCAGGTGAAGAGGTCTGAAGCTATTACCTGCCATGGTCTGGTTGGTATTTTGTGAAGAATCATGGGCTTCTTAGTGTTTGAACAACATATTTCCAGGCAAGTATCGCAACTTTCGATCATGTGTTTAATCTGATTGCGCATGCTTGGCCAGAATAACACATCTAATGCTCTTTGCTTAGACTTCTCTTTGTCCATGTGACTGATGTGAATGCATGTGAGCATTTATTCTCTGAGTGAGGTGGGTATGACTAATTTCTCACTTTGAGAGGACATTGCAGGACACTGTCTCCTCTCCCCAGGCCATCCATCACCTCTTTTGAGCTGGACGAGCTGGTTGTCTGTCTCAGTCTCTGCATGGATCTGTTTCAGCTTTCCGTCACTGACTGGTCAGATTTTGTATACCATGTGAACCTGCACACCCATTCTTTCACTGAGATTGTCATGCTCTCACTATGGATTTTCTAGAGGGTTTCTGCCACAGGAATTATCTTTTACCTGGATAGTGTGTGATGGCAATGTTTTATTTCAGTAGTTGCAGAATTATACTTTGAAGTTGCAGTCATGGGGCTGCGGCTAGTGTTTTTTTCATCACTGATTCAAGTGGCTTGTGATCAGACTCCACTCTGACTTCATATCTATACCGATACTGATGAAAGCTAGCCTGGATGCCAGCTGAACTTAGCCCCGCCCACAAAATTTGAGGTCGGGAAGTTCGGTCTGGACTTGATCTGTTGTGTAGCAACTATGCTCGAACCAGAGCTGTTTGGACCAATCAAATTGTCAGGGCTGGCTTTATACGATGATGGACAGATGATCAACAGTAACATAATCATCCACGTCACCAAAGAGTGCTTGGGTTGAATTTGTTTACAACAAAGATGGCTGCCGCTGGAGAATTGAGATGTGCAGATTCCGCCATCGTGTCTGTTATAGAAGATATCGACAGCGCGTTTATTTTAAAAGAGGAACAGAGAACCGTGATCAATGCATTTGTCGATCGAAAAGATGTTTTTGCCGTTCTTCCTACGGGATTCGGCAAAAGTTTAATTTATCAGCTGGCCCTGATGGTCGCTAAGAAGATGGGGCGCAATGAAAACCCTATGGTCAATCTGGTTTCTCCTTTGGCCGCACTCATGGAGGACCAAGTGAAAGAAGCAACCGAAATGGGCATCACGGCGATGCAAGTCGGCGTGTACGACGAGGTGGACATAACCAGCGGTCGTTGCCAGCTCATTTTTGGAAGCCCAGAATCCTGGCTGCTGCTGCTGAACAAGAAGTGGAGGGACATGCAAGGCTCCGATGTTTTTCAAGCCAACATAACGGGTATCGTCGTGGATGAAGTTCATCTCACTTACAAATGGTAAGAGATCATCTGACTGTCTGACTCACAATGTCGTGATATGAATCAAATGTTGTAAACATATCTTGTACCTAGGTGTCGATGTACGTTTGCTAACTCAGACTTAGTACAATCATAACGTTAGTCTCATTGTAGCGAAATAACAAACAGTTTGAACGTTCTAAAGTACTCTGTTATTTCTATCAGGGGTGGGGCAGATGTCATTTCGCTTCGCCAAGTTGGGAGAACTTAGATCCCTAGTTAAAGCTTGTAAGTATGTACAAAACAATAGCCTTCCTGCATGTACAGTCTTCGATGTTTTCTACACTTAGTCTAATTTACCACTTTAATTGAAATCAGTTGCATACAGCTACTGTGTGAATTGATGTATGTAAGTTTAATAGTGTGACCAGAAGGTCAAAGCCATCTCTGAGTTGGCATCAAACAAGGGTGTTGCTTTGTATGTACTCACACAACGGCGACCTTGAGTGTCCAGAAAGGCGACAAATAAATAAAATGTATTATTATTATTATTATTATTATTACAACATACCCATACTGGTAGTCACTGTACCCCTTATAAGTGATGTATTCTTTTTAGATGTCAGTACGGTCATTAAAAAGTAATAGATGATACTACTCATATGATACATATCATTTCTTATTTAACTGTTACTTATTGGTTGCTTATTGTACTTCCAAATATTTCAGGTACATCTGTGCTGGCATTGACTGCTTCTGCTGATTGGGAATTCAGAGTCAGGGTAATGAAACAGCTGCAGATGGACAATCCAACTACTTTGGTTCTGAGCCCAAACAGAACAAACAACAGACTGGGTCTGATCAAAGTCCCTGCCCATACACTGGACTGCCTAGACTGGATTGTGAGGGATGTTAAAGAAAAAGGTTTCTCCATGTTGCCAGTTATTATTTACTGCAAAACTGTCAAGGCAGTTGGCAGAGTGTTCTGCCATTTGAATGGGAAACTGGGTGAAGATTCCTGGGTTGACAGAGACCCTGAGAAAAAGACTGAAAACCTACTTATAGGCATGTTCCACAGCCAGACACTCCCTCACAATAAGAACAGAGTGCTGTCATCTCTGAGTGGACAGGGTAGCTGCAGAGTTGTCGTGGCAACAACAGCTCTTGGGATGGGCTTAAATTTTCCAAACATATCACACATTATGATGTATGGGTTACCAGATGATGTGGAAGCCATGGTTCAGCAGGTCGGGAGGGCAGGCAGAGGTGGGTTGCAGGCACATGTGATTGTTTACGCTGTAAAACAGCATACAAAGCTTGACCCAGTAGTTAAGACAGTACTTGAGACTGGAATCACTAGTTTTCTGCGAAAAGCTTTGTACTGCCATTCCGAGGAACAAACCACATCTGTCGATCCAGGACATCTGTGCTGCACCCACTGCCATTCTGTTTGTTCTTGTGAACCTGAAGGTTGTGGGGAGCCAACCCCCAAATATGAACACTTTCAATGGGAGGTTTCTTCACCTGACAAATGCAGAATGATCAAACCTGAGGACAAACTTTTGATCAGGGACCTGTTACATAATTACAGGAGCAGTTTACTTCAGGACCATACAGATCTTTACACAGTCGACACAGCCTGCACTGGTTTTGGAGACGGTTTTAGAACACTACACAAAGATATTTGACCTGAACTTCATTATCCATAATCTCCCTGTATTCAAACTGGAACATGCAAAAATAAATACTAAGAATTATGTATGAGGTTTTTGATGACATCGAGCAGAGTCACACTATTTTGTTTGATGACAGTGTTGTTCAGGTTGACATGGACAACACTGGTTACTTTGATTAAGAGCATGAGGATGACCAGATACAATCATCACCAAGTAGCTTGGAATCAGGCTTGTCAGTGTTGAAGATCTTGGACTAGCTTAAATTTAGGCTCAAACTTCTAGCTTCAGGGTCTTATTGACTGTCCTGTTGTTGTGCAAAAGTCTTTTCACCTCTGTTGCATTAATACTTTTGAATAAAATTGACATTGTTTATACTTTTCAGCTGGTGGTTGATGTTTTTGCGTTTTAAAAGATGAACAATAAGACATGTTAATAAAAGACTTTTAATATCTCCACATAATAGGTAATGTATACACTTTGAACATATAACCAATAGGAAAACACACAAACATAATGGTTTCAAGAATGTGTATACAAAAAGAGACTGTATTATATTAAAAAAAGAGGTCACCTTTACTATTTCTCTCAAAAATGATGATCGTGTTGGTAAATACTCCGTGTATCATTAAATTATTTTTACAACACCGGAAAAGATCATTTACACTCTTCTTCTTCTACTTCTTCCAGCGTGTGTGCAGTTGAGTTCTGTTGACAACTATGCGTCACTCAACATATGTCACTTACTCCGTTGCTCTGATTGGTTGTAGGTCTATCCAATTGAGTGCAGAGGCATTTTCTTTCCTGGTTCGGTTGAAACACGCCCCATAATCACAGCCCAGTGGAGCAGTATCAGACTCATATTCTGACTAGAATCTGAGTATGACAACGTCAGGCTAGATGAAAGCGTTTGCAGCCAAAAACAACCTTGTAGAGGTCCTTCTCTGTTTGAGCATACTGTAGCTAATTTCGCATTCAGTCAGCGATCTTGATGCATAGCTGGGTATCTTTCTTTCTTGCAACAGGACTGTCCCATGGCCATATTTCGATTCATCTATTTAAAGGTAAAGTTCTTTCTTTGGTCATGGTATTCAAGTACTACTGTTTAAGTGTTAAGTGGATGTAGTTGTGTGTTGATGTCCGATAAGCAGTGTGCAAACTTGGATAGGTAATTTCCTATTCCCAGCACTGTTTCAAGTTCTGCTATGTTCTTTGGTGGCTCCATGTGCTTGATTGCTGAGACGTTTTCGGAATCTAGATCTTGATTCCTTTAGCGAAAAAGCAGTGTCCAAAGTAGCAAAACCTTTGCAGCATTGTGTACAGGTTGTCATGTTCTTTTTTTTCCTTTTTCTCTGTAAACCAGAATATCGTTGACAGTGATTAAGATTTTCGATGCTATTTAGACCTTTGTGGGTCTCATCAATTTCGCATTGAAATTCATCCTGAGCTTAAAGGTGCTCTAAGCGATGTCACACGTTTTTTAGGCCAAAACATTTTTTGTCACATACAGCAAACATCTCCTCACCATCCGCTAGCTGCCTGTCCCCTGAACACACTGTAAAGAAATGCGGTCTCTGTAGACAGCCCAGGCTCCACAAACGGCAACAAAAACAAACTGGGCTAACCCGCACCACGAAACATAACAAACCGTTCCAGCCAATAACTGACAAGAAGGATTTGGGGGTGGGGTTTGGGGGTTAGTGCACGGATGAGGAGGAGGGAGGGTCGAGCTAGCCTCTGTTTTGTTTGACAATACTTTAAACGTCAACAAGAAGTGACGTCACCCAACATCGCTTAGAGCACCTTTAAATTATGGCAAATGAAAAATGTATCATCTGAATAGTGTTGAATGTTGTCAGTTTGGAAGATTCTTCTGTTAGCTTTATTGCCCAGTACCCTGAAATGGTATTTAAAACACTAAAGTATTTTGCACCTGTTAGCTTGGGTGTGATGTCTTCTATTGTTGGCAAGGGGTAATGTGGACATTTGATTGCTTTATTGAGATTGCGGGAATCAAGGCATATTCTGACATTTCCAGTTCTCTGTTTTTTTAACTACGAGTGCATTAACACTAGAACTATCAGGGCAGTCATTTTTACCTTTTTTTTTAAATTTTACAATGTAATAACTTTTTTGAAATAAAACCCATATAGCTATTAGTACCCTGACTTTTCTTAAATGTGTGCATATTTTATTCTAACATTTATTTATTTATTTTTATTAAAATTACAAAAAACAAAAGATTTCTGAGTATTTCTACCTTGAATGGCCATAACGGTCAAATTTCCCGTAAACACATTGCAGACGGTGTATAATTTCAGCTTTTTCCCTGCCTTTGAAGATGTGACACTGTTGCCTAGCAAAAAAATTTCTAGTTGTTTTTATATGCTATTGCTAAGCTAAAACTTAGCTTTACCATTAAAATATCAGCAAGAAAGAGATTGACTGCCATGGAGGTTTTATCCTTGTTTCAGAGCCTTGATGATGCTGAGTCTGATAGAAGGAGCAGGTTCAGACAGTGATGTCTCTTGGTCTTTTGACAGTTCATCTGACACTGACTCTGACACAGTGTCCTAACCAGATGCGATGCGATAAAATTCCAGCGACTAATAATTTGTCTGTACACACTAGACGCGACACGACTGCGAGATGCGTCGAAATCAATCAAAACCCACAGCCAGTCAGAACAGCGTGTGGGCGAAGTCTCGTGGCAAGTGCACGGCACCAGAGAGTAATGACGGCACTCTCAAGAAAATGGATAAGTAGGCTACATAATCAAATTCACAAAAAGGCTGCAAAGCCGACTCCGTGATAAAAATATGTTAGACCTATCACTTCTGCCACTAAAGATAGCTTTATTAATAATCTTCCTGATCAGTTTCATCATCTCAGCATCCCAGATAGCTTAAAATAACTCGATATTGTGACAGAAACTTTTAACTCTCTCTTTTCCAGCACTTTAGACACAGTTGCTCCATTGCGCTTAAAGAAGATTAAAGAAAATAGTCCAACACCGTGGTACAATGAGCACACTCGGGCCGCAGCCAGAAAAATGGAGCGCAACTGGAAGAAAACAAAACTAGAGGTATTTCGCATTTCATGGAAAGAGAGCTTGACTGCATACAGAGAGGCATTAAAAGCTGCTAGATCTGCTTATTTTTCAACCCTATTTGAAGAAAATAAACAAAACCCTAGGTATTTATTTGAAACAGTGGCTAAACTAACGAAAAATAAAGCTTCAAGCCCAGAAGTTTCCAAGCAGCACAGCAGTAATGACTTTATGAACTTCTTCACTTACAAGATTGATAATATCAGGGAGAAAATTATAACTATGCAACCGTCTACTACAGTATCGCATCAGGCAGTGCATTGTAGTCTCCCTAAGGAAAAATGTAATTCATTCATTGCTATAGAAGAGGAAGAATTCGTTAAACTCGTTAAATCATCTAAATCGACAACATGTATGTTAGACCCTATACCGACTAAGCTACTGAAAGAGATGCTTCCAGAGGTCATAGATCCTCTTCTTAATATCATTAATTCATCTTTGTCATTAGGATACGTACCAAAAACTTTTAAGCTGGCTATGATTAAACTGCTTGTTAAAAAAACGCAACTTGATCGTACAGAATTAGTCAATTACAGGTCGATCTCGAATCTACCTTTTCTGTCAAAGATACTAGAAAAGGTGGTATCCTCACAACTATGTTCCTTTTTAGAAAGAAATGATATCTGCGAGGATTTTCAGTCAGGATTTAGACCGTACCATAGTACTGAGACTGCTCTCATTAGAGTTGCAAATGATTTGCTCTTATCATCCGATCGTGGTTGTATCTCTCTATTAGTGTTACTCGATCTTAGTGCTGCATTTGATACTATTGACCACAACATTCTTTTAAATAGACTCGAAAATTATGTTGGCATTAGTGGAATTGCATTAGCATGGTTTAAATCATACTTATCTGACCGTTATTAGTTTGTAGCAGTAAATGAAGAGATGTCTCATCGATCACAAGTTCAGTATGGCGTACCACAAGGCTCAGTACTAGGACCGTTGCTTTTCACTCTGTACATGCTACCCTTAGGATATATCATTAGGAAGCATGGAATTAGTTTTCACTGTTATGCTGATGATACTCAGCTCTATATTTCTTCACACCCTGATGAAACTTACCAATTCACAAAATTAACGGAATGCATAGGTGATATAAAAAATTGGATGACTAGTAATTTCCTACTACTTAATTCTGAAAAAACAGAGATTCTAATTATTGGACAAAAAACTTCCTCACGTAATAATCTAGAATACTGTCTAACACTTGATGGCTGCTCTGTCAAGTCTTCGTCGTCGGTTAGGAACCTGGGTGTGCTCTTTGATACCAATCTTTCATTTGAAAGTCACGTGTCTAGTATCTGTAAAACCACATTTTTCCATCTTAAAAATATGTCTAAATTACGTCATATGCTCTCATTGACAAATGCGGAACAATTAGTCCATGCGTTCATGACATCAAGGCTAGATTATTGTAATGCTATTATGGGTGGTTGCCCTGCATGCTTAATAAACAAATTACAGTTGGTCCAAAACGCAGCAGCTAGAGTTCTTACCAGAACCAGGAAGTATGACCATATTAGCCCAGTTCTGCCAACACTGCACTGGCTCCCTATTAAACATCATATCAATTTTAAAATATTGCTGATTACTTACAAAGCACTAAATGGTTTAGCTCCGCAGTACTTGAGCGAGCTCTTAACGCATTATAGTCCTTCACGTCTATTGCGATCTCAAAATTCCGGCCAGTTGATAATACCTAGAATATCAAAATCAACTGCTGGCGGTAGATCCTTTTCCTTTTTAGCACCAAAACTTTGGAACGGTCTTCCTAACATTGTCCGGGAAGCAGACACATTCTGTCAGTTCAAAGCTAGACTAAAAACACATCTCTTTGACCTAGCATACACATAACACATTATAGACTTTTATAATTCAGTGTTAGGCTGCATAGATTAGGTCAGCCGGAACCGGGAACACTTCCAATAAATCCTGATGTACTCGTTACATCATAAGAAGAATGGCGTCTACGCTAATATTAGTATCTCTGTTTATCCCGAGGTTTACCGCAGTCCGCCGGATCTAGGCTGTATCCAGATCTGATGAGGGACCTGCGCCTGAACGCGACGACAGCGCAGTCCTGAAATGTCAACTAGGCTCTTCCCTGTGAAGGCCTCCCTCCCCTCCCTTTACCTATCTACAGATAAAGCGTTGTCGGGATAATTCCGGTTTGCATGGCTACGTGGAAGCGATAAAAATTCTGTATTATTAATTTTAAGGCCAGACAAGTTGTATGTTGAGGGTTGATTTGTAGGGAAGGACTACACGCCTGCGCACATATATTCTGCTCATACCTATAGACTGAACTCGTAATACGCATGTGCACGCCATTGACGTTCTCACTGGTTCACGTTTTTGAAGTTTGCGCAGAAAGAACTTAAGAGTTTTCTGTTAAAACGGTGTCGTGTTAGCGGCCCCTAAGTTAATAACTAATGATCGTTGCGACAGAAGTGAATCAATCAAACTAAATTTAGCTGGACAATAATTTTATTCTAGAGCTGCTATAAAGCCAAAACACTTTACTTTAATTTCCTATTATCAGTGTAAAGCTGCTTTGGAACAATCTACATTGTTAAAAGCGCTATATAAATGAAAAAAAAAAAAAAATGATTAAAAATATATAGGCTACTGAGTTACTAACAGAGGCGGACAGAGTACACAGCTTCATTACTTGAGTAAAAGTACAGATACCCCTTGCTAAATTTTACTCAAGTACAAGTAAAAGTACTACAGTCAGATGTCTACTTAAGTAAAAGTACTAAAGTACTTGTTTTTAAAAGTACTTGAGTATCAAGAGTACAAGAGTACATTTTCTAAATATTGCATTACTACTGCCACAGTGCTTACATTGGTAAACACAGCAAACACTTGAAGCGAAAACTATCATTAACTTGTTCAGAAAATTGAAATAGTCTGGCGAGGTGGGGCCACGGGTTCGGGATGCGATATTTTTTCCCCCAGGATGGTAGGGGAAGACTCATGAATATTCATTAGGGAAGTCATCCCTGATTGGTCTGATGACCTACCCCTAACCCCGCCCCTAAACCTACCCATCACTGGGGTTAAGACCAATCAGGGATGACTTCCCTAATGAATATTCATGAGTCTTCCCCTACCATCCTGGGAAAAAAAATACTTTTTTTATAATACAATAAATATTGTTTTTTTTTAAAATACAATACATCCATTGTTTCATCCATGGTTTCGTCTCTTATCTAAATCTGACCATGGAGTTGACTTTGGCGGAAAGCTGAAGGTGATTGCTGATAGGCTGTCCCAATCAGTGGCGCCTGCACAATCCAATCACATTTGAGAGGGAAACAACAAATTGAGGGTTTCTTTTTTCCTTTTTTTTAATTTTTTTTTTTAGAAGAAGTAATGGGTACTCACAGTTATGGATAGAAATGTAGTGGAGTAAAGAGTACAATATTTGCCTCTCAAATGTACTTGAGTAAAGTCATGAGTACTCCCCAAAAATGATACTCGAGTAAAGTACAGATCCCTCAAAATTGTACTTAAGTACTGTACTCAAGTAAATGTACTCCGTTACTGTCCGGCTCTGGTTACTAAAGTAATCTTTGTCAAAGAATACACTTGTCTGTTCACAGTTTGAACATTCTTGTTTCCATTTGTTTTTCAAGATCTGAGGTGAATTATCCATTGTTGCTTTTACAGCTACAAAGCTGGGAGCACTAAATTATATTTAAAGTCACATTGCATTCTTTTAACATTAAATAATGCACATAAACAGTACCTGAGATTATCATTGCCACACTTTGTGTTTGTTGTTCCAGCTTGACGTCGCAGAAAAATAGAAACCATTTCTAAAATAGAATCGTCGCATGTCGGACACGTCGCGGCTGGTTAGGACAAAAACGTCTCGGTTACTGATGTAACCCTCGTTCCCTGAAGGAGGGAACGGGAGACGTAACGTCGACGTGACAACGTAATTGGGATCACTTCAGGGAGCCCTATCAACTTCGAGTGTCTACAGAACGAGCCAATGAACGTTGGCATGCGTGAATCGCGTCACGCGCCCCCGTCCCGCAGCGCGGGTATAAATAGGAAGCGGACACATTGTTTTTCGCTGAGGAGCCGAGATTTGTGACGGCCAGACATGGGCAGTATTTCAATTAAATGTATTTTAAATACGTATTTAATTACTTAGTGTATTTTGTAATTTGTATTTTGTAGGTGTGGAAAAAATAAAATGTAGTTTGTAACAAAATATTTTGAGGGAGTGTATTTAGAGTATTTCAAATACTTAAATACTTAAGAAAAATCACCATATGCTTATCACCATAGTAAATGATTTTGCCATATTGTCGGTCTGATGTTGGCAATGGCAATGTCCAGGTTAGATGCACGAAAATCACGTGACGCCCTGTAGACCGGGCTCCCTCCAAGAAGTGAATGAGTTTTGAACACAGGAGAAGAAGTGGCGCTGCTCCTCTTAAAAACGGCACCCAAAAATGAAAATTCTGTCAGTAATTACTCATGTTGTTCCAACCCCGTAAGACTACAGTGGCTCAATCTTAAGTTTATAAAGCGACGAGAATACTTTTTGTGCGCAAAAAAACCCCAAAAATAACAACTTTATTCCACTTTTCATTTCCTTCTCTCTGGGCCTCGAGTTTTTTTACGTAACTGCGCAGCGCGTCAGTGTTGTACGTCACACGTAGGCTCACTATTGGCCGACGCTGGTCATGTGTGTGATGCGTGTGACGTGCAACACAGACGCGCTGCGCTAAAACACTACGTGAACTAACTCGAGGCCCAGAGAGAAGGAAATGAATAGTGGAATAAAGTCTTTTTTTTTTTGCCCACAAAAAGTATTCTCATCGCTTTATAAACTTAAGATTGAGCCACTGTAGTCACTTGGACTATATTAACGATGTCTTTAATACATTTTCTGGGCCAGCAAGTTATAATGCCTTATAGGCTGGAGTGATCCAGCTCTCAGATTTCATCAAAAATATCATAATTTGTGTTCCGAAGATGAACGAATGTCTTACGGGGTTGGAACAACATGAGGGTGAGTAATTACTGACAAAATTTTCATTTTTGGGTGAACTAACCCTTTAAGATTATTGTGGGAGTATTTTTGTATTTTCAAAATACTAATTACTTGTATTTTATTTAAATACATTTTTCACATCAGTATTTTGTATTTTATTTTGTTACATTTCATGAGCCAGTATTTGTAGTTTGTAACAAAATAGTTTTTGATGTATTTGTGCCCACCTCTGGTGACGGCCATGCAGCGATGGTCAGCAACGGTGGCGACGGGACGTTACGTCTCCCGTTCCCTCCTTCAGGGAACGAGGGTTACATCAGTAACCGAGACGTTCCCTTTCAGTCGCTCACGTTCGACGTAACGTCGACGTGACGACGTAATTGGGATCCCATGGAAAACGCCACAGTTGCTGCCACATCCAGCGCCCTATGCAAGACTCTCAGACCCCCAACTGCTAGGGCAGAAGACCTGCGTAGAGGGAGTTCAACTGCTGTTCCATTATACCCCACACAGTGGAACTCTTGGATAACACTGGGAAAGCGTACCTTTCCAGAGGAAAGGACGCTGCGGAGCCACATCCTGCCCGAAGGGAGGTAACATGTGGAGAATACACATATGGACTGGCCGAAGGGGCAGTGCGACATATGGAATGTCACTGGGGTGGCTCCACCCGAAGGGGGAGACACACCGACAGTGACGGCAGAGCAGACTCTGCCGAGGGAAGACACGGGCTCACCGCAGGGAGCTGGTCGTGGAAGAATACACATATGGGATCGCCGCAGGGATCACCACATATGGAACCCAGCAGAGCACAAGTTACACAAGCATACGAGTACTAGGCCTGGCGTCGGACGCTCCGCAACGTCCGACTGCCGAAGGGGTGCGGAGGAACTCACAGGGTTTGCCAATTGGGGAACTCGACTGGAGCAAAAAAGCGCACGTATCCATTCCCAGGAAGGGAGTGGCGCAGCAAGCCGACACTAGAGCGGGAACTTCGGTGTTACCGGCTAGATGAAGCGAGCACACAGGAAGAAACCGGCTCAACACGTAGGCTATAAAACCTAGCGAACGTGTTAGGTGTCGCCCAGCCCGCAGCTCTACAGATGTCTGACAGCGAGGCGCCGTGTACCAGCGCCCAGGAAGAAGCGACACCCCTAGTGGAGTGGGCTTTCAACCCGGGCGGGCAGGGCACGCCTTGGGCTTCGTAAGCCAAGGCGATGGCATCCACTATCCAGTGGGCCATCCTCTGCTTGGAGACAGCCTTCCCCTTCTGCTGGCCTCCGTAACAGACGAAGAGCTGATCTGAGGTCCTGAGGCTTTGCGTTCTGTCCACGTACAGACGCAGAGCGCGAACGGGACAGAGAAAAGCCAGGGCTGGGTCTGCCTCCTCCGAAGGCAGCGCTTGCAGGTTCACTACCTGGTCCCGGAAGGGAGTGGTAGGAACCTTGGGCACGTATCCGGGCCGGGGTCTCAGGATCACGTGAGAGTTATCCGGGCCGAATTCTAGGCACGATTCGTCGACCGAAAATGCATGCAGGTCCCCTACCCTCTTGATAGAGGCCAATGCAACCAGGAGTACTGTCTTACAGGACAGGATTTTTAACTCAGCTGATTGCAGAGGCTCAAAGGGTGGTCTCTGAAGTGCCGAAAGGACCAGAGACAAATTTCCCAAGAGGGTATAGAGAGTGGGCGAGGAGGATTCAGTCTCCTCGCTCCCCTCAGGAACCTGACGATCAGGTCATGCTTTCCCAAAGACTTACCATCAACAGCATCATGATGTGCGGCAATAGCGGCAACATACACTTTAAGGGTGGAGGGAGACAGCCTTCGCTCCAGCCCTTCTTGCAGGAAGGAAAGCACGGCTCTGATCGCGCAAGATCGGGGGTTCTCCTCGTGAGAGGAGCACCAGTCAACGAACAGGTTCCACTTCAATGCATAGAGGCGCCTCGTAGAGGGGGCTCTAGCGGAAGTGATGATGTTAACTACAGCAGGGGGTAGGTCACCTAGAACCTCTGCGTCCCGTCCAGGGACCAGACATGGAGTTTCCAGAGGTCTGGACGCGGGTGCCATAGGGTGCCCCGTCTCTGAGAGAGCAGGTCCTCTCTCAGAGGGATGGGCCAGGGAGGGGCTGTCGCGAGGAGCACTAGTTCCGGGAACCAGGTCCGGTTGGGCCAATACGGCGCAACTAACAAGACCTGCTCCTCGTCCTCCCTGACTTTGCACAAGGTCTGTGCAAGAAGGCTCACTGGGGGAAACGCATACTTGCGAAGGCCCCGGGGCCAGCTGTGTGCCAGAGCATCCGTGCCGAGGGTCCTAGACTCGGACTCCACTCCTCCACACAGATCTTCTCTAGATCAGTCAGGTTTCTGGGCTGTCGCTGAGAAACACGGAGTTTGAGCTCCCTCCAAAGATTCTCTATTGGGTTTAGGTCTGGAGACTGGCTAGGCCACGCCAGAACCTTGATATGCTTCTTACAGAGCCACTCCTTGGTTATCCTGGCTGTGTGCTTCGGGTCATTGTCATGTTGGAAGACCCAGCCTCGACCCATCTTCAATGCTCTAACTGAGGGAAGGAGGTTGTTCCCCAAAATCTCGCAATACATGGCCCCGGTCATCCTCTCCTTAACCCTCTGAGGTCGACAAACGCGCCGACGCGTTTTGCCGGATTTTCTCCACATTGTAGCACTATAAACTTAAATTACTCCATCATTTATGGTCATACAGAAAAAAGAAATATAAAAAAAGAATCTGTGATATTTCTCCTTTTGTATGTGTCCACTTACAATCAAATCAAAACATTGTGCTTTTGTAAAATAAAGAAAATAAACAGGGTGTGCTTTCTGCCTCTCCGTCGCGGTGAACTTTTTTTTCTTGAGCACGTCTATAAACTGAAACAAAACTCAGCGAATACTTGTCACACATTTATGAGCCATATACCTTTATAAACATTTAAGTGTGTACTTTTAAATGATCGGATTCAAAACGAAAACAAATATTCTCTGTTTAAGTAATTTGTATAAAACCAACAAGATGTCCAGCTTCTCAAACGCTTGCTCATTACAGTTAATTTGGCCACGCCTACTCGCGCAAAAGATATTCACATGCAAATCTCCACATGGAACGCGAAAGCGCTCGTTACCTCAACAACAAAACACTTCACTTCACTTTTCGTCGAGTTTGAAAGACGTGCCTGAGTTTACATTGGATTTAGGCTACCTCAGAAGAAGAAGAACGCGATTTGAAGACAAGAAAGATAAGGTAAGAAATTCTTACATAGCCTAGTTTGTTATTGTTGCATAAATGTCACGTTGCAGCTGAACTGTTGCTAGATATATGGGGAATATTATAATATTTAGACCCGTGTTTACTGTGTTTGTGGATATCTGCTCAAACATAGATATGTTTATGGTAACCATAATGTTTTATATTTGAGAGTGATCGCGTTTGAATGTATCATATTTTGCAAGCGATCGCGTTTGAATGTATCATATTTTGCAAGCGATCGCGTTTGAATGTATCATATTTTGGATGAAAGCAAAACGCACCAAACGGCTTCATGTTTTTATTATTATCTCATTTCATATCATCATAACGGATGGAAGCATTTGAAGTAACATGATAATCAATATATTTTTCTCTAGCTTCTTTAGGAAGATTTATAGGCTGCTATAGGTTATTTATTGTTATTATTATTTTATCCGCACTGCGCATATACCTTATGCCTACAAGGCACAACAAACCTGGTGTTCATTATATTATATATCGTTGGAAACGTGTGTGTGTGTATTCTGTGAATTTTAAAAAGGAATTTTAAAAAGCAATTTTAACCAGAAAAATCTAATATTTATTTCCAAAATCGTGCAGGCCTTTCTCTTGATATCAGTATGTTCACTTTTTTTTTTTTCAGGTCCCAGATGCCACTGAGGACTTCAACATTCACATGAGTCTTAGTACGTGAACATGGTAAAGTGAAAATCTTGGAAATGAAAGGTATGTACAATGTTTTTAGGAATGGCACAAAGGTCTCTGTCTTTGAAGTGCTTTTTTGGCATTTGTTGTGTATCTTTGGATTATGTTGTGTTGTAAATAAATCCAAACAATTTAAAAGCCATTATTTTTTAAATCTCCTCATTTACAGTATTGTGCAAGGTTGCTCAGAATGATAGGGGCCTGATAGCTCCTAATAGGGCCGTTAGGGGAGGTTCTTTGTCTTTCTCAGGTGAGAAAAGCTTACATATTAATGAGCTCTCGCATAAGGCTTTTTCACACAAAACACGTCGTAAAATTTTTAAATCAATATATTGTCTTATCTGAATGAGCAGTCAGGGTGATTTTCACATAGTTTTGCAGCAAATATTCTAGGCTACGTCATACAATTTTCAAAAGTCTTGTGAAGAAATAATCAGTATGGGTTTCATGGCCTTATTTCAGTGAGAATTTTTTTTTGTATTTTCAAAAACCACGCATAAATGTCATTATCTCAAAACTACAAACTTTTACATACATGCTGCTGATATATTATTGTAGCAGAGTTTGTGCTGAATACAGTGTAATTAGACTTTAGCCATGAAAATGTCACAAGTAACAGAAATAACCAGAAATGTCAGAGCATGTCAGAACACCTCCAGGGCCCAGAAAACAGCTCAGACCTCAGAGGGTTAATACAGTGCAGTCGCCCTGTCCCATGTGCAGAAAAACACCCCCAAAGCATGATGCTACCACCCCCATGCTTCACAGTAGGGATGGTGTTCTTGGGATGGTACTCATCATTCTTCTTCCTCCAAACACGTTTAGTGGAATTATGACCAAAAAGTTCTATTTTGGTCTCATCTGACCACATGACTTTCTCCCATGACTCCTCTGGATCATCCAAATGTTCATTGGCAAACTTAAGACGGGCCTTGGCATGTGCTGGTTTAAGCAGGGGAACCTTCCGTGCCATGCATGATTTCAAACCATGACGTCTTAGTGTATTACCAACATTAACCTTGGAAACGGTGGTCCCAGCTCTTTTCAGGTCATTGACCAGCTCCTCCCGTGTAGTTCTGGGCTGATTTCTCACCTTTCTTAGGATCATTGAGACCCCACGAGGTGAGATCTTGCATGGAGCCCCAGTCCAAGGAAGATTGACAGTCATGTTTAGCTTCTTCCATTTTCTAATGATTGCTCCAACAGTGGACCTTTTTTCACCAAGCTGCTTGGCAATTTCCCCATAGCCCTTTCCAGCCTTGTGGAGGTGTACAATTTTGTCTCTAGTGTCTTTGGACAGCTCTTTGGTCTTGGCCATGTTAGTAGTTGGATTCTTACTGATTGTATGGGGTGGACAGGTGTCTTTATGCAGCTAACGACCTCAAACAGGTGCATCTAATTTAGGATAATAAATGGAGTGGAGGTGGACATTTTAAAGGCAGACTAACAGGTCTTTGAGGGTCAGAATTCTAGCTGATAGACAGGTGTTCAAATACTTATTTGCAGCTGTATCATACAAATAAATAGTTAAAAAATCATATATTGTGATTTCTGGATTTTTTTTTTAGATTATGTTCAATTCAATTCAATTCAAATTTATTTGTATAGCGCTTTTCACAATACATATTGTTTCAAAGCAGCTTTACAGAAAGTGCATTTCAGAAATGTACATAGAAAAATACAGTTAGTTAATCATGCCAGCTAGTTAATATCGCCAGCGTCGAGTCGTCTCTTCACAGGCTTCGAGTCGTCTCTGCACGGGTGTTGGGGCATCTGTAGTTTCCATGGAAGGCTGGATACAAACTGGAGCTGACAATCTGTATTTACCTCGGGACTAGCATCCCGAGATAACAACAGAAAAGCAGATGGGAAATAATTAGCGTAGCTGCTGTTCATAAAAATAATGCATTCAATCTGATTCAACTGTAGTATAAAAGGTAAGTATTATGTGAATGCTTGGCTAAAGAAATGCGTCTTTAATCTAGTTTTAAACTGGGACAGCGAGTCTGAGCCTCGAACAATATCAGGAAGGCCATTCCACAGTTTAGGAGCTAAATGCCCTCCCTCCTTTAGTGGACTTAGATATCCTAGGAATGACCAGAAGCCTTGAATTTAGTGATCTTAACCCTTTCACACGTACGATCACACCGGTGTGATCAGTCTAGGCTGATCCCTGGAGCGTACGATCACACCGGTGTGATTAGAACGGTCAGTGCATCACGTGATCAACTGCTAAATTCAAATGTGCTCTCGCGCGTTGGCTGGCGCTGAGCCAGAGTAAGGCGCGCTCAGAGCTGTCATAAATCACAACTTTTCAGTGTTTTCAACCACATAATGTTTATTTTAGATTTCAGACATATAAGTACTAAAAAAACAGTACATTTAGAGTTTGTAAAATACACACTGATGTCAATGGAAGAGGCAATAATAATCCTTTCCATTATAATTAGACACGTTTTATTCAGCTACACATTGTGAAAGTAACTTTAAAGTTTACTCTATTCTTCTCCCAGTTCACAGGCCACTTACTTTTATGTATTTCGGGAGAAGTGGATGAATTCACGTGTTGTAAATCCAACAGATCCGATTCTCTGCGTCTGCGGCACAAACTAAAATGGCGGCGCCCATCGCGCATACAGCTCAACTAACGCGATCGTTTTAAAGGTGTTTAAACAACAACACACTTCCACTTGCATATATTTGACAATCGGAATATCAGATATTTCATGCCATATCTAACAAATGTGTGAATATTTTGAATAAAACAGGAAAAATGACATAAAAGCAGATCATCATTCATTCAGCTCTGTTGTTGCTGCGGTGTGTCACGTGACAAGCAATGACGCGTCACCATGGCAACCATAAAGCGACACGTTCTAAATAACGGTCGCCTTGAAAAACTCACGCTGTGGGGTCAGACTGAATATTTTAAACGTACGTTTGAAAGGGTTAAAGAGCGCGATGGATTGTAGGGCGATAGAAGTTCCGTTAAATACCCAGGAGCTAAACCATTTAGGGCTTTATAGGTCATTAGTAATACTTTGTAATTGATACGGAACTTTATAGGTAACCAATGTAGAGATGATAGAATTGGTGTTATATGATCATATTTCCTTGACCTAGTAAGAACTCTAGCAGCTGCATTTTGGACTAACTGTAGCTTGTTTATTGAGGATGCAGGACAACCAGCTAATAAAGCATTACAGTAATCTAGTCTCGAGGTCATGAATGCATGAACTAACTTTTCTGCATCAGAAACAGATAGCATGTTACGTAGCTTAGCAATGTTTCTAAGGTGGAAAAAGGCTGTTCTTGTAACATATGAAATATGCGGTCTAATATAACACCCAGGTCTTTTACTGTAGTGGATAAAGTAACAGGACATCCTTCTAAAGTAAAGTTGTATTGTAAGAGGTTTTGTGGGCAGTATTTTTGACCAATAATTAATACCTCCGTTTTATCTGACTTATGTCTCTCACAGTGGACATGCACCTACGATGACAATTTCAGACCCCTCCATGATTTCCAAGTGGGAGAACCTGCAAAATAACAGGGTGTTCAAATACTTATTTTCCTCACTGTACCTGTGCGGTCCCAAAGCGCCTGAAAATCAGCTGGACCACCTGGGGATGGAGTCACCATTCTCCCGGTAGCACCTGCTGCCTCGAGAGCTCGTCGGCTGCACGGTTGAGCAGGCCCGGAATGTAAACGGCACGAAGCGACCTCAGATGCTTCTGACTCCAGAGGAGGAGATGGCGGGCGAGTTGTGACATGCGGCGGGAGCGTAGACCACCCTGGCGGTTGATGTACGCAACGGTCGCAGTGCTGTCCGTACGGACCAGAACGTGCGTGCCTAGTAGCAGCGTTTTGAAGCGGCTCAGTGCAAGACGTAATGCTAACAACTCGAGGCAGTTGATGTGCCAATGCAGTTGAGGCCCCGTCCACAGACCTGAAGCTGCATGCTGGTGGCAGAGGCATCCGTGGAGACCACAGAGTGCCTGGACACTTGTTCCAGGGGAACACCTGCCCGCAGGAACGAAGGGTCCGACCACAAGCTGAGAGTTTGGCGACAGTGCGGAGTCACTTGGACCCGGCACGAGCCGCACTGCCACGCCCATCTCGGGACTCGATCATGTAGCCAGTGTTGGAGTGGCCTCATATGAAGCAATCCGAGCGGCGTAACCGCGGCTGCAGATGCCATATGCCCCAGGAGCCTCTGAAAAAGTTTCAGTGGTGCCACTGTTCTGCGTCTGAGCGTGCTCACGCAGTTCAACACTGACTGGACACGGGCCTCGGTGAGGCACGCTGTCATGTTGATCGAGTTCAACTCCATACCGAGAAAAGAGATCCTCTGCCCGGGGGTGAGTTTGCCCTTTTCCCAGTTGACCCGAAGCCCTAGGTGGCTGAGGTGACTGAGCACCATGTCCCTGTGTTCGCACAACTGATCTCTCGACTGGGCCAGAATAAGCCAGTCGTCGAGGTAGTTGAGGATGCGAACCCCACGCTCACACATGGGAGCAATGGCCGCCTCCACGACTTTCGTGAAGACGCGGGGCGACAGGGCCAGCCCGAAGGGTAAGACCTTGTACTGATATGCCCGCCCCTCGAACGCAAAGCGAAGAAACGGTCTGTGTCGAGGGAGAATCGAGACATGAAAGTACGCGTCCTTCAGGTCGAGCGCTGCAAACCAATCTTGGGGACGGATGCATTTGAAAATGCGTTCCTGCGTAAGCATCTTGAATGGTAGCCTGTGAAGGGACCGGTTCAGGACGCGCAGGTCCAAGATTGGTCGTAACCCACCACCTTTCTTGGGTACAATGAAGTACGGGCTGTAGAAGCCGGTCTTCATATCGACTGGAGGGACCGGCTCGATCGCGTCCTTCGCCAGTAGGACTGCGATCTCTGCCCTGAGCACAGGGGCATTGTCTGCCAGAACACGGGTGAACAGAATGCCCTTGAAAGCAGGGGGACGCCGGGCGAACTGAATTGCATAGCCGAGTCTGATGGTACGGATGAGCCAGCGAGACGGGCTGGGAAGCATTAACCAGGCTCCCAGAGACCGAGCAAGCGGGACCAACGGCACCACAGACGTACCCGGGGTGGGGCAGCGCGGCGGAATGCAGGGACCCGACTCGGACGGCACAGCGGCCCGAAGTGGGGTCTGAGTGTGTGGTGCAACACATACCTGCTTCCGTCGAAGGGCAGAGTGAGAGTGCGGAGGCGTCAGAGCGTCCGGAACACAGCCACTGCTGCTTGCTGGCGATGAAAGAGGGGCTCGGGAGTGACAAGGCATGGCAGCCTCCATCTGCTTCTGTGCGGCCGAGAACTGTTGGGCAAAGCTCTCGACCGCGTCGCCGAACAACCCAACCTGGGAAAGAGGGGCATCCAGGAACCGATATTTATCGGTGTCCCTCATATCCGCCAGGTTGAGCCAAAGGTGGCGCTCCTGGACCACCAAGGTGGACATCGCCTGACCGACTGAACGTGCGGTTTCCTTCGTCGCCCGGAGGGCGAGGTCGGTTGCCACACGGAGCTCCCGGAGGAGCTCTGGGTCAGAACCACCCTCGTTCATGTCCATGAGCGCCTGGGCCTGGTGGACCTGCAAGAGCGCCATGGCATGGAGGGCGGAAGCAGCCTGTCCACAGGCCTTGTAAGCCTTCGCCGTTAGACCGGATGAAAACTTACAGGCCTTGGACGGGAGGCGTGGATTACCCCGCCAAGAGGAGGCGGACGCCGGACACAGTTGCATCGCGACTGCCCGCTCCACTGGGGGGATATCCACATACCCCTTAGCTGCCCCGCCGTCGAGGGTGGCGAGGGGGGAGGAGCCACTAGAACGGCTTCGGGCACTATACGGTGCCTTCCACGTCCTAGAAAGCTCCTCATGCACCTCCGGAAAGAAAGGTACCGGGGCGGCACACTGAGAACCAGCACGGCCCGCCCCGAGAACCAATCGTCCAACCGAGAAGGTTCGGGACGTGGTGGAGGGTTCCACGCAAGCCCAACCTTGGCGGCCCGGGAAAGCATAGCCGCCCATTCTGGATCGGTCTTGGACAACGCTACACGCCCCGAGGAGGGTAACGCAGCCGAGTCGTCATCTCCAGAGGACTGAAGCTCCCCCTCCGATGCTGCGATCGACATCTGGTCGTCAGGAGGAGCCGCAAAGGAAACGGTTGGTCGTTCCGGAGAACGACCAAGACGTTCGCTAAGGGACTCCAATGGCAACAGCGCTTGTGAGGCGTGAGGGGTCCGCGGAGGTTGACTCGATGGGGAAGCCCTCACGGTAATCCTCAGATCACCCTGGTCATGCACCGAAGTAGGTCTATTCTGCGGGGAAGAATAAACACTAGATCGGGGCATAGGCGAGGGGACTGCACCTCCCTTGAGGTAAGCGAGTCTCGATCTAAGCGCTGAGATAGTCATATTCCGCAATGGGAACATAAACTATCCACAAAAGCTGCCTCAGCGTGTTGAATGCCCAAACACGAGAGGCAACTACTGTGGCCATCTGCTGGCGCCAGGGAATGACGTCACCCTGTGTTGCTCTTTTAGTGAAAACAAAAAAATAGAAAAATAACTCTCTCAGTGCTGAGGCACCCAGGGGTAGCCGCAGTGTGAATGAACACACAGGGAAACGTCCACCGAACCGACACACACAGACACAGAACAATAGTGCTGTGAAAACAGCAGTTGTGAGCTGCAATGCTCGCGGCCACCGCTGATCGCGCCGTCACACCAACACAAGGAGAGTCCTCTTCTCGTTCTCAAAGGCAGTCTTTTCCTGTAGAGTTCGGAAGTGAAAGCAAAAGCTCGGCTCCGAAGTGAAAGACAATGTGTGCGTGCGCCCGCTTCCTGTTTATACCCGCGCTGCGGGGCGGGGGCGCGTGACGCTTTTCACACACGCCAACGTTCATTGGCTCGTTCTGTAGACACTCGAAGTTGATAGGGCTCCCTGAAGTGATCCCAATTACGTCGTCACGTCGACGTTACGTCAAACGTGAGCGACTGAAAGGGAACTCTGATTAACATGGAAAATATACCTTTATCGTGTGTCGTGTGTAGTTAGGACACGGTGTGAGAGTGATTCAGAGAGCTCAATGTCCTGGCACTGCGTATCTATAGCAGGAGTTCATGCTTTCATTTTGCATACTCTTTATATGCAGAAATTACCTTTTACGTGCATGCATCCGTGCATATGATATGCACTTTTTTGTGTGCGTATGATACAAACGATAGGCAACACACCCAACAGGTAAATTTAGCTACCAAATGCCATAAAAGATTACTTTTGCATATAAAGAGCACGCCAAATAAAAGCATGAACTCGTGCTACTGTATATGCAGTGCCAGGAGATTGTGTTGCATCTGCTACTGTTCCAGGTATGTTAGATGGTTCTCAACTGGTTTGGCATAAATTGTAAGAATATGACTAATACTGATGAATAAACACTAGGCCTATAATGTATATGGGGCGCCGTTTGTAAAGCGTCTCACGCTGAAAATAACAGCAACATTTTGTCACATTTAGCTTCAAACAATGTTTAAAAAACTGGTATGAATTTTTGATGGTCACTTTTTAGCACATTTACAACAATACTTGTCAACTTAGAGATATTTTAAATAGTTAAATCTAAATATTAAATGTTACACCTAAGTGTTAAATGTTAAATCTAAATGCTAAATCTAAATCTAAATGTTAAATCTAAATCTAAATGTTAAATCAAAATGTTAAATGTAAATCTAAATGTTAAATCTAAATCCAAATGTTAAATCTAAATATTAAATCTAAATCTAAATCTAAATGTTAAATCTAAATGTTAAATCTAAATCTAAATCTAAATGTTAAATCTAAATGTTAAATCTAAATGTTAAATATAAATATAAATGTTAAATATAAATATAAATGTTAAATATAAATGTTAAATATAAATATAAATGTTTCGGGTGAAACTAAATATTTAACTAATATGCAAATTCAAAATGCCCGGAAGTGCCAAAATAAAAGCTCGAGGAGGTCAGTGTGTGTTTATAGCATGGTTTATAGTGTCAAATAACGAATAAAAACCATCTCATCCGAGGAAATGGACTCTTGGACATGGATTATCGTGATAATAACTACCTAAAATAATAAACACGTTTGGAGAAACTGTATTTGAAGAGTAGGCTAGTGTCACCTTTATGAAAAGTGCGGGACTTATGACCTGTAGCCATAATAGCCAGCCACGAGGGGGCTCACTTTGACTGAATGTCATGTCATCACTCTGTCATCACTCTCTGTCATGTTCGCTTGCTTATTATTTTATTAGTTATTATCACGATAATCCATGTCCAAGAGTCTATTTCCTCGGATGAGATGGTTTTTATTCGTTATTTGACACTATAAACCATGCTATAAACACACACTGACCTCCTTGAGCTTTTATTTTGGCACTTCCGGTTACCGGCATTTTGAATTTGCATATTAGTTAAATATTTAGTTTCACCCGAAACATTTAAATTCAACATTTAGATTTAGATTTAACATTTAGATTCAACATTTAGATTTAGATTTAACATTTAGATTTAACATTTAGATTTAGATTTAGATTTAACATTTAGATTTAACATTTAGATTTAGATTTAACATTTAGATTTAGATTTAGCATTTAGATTTAACATTTAACATTTAGGTGTAACATTTAATATTTAGATTTAACTATTTAAAAAATCTCTAAGTTGACAAATATTGTTGTAAATGAGCTAAAAAGTGACCGTCAAAAATTCATACCAGTTTTTTAAACATTGTTTGAAGCTAAATGTGACAAAATGTTGCTGTTATTTTCAGCGTGAGCCGCTTTACAAACGGCGCTCCATATATTAACCCCAAAATAGTTTTTGTTAATAAAATAAACATGGTAAGTTGGTATGAGCCACCAGTCATTTAAAAATATACAAAATAACACAAAGTGAAAATAAAGTGGCATTTTGTGATTATGGAGAAACCTGATATAAACCTGAACTGTGAATACACAATACCAACATGATGAAACATGGAAACTGCTCCAGATGAATAGCACCTGCATGCAAATCCTTCCCAGCTAACACACGACGTATGTGATTTATTGGTAGCCACTTTACTTGTATTTCATGACTTACTAATTGACAATGTAACTACGACTTTGCATGCTCGTAGTTTCTTTCCCGCTTTATATTGAAGTGATATACAGCGCGTGCCGCCGCATTTGCGCGTGCAATGGAAGAGTGCCCATTACGAGCACAGTATAACGTCTGACAGGACAGGAAAGTTCGTTTTTCTGAGGTGAGAGTCTTTTTATTTTGTAACAAGCTACGAAAATAACGTTAGAATAATGACACTGACATATAGCCTGACAACATCTCATTCTCATCTGACCATCAGGCACTCTTTGCTTGGACTGCATCTGACAGAAGCTTTCACAAACCTGTTTCAAAATAAGTCTCGCATCAGAAAAAACATGTAGAAATATGTTGTTTTTTGTTTGTTTATGTTTATGTTTTTTGTTGCTGAAGTTGTTTCTTTGACTGCACACTCCGCGATCCACTCAAAACAGTCTAGCGATCGACCCACTTTTGGGTCTCGACCCACCAGTTGAGAAACACTGTGTTAGGCTGATCCTGTGTGTGAAGACTACGTTTTAATTATAAAACAGGCTGTGGCCTGGGTGAGAGGGGTCTGTGATGATGTTATCTGCCTGATTCTTCACTCTGATCAATAATAGCGTACTTCAATGTTATGACGAAGTAGCCTATTTGTATGACATGTTATAGAATGTATTTGTTGTGGTTTCCATGGTACATCCATACATGCATATATAACATAAGTGAATAGAAAGAACATTTAAATAAGTAATATTAATGGGGAAAATTATAAAAGTTATTTAATTATATAAAGAAAAAGTAATATACATATAGACCAGAAGACTTAGATGTGTGCATTATGTACAGTACATAAAACATATAAATAAAAATATGTATTTACGTATTGAATTATTTATTCTAAAAACAGGTAGTGATTGGTGTGCTAGCTAATAAAGGTGGCGATAGCCTGGGGAAAGAAGATGCCTAGATGCTGTAGTGAACAGAGATCTGTAACATCTGCCTTAGGGCAGAAGTGCAAACAGGCTGTGGCCTGGGTGAGAGGGGTCTGTGATGATGTTATCTGCCTGATTCTTCACTCTGGAGATGTACAAGTCCTGACAAATAGACAATGTGAGTGTCCCACTTAAGGTCCTGAGAGATGGTAGAGCCCAGAAACCTGCTGATGACTGCTGCCACAGTGCTGTCCATGATGGTGTGTGGAGGGAGTGCTGTTTCTCCTGAAGTCCACAATCATCTCCACTGTTTTGAGTGTGTTCAGCTCCAGGTTGTTATGACTGCACCAGACAGCCAGTTGTCCAACTTCCTGTCTGTATGCAGACTCGTTACAGTTGTGGATGAGGCAGTGGGGAGAGAACACACCCCTGAGGAGCACCTGTGCTGATGGTGCAGGTGTTGGATGTGAATTTTCCCAGCCTCACTATCTGCTGCCTGTCTGTCAGAAAGTTGATGATCCACTGACGTGGTGGGTACAGAAAGCTGGGTTAGTTTAGTCAGGGTGGATATCTGAGATGATGGTGTTGAAAGCCGAGCTCTACAAACAGGATACTTGCATAAGTCCCTGGTTTGTCCAGATGTTGCAGAATGTAGTGCAGTCCCATGTGAACAACATCATCCACAAACCTGTTTGCCTGATAAGCAAACTGAACAGGGTCTAGCAAGGAGCCAGTAATGTCTTTCAGGGGGCCAACACTAGTCTCTCAAATGACTTCATGACCACAGGCTTGTGAATTTTGGTTTCTCGGGTACAGAGATGACTGTGAAGCGTTTGAAGCAGGAGGGGACTTCGCATAGCTCTAGTTATCTGTTGAAGATAAATGTGAAGATGGATGACAGTTGGTCAGCACAGGCTTTTAGACAGGCTTGTGAGTCACTATTGGCTTTCCTTATCTTCTGTTTCCTGAAGACCTGCAAACATCCTCCTCACAGATCTTAAGTGCAGGCTGAGATTCAATAGGGGAGGGCGGGGGTAGGGGGTGTTAATGGTTGTGTGGAGAGACGGTCAGAGCGGGTGTAGGGTGTGAGACTGGGCTTTTCAAACCTGCAGTAAAACACTTTCAGGTCTTCGGCCAGTTGTTGATTCGCCACAGTGCTGGGGTATGGTGTCCTGTAGCTGGTGATTGCTTTCAGGCCTTTCCACAGATGCAGGGTTGTTGGCTGAAAACTGTTTTTTCAGCTTTTCAGAGTAGCTTCTCTTAGCAACTGTTATCTTATTTGTCAGTGTGTGATACACATCCTTTTAAAACAGAGCAGCAATGGTCCAGTATGCTACTGTCCCTGGTGGGGCATGTGATGTGCTGTCTGTTTTAAGTCAGTTTGCAGGTGAGATTATCTTTATTAAAATCACAGAGAATGATAATGAAAGTGTCCGGGTATTGTTGCTCTGTTGTTGCAGCGCTGCACTCACACACGCTAGCGGAGGAATGTAAACAGAATAAATGAGAAACTCCTATAGTGAATAAATAGGCTTACAGTTAATGAAGAGAGCTTCCAAGTTAGGGCAGCACATCTTCTTTAACACTGTCACATCTGTATAGCAGAATTTGTTGATGTAAAAACATAATCCACCACCTCTCATTTTTTCCCAGACAACTGGGCAACACAAACTGCTCTGAACAGCTGGAAGCCCGTTAGATGTAATGCACTGTCCGAAATGGCTTCATTCAAACAGGTTTCCTTGAGGCAAAGAGTAGCAGAGTTTGAGAATTCCTTGTTTGTGTAGGTGAGAAGTAATTTTTCATTTGTTTTGTTTGCGAGGGAGCGGAGATTCGCCAGATGAATTTTCGGCAGTGGGGTCCTAAACCCGCATTGTTGGAATTTCACCAGCTCACCAGCTCGCTTCCCTAATTTGCGTCCCTTGGTGCACTTGTACAGGATCACTGCTCCTCCAATTAGAATGTCCAGTAAAAAGTCTGAATGCTCAAAAGTTGGCAAAAGGTTTTTTGGTGTGCTATGTCTGATGTCTAGGAGTTTGTCCCTTATAAAACTAATTGGAAATGCATCGGATTGCCCCTGGAAATAATCAGATGCCATCAGCATATTACTCCATGATGAATTTATCCTCTTTAAGTGCTTTCACTGAGAGAACTAGCTTGATTAAATCCAGGTCTAGACATGCTTTTAGGTTTTGCAAGTTGTCTGAACTTACACCATGTATCCGGCAAGTTAGATGATTCCCAATTCATGTTCAGTGATGGTATTCCTGCAAAAGCCATTTTCTCTTGACACCATGTGTTGTACCCAAGTGCACTCTTTACTCAGAAGCGTGCAGAATGATTAGTGGTGACAAGTGGATTTTTTTAAGGGACAAGTGAAAGAGAATTTTACATGCCGATCAGAAAAGTAGCGTCAAAAACAACAAAATAACTAGGGAATCATAAACACGAGAATGATTCTGATTTTATTACATTTAGTGTAAGTGGCGATTGATAGTGGATAATAATATATAATGTATAATGTACTGATGGTAACAAGGTTGCGCTGTTGAGGCTTGCGCAGCCTTTCAAGGAGAAATCTAAACAAATGAGCGCAGCACACACAAAGAAACTTAGTTAACAAACTGCAGTAAAAACTCTTGAGTTGTGGAGTTTTTATATTTATAACGTATGACAGTTAAGTCACATCACATGACCAAGAGTGCTGTTTTCCTGAATACCATCACGATTGAAAAAGTGACACTGATTTCATACAACAGTTCGATAAACAAGTAGTTAATATTAATGTCACTTACAATTTAGACGCGATATTGACTGCTTTGTTCTATTTCAGGAGCGAAAATAGTTTCAAACAAAGATCAAAGCAGAACCATTGCGCATCTCATAGCAACACTAACATACTAAACACTCATAGCGTTTTGAACGAATCGCTGAGTCAAAGATTCAGTGACCCATTCATAAACAACTGCCACCTACTGGTGGTTTAGTTTCATGTTTAAAAGTCAAATAATTTCCCCCCAAACATTTCTTATTTGTATATTCAAAAAATATGGAAAACAATCTCATAACATTATTTAATGTATCTTTCAGCGTAAATTATTTAATTTGATTGGTAACAGCCATATAGTGTCTTAACATTCTAATTGAATTTATTAATCAAATTTAAGAAGTGACAAGTGAAGTAACAAGTGAATCACTTGTCCGAAGCAAATGACAAGGCTTAATGTCGAGCCCTGCAGTAGTATGTACACATGTAAACTTTCACATCTGTATACCATATTATTGATGATGCAGTAACGCCTCGGTTACGACTGTAACCTCGGTTCCCTGAAGAGGGAACGAGCGTTGCGTCGAGTTTGACGCTATGGGAACGCTTTGCGTGATGACGTCTTGAAGCACATGTAAAATCAGTCCAATGGTGTGGCGGAACGTCAGAGGCGGGTGACGTCACGTACCAGGAAGCTATAAAAGCCGGCCCGAAACAGAAAACGAAAGCTTCGTAAAGTCTGAAGTCGTGTTGACAGGCATGAAGGAGATATGGCAAGGTGACGCAACGCTCGTTCCCTCTTCAGGGAACCGAGGTTACAGTCGTAACCGAGGGAACTCGCCGAGTTTCAAGGGAAACCGAGTTTCAAGGGAACTCGCGTTGCGTCGAGTTTGACGCTATGGGAACGTCTATACCAACGCCTCCATAGCTACAAATGTCTGTCCTGTGTGAAATCTGGTGAGCAGCACTAGGAAGACAAAACATGAGACCCTGGAGCAGAGTCTAGATCCAGAGAGTAGAACCTGACGAAAGTGTGCGGTGAGGACCAGCCTGCTGCATCACAAACGTCCTGTAACGAAACTCCTGATATAAGGGCCTTAGAGGCCGCCATACTCCTCGTAGAGTGCGACCGGACAGCCAAAGGAGAAGGCTGTCCAGCCGCCTCATAAGCAAGTGAGATAGTCTCAACCACCCACTGCTCATCCTTTGCTTAGACACTGGACCTCCCTTGTTAGGGGAGCAAATGTCACTTTTACGCCACAGGGCAGCTCTGTGGACATACGCGTCTAACGCCCGAACAGGGCAAAGCAAATTATTCGCCTCCTGGTCCGATTTCGAAAGGGAGGAGGACCTCCAAGTGCCACGAGGGAAACGAGATACCAAAGGGGTCTTTCCCCACAGACATTCCACCCAAAGGACTGTGGTAAGCACCTACGGCCGCCACATAAACCTTTAAAGTGGACGGGGTCAGACCTGCAGTGAACCGGTCCTGCAGGAACTCCAGAACTGTACCAATTGGGCAGTTGACTGGATCCAACCGACGGTCACTACACAAAGAGGTGAATACTCTCCAGTTCAGGGCATAAAGTTTCCTCGTGGAGGGAGCTCTGGACTGTAGAATGGTCTCAACAACCTCAGTTGAGAGACCTGACTCTATGAGCTGGGCCCCCTCAGAGGCCAAGCCCACAGGTTCCACAGTTCTGGTCGGGGGTGAAAAATCGAGCCCCCTGCTTGGGACAGAAGGTCCCTCCTGACGGGTAGCTCCAGAGGAGGCCCGTCGAGGAGGGACACAAGATCGGGAAACCATACTCTGCCCGGCCAGCGCGGGGCTATAAGAAGCAGGCAAACCCGGTCCCTGCGAACTCTTTCCAGAACTCCCGGGAGCAGAGCAACTGGGGGAAAGGCGTACAGACGTAGCCTCGGCCACGTCTGTACCATAGCATCCAGTCCCAGAGGAGCTGGATGCGTGAGGGAGAACCAAAGTGGACAGTGAGACGTCTCTCGAGACGCAAACAGATCCACTTATAATTTCCATATCAGCTCCACCACCTCGGGGGTGGAGCCACCATTCCCCGGGCCTCGGCCCCTGTCTCGACAGAGTGTCTGCTCCTATATTCTGGACCCCGGGGATGTAGGCTGCCTTGAGTGACAGCAACTTCCCCTGGGACCACAAGAGGATATGGCGTGCCAGCGCAAACCCCCTTGATATAGGCGACTACCGACGTGTTGTCCGTATGTACTACACATGGTGTCCCCTGAGACCTGTGATAAAGCTCCTCAGAGCCCGGAAGACAGCTAACATCTCTAGGCTATAGAATGCCAGGAACGATGATGGTCTTCCCACAGACCTTGAGATGAGCGACCCTCAGGATCGCTCCCCAACCCGTGAGGGAAGCATCCGTCGTTAGCAGTTTGCGACGACAAGGAGCTCCCAGCACTGGGCCCTGGGACAGGAACCAAGGTTTCTTCCACATAACCAAGGCACGTAGGCATCACCGCGTGACCTTGATTGTGCGAAATGGGTTGCCCCTCGGGGAAAAACCCTCTGGTCCTGAGCCACCACTGCAGGGGCCTCATGTGCAGCAGTCCAAAAGGTATCCCGTTGGAAGCTGCTGCCATGAGACCCAACAGTCTCTGGAACTGTTTGACAGTGAGTAGCTGGCCTAGCTTTACACTTCTCACAGCTGCCAGGATCGAAGCGTGGCGATGACAGGCGCGCCTGCATCGACACTGAATCCCAAACCACGCCTAAAAAAGTGGTCCTCTAAAATAGAGAAGCACACTCTTCTTGGCGTTCAGCCGTAACCCCAACTCTTTCATATGGGCGAGAACAACATCTCGATGTTGAACCGCCATCTAATGCGACTGAGCTAAAATCAACCAATCGTCGATGTAGTTCGTGATGCGAATACCCCGGAGGCGCAGAGGCGCCAGAGCTGCATCCACGCATTTGGTGAAAGTGCGGGGTGATAAAGCCAGGCCGAATGGAAGAACTCGATATTGGTATGCTTTGCCCCCGAAAGCAAACCTCAGGAACTTCCAATGACACGGACGGATGGAAATATGCGTCCTTGAGGTCTATCGTGACAAACCAGTCCTCGGACTAATCTGTGGCACGATTGTCTCAATGTTAACATTTTGAACTTGAGCTGCATGACAACTCGAAGACCTAAAATGGGACGCAATCCCCCGTCCTACTTTGGAACTATGAAGTACCGGCTGTAAAACCCGGTTTCCCTGTTGGAGGGAGGTACATATTCTATGGCCCCTTTCTCTAACAGAGTGTTTACTTCCTGTTCCATAACCAGAACCTGCTCGGGGCCCACCATGGTGGGCAGGACCCCCATAAACCGCGGTGGGCGTTACTAGAATTGTATCTAATACCCTTTTTCCACGGTCTGCAGGACCCAACGAGAAACATTTGACAGTAGCTTCCACGCTGTCAAAGATTCTACTAGAGGTACCAGTCTCTCGAGACTGGTTTCTGGATTTTGTTGCTGTTGAGTAGTCGGTTCGTCGCCCTGTAACGGCGCACCGGCAGGGAACGACCAAACAGACTGCTCTAGCACCCTCCTCAGAGGGGGCGGGCATCCCGAGGCCACTACGTTTCCGGGTGGACCTTGAGATATGTGCTCGCCGGAGACCGCTGCGCCCTGTAACGCCGGAGGCGGCAGGGTTGGCAGAACGGTCCCCTGAGGGCACCGAAGAGAGACGGCACCGTATTTTTCTCCTGCTGTTGAGCAGTCGGTTCGTCGCCCTGTAACGGCGCACCGGCAGGGAACGACCAAACAGACTGCTCTAGCACCCTCCTCAGAGGGGGCGGGCATCCCGAGGCCACTACGTTTCCGGGTGGACCTTGAGATATGTGCTCGCCGGAGACCGCTGCGCCCTGTAACGCCGGAGGCGGCAGGGTTGGCAGAACGGTCCCCTGAGGGCACCGAAGGGAGACGGGCACCGTGAAAAGAGGTGTTAACCGCTCTGCTTCGGGGGGACTACCCTCATTTGTCCTGAGCCCTCAGACATCAGGACTTTTTCCCAGCAGCCTTCTTGGCGGTAATAACGGTCCGCAGATCCGTTTTACCCCTCGAAGACTGCTGGGTTTGAGAGCGCCCTCCGTGTCCCCGAGATTTTTGTGGGGGAGCACGGGAGGAAACGCTCTGTTTCTGAGTGGCGCGGTGCTCAGCGCTCTTTTTAGAGGAGTGAGGCTGCTCCCGCTCAGCAGCCTCATAGAAAGAACGGCGGGGGAGAAGTTTCTGAAGTGCAGCTGCCTGTTTTGAAGCTTCTTGTGACTTCGCTACAGCACTATTAACTGCGTCTCCAAATAACCCTTGCGTGGATACTGGTGCATCTAAAAGAACATGTTTTTCTTTGTCCTTTATGTCACTTAAGTTGAGCCACAGATGCCTCTCAGTGGCCACCAGGGCTGCCATAGAGCGGCCGATGGATTTAGCCGTCTCCTTGGTGGCCCTGAGAGACAAATCCGTGGCTCTACGCAGTTCAGACACCGTATCAGCACTAATACCCCCGCCCTCCTCAAAATCACCCAATAACTCAGCCTGGTAAGCCTGCATTATGGACATTGTATGTAAACACGCTGCAGCTTGACCGGCGGCGGCATAAGCTTTATGAACCAGGGAAGAAGTAACTTTTACTGGCTTGGATGGAAGTGCAGGAGCCTTCAGAGAAGATGCTGTTGCTGGAGAGAGATAGCTCGCGAGCGTCTCTTCCACCTTCGGCATCTCCCCATAACCATGCTCTTTATAATTGTGAATGGATGAATAGTGTGATGTTTGTGCAGTATACACTCGATATGACACTGGTTTCGCCCACGATCTCGACACCTCGGTGTGGAGATCGGGGAAAAACGGCAGGCTCCTGCGCTGGGGCTGCGCACGAGATGGCAGGAAGCGTTCGTCGAGCTTACTTTTCGAACGAACGTCCTGCCTATCTTCTGGCCACTCAATAGACAGTCTGTCAACAGCTCTAGTAATGACATCGAGCAGTTCCTCAAACGCATGAGACTGAGGTGGCGAATCCTCAGACTCAGCTACAATACTCACAACATCCAACTCCTCAGAGCTGGATAGTTGCAGTACTGGTACCTCTATCGGGGGGGAAGAAACCGCAGTGCGTGCTTCCACACCCTGATAAGAGGCACTGGATCTATCAGACGGATGCTGAGATAAGGCAGAGCCCGTCTCAACATCCACTGATAAATCCATCTGTGAACCCCAGGTCTGAGATCGACGCCGTGCCTCGGCAGCGGCGGGACCCGAGCCCTGGGGAGCGTGGTCGGGATTGAACCGAGCCAAGCGGGATCGGAGCGTACGCAATGGAAGCGCACAGCAATGCACACAGTCACCACCCTCGAGTGCTGACTGGGCATGCTCCTCTCCCAAACAAACAACACAAAGAGTGTGTGTGTCACCTCCCGTTAAATAACGCGGGCAGGAATGGACACACACTCTAAACTGCTGCTCGCTCGCCATACTGAATATATATATATATGATATAGACAGACAACACCAAATATACAGACAGATTTCACACAGAGCGCAACTGAAGACTCAGAAAGCTTTCGTTTTCTGTTTCGGGCCGGCTTTTATAGCTTCCTGGTACGTGACGTCACCCGCCTCTGACGTTCCGCCACACCATTGGACTGATTTTACATGTGCTTCAAGACGTCATCACGCAAAGCGTTCCCATAGCGTCAAACTCGACGCAACGCGAGTTCCCTTGAAAGGGAACTCTGTTCATTATTTTTCCTACATGATTCAGTCTGATCAGAGCGGTATAAAGATCAGTCTGGCATGTTAGGACTCTTGAGAGCGGTAGTGTCTGTAGACTTTTTGTCAAATGACAACAGAAGAACACAGTGTATGGGAAACCGAAACCCATGGCATTTTGTCCTCGCTTGTACTCCAGACCTGTGACCCCATTTTCTTTTTCACTCAGGTGAGTTATGTTGCTGTAAAGAAGATTTTTAGCTTAAACTGCAGTCCTTGGTGATTCGTAAAATGCAAGTCAATGACTGTCACTAAGAAAGTCGAAAAAACCTATACAGGCAAAACAAAAATTAATACCCGTGGTTCCTGACGATTCATTGTGGTCTTATGAAGCGAAACAATCATGATTACCGCTAATCCACAGCCTTGGAAAGCGGTCCTGAGTGCGTTCATGGCAGGCACGAGCTTCCTGATGCGTAATGACATAAGTGCAAGAGCAAACTCACAGTGAGCTGAGGCTAGGGCTGGTCGATACGGCCAAAAAAATCATATTGTATTTCATACCCTGTATTTTTGGTTGAATCGTTGTACACCAGTATTTGTACTCAGTATTTTCTATGTTCTAATGTATTTAAACATTTTATTTCACATCCTGGCCAATGTTGTCCTACAAACAATGTTCATATTGAATGATATGAAAACAAATATAGTGAATGTAACCATGCAGGCTATGTTATATAGCCTATTATGTGCACACACACAAAAAAAAGAGTTACAATCACATTACATTCTAACATTACAATCTAAAAAAAAAATGTTGTTTTTTTTCTTAAATTCACTAAACTAAAAATGAAAATAAATAAAAACAAAAACATTGTATTAGCCCACATTTGATAACCCCATTAGAATAGTCATTACAGTTATTACTATCATAAAATACACTTACTTGTAGGTTCAAAATTCAACTTATGGCACATGTTTTGTCCAACAACAAATATTTTAGCACTAGGTATATTTTAGTCAGAATTATTGGCACATATGCACAATAGCACTCGATCACTGAAGTCTGTGACGTTTAGTGGAGATTCACTTGCAGAAGGCACATCCCCTCCTGACAGCAAAATGGAAACTGCATGATTTTCTAACATTTGCAGATGGAGAATATACCTATGAACTGTAAGTTACGCAATGAGGAACATGCCACATCTCAAATGCATTAAACAGTGCAAGTATCTGTCTGTCAGCACATGAATCTTGAGTATCTGACGGGGCAACCTGCTTTAAACTATACATGTTAACTATATTTTACCAGTTATTTTGAATCCCTTAATTTAAAGCATGGCTCATGTTTAGGACAAATTGGATTATGCACATTCCCAGCAGCAGCTGACTATGTGTCCTGTGTGTTTTTCAGATGTGCTCACATCAAACTACTGTATATCAATATAAATAGTATTGCCTCATTCCATATCGTTTATAAAAAATATATCAATATACAAACTTGATATACCGCCCAGCCCTAGCTGACACTGTGTTTATTTACAACAGAAAGGGAGGACGTGCGTGTTGTATTGTTCATCAAAGTGATACTTACTTGTGCTAATCCTGGATGCCGCAACCTATATATATATAAAAAAAAAAAATTAAGATTACATTTGCCTGCGCAATCTGAGTTGGAAAGATCGACTTTTCACAGATTCCCAACGTGCCAAATCAAGATCCATAAAGACATGGTTGGATGAGTTTGGTGTTGAAGATCTTGACTTACCGGCACAGAACCCTGACGTCAACTCCATTAAACACCTTTGGCATGAACAGGAATGGAGATTGCGAGCCAGGCTGCCCCGTACAACATAAGAGCCTGACCTCTCAAATGCTCTACTGGATGAATGGGCAAAAATTCCAACAGAAACACTCAAATCTTGTGGAAAGCCTTAACAGAAGAGTGGATTCTGTAATAGCTGCAAAGGGGGGACCAACTCCATATTAGTCTATTTATTTAGAATGCAGTGACATTACAGTCCCTGTTTGTGTAATGGTCAGGTGTCCCTATACTACTAATACTGTCCATATAGTACTAGGGGTATGGACACACACAGTACTTCTTGGGGTATGGGGGTAATGTAAAACAATTTTCACTCAGAGAAAGGACCAATTCTGTGGCAAGGTCTTCAGGATAAATGTTGACTTTTCATGTCCTATCACCTTTGTATGCGTCACAGGTTGAGGTAGGGTTGAAGTGAGGACTCAAGGATGCAGAGGAATATGGGCTTTATTAAAGTAAAACAAAACTAGACTTGACTAGGCAGGAAACACACTACAGGAATCATCAGACAGTCAAGGTAACAACAGCATGTGACAACAATCTGGCACAGGACAGCAAACACAAGGGGAATAAATAGGACAGCAAACAAGGCAAGTAACGAGGGAGGACAGGTGGGGAAACTGAACCAACAATCAGATAACAAGATGGGCGGGGTCAGACAATAGACAAGAGAGCACATGGCACAGGGAAGCATAACGAGACAAGCCATGTGCTCACATCAAACATGAAATCACACACAAGCACATGACCAACAATAACCAATCGCTAGCCATGAGCTTACACAGAACAAGACATGAAAATGCAGCTAATGAGATGCACTCATAAGCCGTGTGTTCACACAGAATAAGATAACATGAACGCACGCAGCCACTGAGAAACACTAGCTGCGTGTGACACAGCACAAGACAGAAACACAACAAGACACACTGACAAAGACAGGAGAATACAGGAGTGTCAGGGCTCTGTCACAAAACCAAGAAACACACTAGACCGAGGTGACAGAACCCTGACACTACTCCCCCTCAAAAGGGACCAGGCGTCCCTACGAGGAACACAAGACTAGAGCATCACAGAACAAGACAACATACACTAGACCAACACACTAGAGAAAACAAAAAACAAAACAGTCAACAAGACAGGAGAACAAAACAGACAAGAAGCAGGGAGGGTGGGGAGCCAAGCCAACACAGAAAAAACAAACAAAAACAAAACAGATAATTAAGTCTCTAGAAGGGACCAGGGAGGGGCAGGTGGGTGAAGCCAGGGAGGCACAGGCAGGACAGAAGTCCTAGCAAAGGACCAGGGTGGATCAGGCGGGTCTGGATCCCTGGCTGAAAGCCAGAGTGGGTCAGGCAGGTCTGGATGCCTGACTGGGGCCGGCAGCCTGAGTGGGAACTTGAGTGGGTCTGTCAGAACAGGGAACACGAGTGGGACCATCTGAACAGGCAGATCAGACTCGGGCAGAACAGGAATCATGGTGAAAAATGGGAACAAAATGAAGGTGACAGTCCCATTGTGAGTTTGGCTGCCAGTGTAGTGGGCATGGGTCTGGCCAGCCTTCAGGTAGGGAACAAGTGTCATGGTGGAACAGTTCCTCCCCATACGGAAATGTAATATATGACATATATGTCCCTATATCGCAAGTGACGCCATCATATATGCTAAATATAAGACAATATATTGCTTTCACATATATACATATCTCTAGATATATGTATAAGTTTATAACATATATAAATTGTCCATATTAATTTAATATATTGGCATATATTAATACGGTGTATATGATTATTGTTTATATAATTTTGTATGTTATGACCATATGTCACCAATATGTTTAATTTATATGTGCCAATTTATTTAAACAACATACATACATTTTACATGCTTATGGTTTCCTTATTAATTCCTTGTTTTCCTTATTTGAACTTAACAAGTCTACACAATCCACATTTCAATTTCTATCCCATTTTAGAATTAGCACAATTTTTTATAAATACAATTTATTTATTTTTATTATTATTTTACGTAACTGGCTCATAAAAACAAAACAAATACTACACAAATTATATTTGCAAACTTTTTTTTTCTTTCATATCAATAACCATATATCAATATCATCATTCTATAAAATACAATCATACATACACATTAAAACATGCACTACATATTTAGATGCATACAGAATAATACACAGTTAATATATGTGTAACGGAACAGACACTCAGAACAAGTAGATGGTGATGAGTAACAGTTTATTGATGCAATAGAAAAAGTAATAACGGGAACTGAAGATGAGGAGAGTTATAACGAAGGAAATGGATCCGGTGATACTGACAGTCTTTGAAGATGATGGACGAAGACGAGGAAGTATAAGCACACACCAGTGTTTGGGAGAGATGGAGATGAATAGCAGGAGACGAGGAGGAAGACGAAGATGGAAGTCACAGGAGGCTCAGGAACACAGACGGGAAGACGGAGATAATTTGACGAAATAACTTCTTCTTAGAGGTAAGCGATGAGGCTTGGATAGTCTTACTCATGTACGAGACCAGACAAAGTGCTAGAGTGAAGTGTGTGCTTATAAGTGCTTGAGGTGATGGCATACAGGTGCTGATGATTAATATTCAGGTGATAGTGATCTCAGTGATTGGGTGGTGATGGAGCCTGGCTGATCTCTGACAATATGTCTCCAAACCAATACCAAAAAAATCTAGGGACCCCAAATATAATTTAAATGTATTTCTCTAGACTGCACTGATGCAGCTAAGTCATAATACAGTCACATCTGTGCTGTCCCAAAGGCATGTAGAAACACTTTCTGTCTGCGTTTCAGGCCATGCATTTTGCATGCGTCCCACCCCAATAAGTTACGTCATTGCCTAATGCCTATCTTTATTAGGCGCGCCAAAATTCAAACGCAATTTTTGTTTATTTTTTTATATATATATTGAACGTTGCTATTAATACTGCTTTATTGTGTGCGTTGCATTTTCATGTTCTCATTTTCATGTTTAAGAGCTAACTATATATGAGTCCCAGATTATTACACTGCATCATTAAGATATGTGAGAATTTCGATTTCAACTGTCTGACACGTGTAAGTTAGTGAAAAAAAAAAAAAATACAATATTTGCCTTTATAGTCCAGGCAAAATAGCGTTTTACGACAGACTAATTGTAAAATATTTTTTTTCAGCTTAGATAATTTCTATGACGTGTCCAGAACAACATACTAAAAGTCCTAAGAAATCCTAGTTGAGGAAATATGTTAAATTCTCATCAATCCGAGATGTGTGCCAATAAGGCCAGGCAACAATACAGCCCAACGGGGCTATTTTTTTCCTTTACTCCTATCAAAATGAAACTTTACACAATGAAAGTACCCATGAAAAGTAAAAAAAATTGTATTACAAGTTTCTTTGAAAATTAATTTGAATATGCAAATGAGCTATATACTAATCGAATATGCCCAAAATACACCCAAATAGGCTTATTTTTTTCCTTTACTCCTACCACAATAAAACTTTACATAGTAAAAGTATACATGAAAACTAACTTTTTTTGTATTACAAGTTTCTTTTGAAATTAATTTGAATATGCACATGAGCGCCACACTTATTGAATATGTCCTAATTTGCATAGGCAGAAACACCATTCATATCTATGACAAATACATCGGCCCAATCTTCATCCAATCATCCTACTGCCAATGGGTGATGGCATTGGCAATGCTGCTTTTAGACTGGCCTCTAACCTGAAAACTGCCTGGCTTGGTAGTACCTGCCAGGGGTATAACCCCCGCCGGTATAGTCTTCAGGGTCACGGAGGCACACAAGCCTCCCCACCACGACAAGGTAGCAACAACAGGGGAGGCTTTCGTTTTGGTGTTTTTTATTTTATTTATTTATTTTTGCTTTTCTTTAACTAACCTAGATATTGCTGTTGCTAGCTTCTCATAACACTGCAGCTACTTTACAAATGGTGGAAGTCTGATGTGTGGCCCGCCTGGTCTGAAATACTTGCTAACTACAAAAAGAGAAGCAGTTTTGGTGTCTGGCAAAATTATTGTAAAGAGCTGGAATGTCTGGAAAGTGTGTCTATCTGGTTTTTCATCTGTCTTCTGTGTGAGAGTGAATTGTTTAGTTGGTAAGAATGACTTCTGCCTGTAATCTCGTAATCTTACCAACATTACCAATCATTTGTAAATCTACCAGCCCAAAATTTAATCTCACCACGTTACTAATGATTGAGATGGCTATTCTGACTTTCTTCTGATGTTATCTGTGGGGGAATGTAATTAGGTAAGGCTTGTTCACAAAAAAACTGGAGGCAAGATTGTGCAATCAATTCTTAAAAGGATAGTTCACCCAAAAATTTAAATTCTGTCAGTAATTACTCACCCTCGTGTTGTTCCAACCCTGTAAGACTTTCGTTCATCTTCGGAACACAAATTAAGATATTTTTGATTAAATCTGAGAGCTGGCTCACTCCTCCATAGGCTTCTAAGGGGTTGAAACTTGCCGGCCCAGAATAGTTATTAAAGACATCGTTAAAATAGTCCAAGTGACTACAGTGCCTCAACCATATGTTTATCGAGTGACGACAATACTTTTTGTGCGCAAAAAACAAACAAAACATACGACTTTATTCCTCTATTTATTTTCTTCTCCGTGGGCCTGAGTGACTTCACGTAGTGTTTTAGCGTAGCGCTTCAGTGTTGTAAGTCACACACATCACACACATGACCAGCATCAGCCAATAGTGAGCCTACATGGTGACGTGCAACACAGAAGCGCTGTACTAAAACGTGAATTCACTCGAGGCCCAGAGAGAAGGAAATGAATAGTGGAATAAAGATAAACATATGGATGAGCCACTGTAGTCACTTGGACTATTTTAACGTCTTTAATAACTATTCTGGGCCAGCAAGTGAGACAGCTCTCAGATTTAATCAAAAATATCTTAATTTGTGCTCTGAAGATAAACGAAAGTCTTACGGGGTTGGAACAACATGATGGTAAGTAATTACTGACAGAATTTTCATTTTTGGGTGAACTAACCCTTTAAGGTCAATATAAGTCTTTTTGTGGCAAGTGACCCAGGTAAGTGTGGCAAGTGACTTCAAATTTATCGTGTTTATGCATAGGTTAACTTACTGAATGGACATGGATGTGTTAGTTATTTGGCCCCTTTTTTTCTACTTGTGACTTTATGGTTTCTTGGCCATAAGTCAATTAGGCCTAGTGTTGAGCTTATTTGCATATTTAAAATAGATTTTTCAAAGAAACTTGTAAAACAAAAATGTTACTTTTCATGTATACTTTTACTGTGTGAGGTTTGATTGTGATAGGAGTAAAGGAAAAAATAAGTCCATTAGGTTAACCTGGCTAACGTCAGACCTCTTCTCATTGAGACGTGGTCTGGGAACCACATGTTAATTTTCTCGTATTTGAGGCGTGGTTTACGAATGCCCAGAGCCGTTTATTGGGTGCTATGAATGTCTATCAAATGCGCCTGTATGTAGCTCATAACCAATCGTTTCAATTATACCAGATGACGTATGTAGAGCGACAGAAATTTGACGAGGAAGAAGACAAAATAAACTTGTGTTCTAAACTTCTAAACACTATCTAAGGCTGCATCGAAAGGTAACTTTGCGTCTGATGCCATGTTGAATTCCATAAATATAAACAAACTGCTTCGGTGTGTCGCATAAACGTCATCATCATCTTGCTGCTCGCTCCCCGTTCTGTGATTGGTTCCCTTTTTGATGGGAAAATCTGCTCAATGGTTTCCAGGCTGCCTAGCAGCGTGAATAAAATCGCGCTGCGCTCAAGGCAGCATGGGGAAACCCAGGCTACCATTAGGGTGTATTTTGGGCATATATTCGATTAGTATATTGCTCATTTGCATATTCAAATTCATTTCAAAAGAAACTTGTAATACAAAAAAAGTTACTTTCATGTATACTAGGGGTGTAACGGTACGTGTATTCGTACCGGACCGTTTCGGTACAGGGCTTTCGTTTCGGTGCACGTGTGTACCGAATGACCGAATGCAATATTTTGTGTGCGGAACATAGGTACATTTTCGTGTTTCCACACGAACATATTAAGTGGCGGAAGTCTCCGCGTTCAGCGCAAATCCCGCCCTGCAGCTGATTCTAAAATTTTACCAGAGCCCGTCTGCCTTATTAGACATTCTCTGGTTTTACCCGTCGTCACTGTAACCTAAACCAATGAAATCGACTGCAGGGCGAAAAAAAGCTTTTCCGCTCTGTGTGCGCCGCCGCACTCTCCGTTCCGTCTGTGTGTGTCTGCGCGCTGCGCTCTCTGCTCAATGTTCAATGTTCGACTCCGTGTTTGCGCTGCGCGTTCTGCTCTGTGGTTAAAGGACAAATCCAGTGAAAAATGAACCTAGGGGTAATTAACACATGGTTACCGAGTCGATCGTTCCCTGCGATGCGTTTTCATGAAAATCGAATGTAAAGAGTTTTATCTTTAAAAACAGATTAGCTCATAACACTAGTATATGGGGCACAGAGTAAGTAAAAGTAAATCGCTAGTTAATACCACTAACAAGGCTCAAAATAGCCTCACACTAACACGGTAGCATAATGAGGGTCCCTACATGCAAACCGAAGCATTGAGAACTTTGTAAGTGTACAGACAGTTTAATAAGAAGATACTTTATAAAGACAGTACATTACGCGTTTACAGACAGGCGTCATCTTGGAAAACAGTCTCGACTAGTCGAGTCACGAACGCCGTGCTACGTTAGATTTCACTATGCGTAATTCCTATCGACCAGCTCACTTAGCACGGCGTTCGTGACTCGATTAGTCGATTAGTAGACCAATCAAGGGCTCTACACGATTCCAGCCGAGGAATAAGGGTCAAACCATCTGTCATTTTCTTAGAAAAATAAACATTTATATACTTTTTAACCACAAATGCTTGACTTTGGTGTTCTGCTTCTGCACGACGTATTACGTTATCACATTAGAAAGGTCATGCGCGTGGTAGGTGGAAGTACCGACCCAGTGTTAAAACAAACACTGTAAAACATAAAGGTAAAACATCGATGTCGGACAAATTTTGAAGTTGGAGGAGAAAATGAGATGGATTTTTTCGGCACTGGGTCGGTACTTCCACCTACGTCACAAGTTACGTGATGACGTAATATGTCGTGGTTTGGCTAGATAAGACCCTTATTCCTCGGCTGGGATTGTGTAGACCCTTTGAAATTGCATTGAGTTGGACCTTCAAACTGTTGGTTGCCATTCTAAAGGGTAGTTTAAACGAGAATGCACGCGTTGACGATAATGCATAAACTGACGTTGCGTGAAAATTTTAATTTAGTGTGTTTTAGGTGATTATAATTTGGATGTCCTTAGATAAATGCTAAAAAATTAAAATGCTTTTCTTTGTCTTTTTTACAGATGCAGTGATCCAGAAATTTATTGGAACCACCAGAGGCCAATTAGGGGTAGCTATTAATCAAAAGGTCACTGGGTTGAGGACATCCAAAAAGACTCAACAAACATGAGAAAATGAACAGGCTGTATCAAATCCACCTGTTGGTGGATTTTCCTGCTCTTGGCTTGTTTTATGTTTTGTTGTAATATTGTATTTGTATATAATAGTGATGGGAAGTCCGGTTCTTTTCCGCGAAACCTAGTAGGTCTATACTGTACGTCCACTGAGCTGAGAACTGCTGAAACCTGAAAATAGCCTATAGTCGACAAAACTAAAAAGTCGATGCATGTCTCCAGTATGTTTAATACGTTATGTTTTGATTAACACATTATAAACATTTACTTTGCACCCTTAAAACCTTGCCAAGAGTTTACGTCAAATATCAACTTATTTAGAAATTAAATGAGCTGTTCCTGAAAATGTTTTATTATAATAATAATTGTTTAGTTTTACAATCCATTCGTTTCCAATAAAATAATACAGTGTTAAAATAATACAAATCTTTAAAATAATACAGTGAAAAGACAGTATGTGATAAACATGTTTCTAATATGTTTTATTTTGTTACACTTCGATGTTCAACAAAATACTTAAGAAACATTTCATCCCTCTGAAAAAATTGCACGCATGCTCAGCTCATCAGGTTCTCAGTAGTCGAACACTTCCTAAATAAACAGTTCTCAGTTCTGTAGTACTGTACTGGTTATCCGAGAACCGCTGTACCTGTACGTTCGGTAGTGCGCGCATGCTCAGTATCAGCTACTCGTGCTCATCACTTCTCTCTATGGGGCGCCATTTGTAAAGCGGCTCACGTTGAAAATAACAGCAACATTTTGTCACATTTAGCTTCAAACAATGTTTAAAAAAACTGGTATGAATTTTTGACGGTCACTTTTTAGCACATTTACAACAATATTTGTCAACGTAGAGATATTTTAAATAGTTAAATCTAAATATTAAATGTTACACCTTAATGTTAAATGTTAAATCTAAATGCTAAATCTAAATCTAAATGTTAAATCTAAATCTAAATGTTAAATCTAAATGTTAAATCTAAATCTAAATGTTAAATCTAAATATTAAATCTAAATCTAAATGTTAAATCTAAATGTTAAATCTAAATCTAAATATTAAATCTAAATCTAAATGTTAAATCTAAATCTAAATGTTAAATCTAAATCTAAATGTTAAATCTAAATGTTAAATCTAAATATTAAATCTAAATCTAAATGTTAAATCTAAATGTTAAATCTAAATATTAAATCTAAATCTAAATGTTAAATCTAAATGTTAAATTTAAATCTAAATGTTAAATCTAAATCTAAATCTAAATGTTAAATCTAAATCTAAATGTTGAATCTAAATCCGATTACCGCCATTTTGAATTTGCATATTTGTTAAATATTTAGTTTCACCCGAAACATTTAGATTTAACATTTAGATTTAGATTTAGATTTAACATTTAGATTCAACATTTAGATTTAGATATAACATTTAGATTTAACATTTAGATTTAGATTTAGATATAACATTTAGATTTACCATTTAGATTTAATATTTAGATTTAACATTAAGATTTAGATTTAGATTTAACATTTAGATTTAATATTTAGATTTAACATTTAGATTTAACGTTTAGATTTAGATTTAATATTTAGATTTAACATTAAGATTTAGATTTAACATTTAGATTTAGATTTAATATTTAGATTTAACATTTAGATTTAACATTTAGATTTAACATTTAGATTTAGATTTAACATTTAGATTTAACATTTAGATTTAGATTTAACATTTAGATTTAGATTTAATATTTAGATTTAACATTTAGATTTAACATTTAGATTTAACATTTAGATTTAACATTTAGATTTAGATTTAATATTTAGATTTAACATTTAGATTTAACATTTAGATTTAACATTTAGATTTAGATTTAACATTTAGATTTAACATTTAGATTTAGATTTAACATTTAGATTTAGATTTAATATTTAGATTTAACATTTAGATTTAACATTTAGATTTAACATTTAGATTTAACATTTAGATTTAGATTTAACATTTAGATTTAACATTTAGATTTAGATTTAGCATTTAGATTTAACATTTAACATTTAACATTTATGGGTCGTGGTTAACGTGGTAACGTTACATTTATGGTAACGTGGTAACATTTAGATTTAACATTTAGATTTAACATTTAGATTTAGATTTAACATTTAGATTTAACATTTAGATTTAGATTTAGCATTTAGATTTAACATTTAACATTTAACATTTAGGTGTAACATTTAATATTTAGATTTAACATTTAACATTTAGGTGTAACATTTAATATTTAGATTTAACTATTTAAAATATCTCTACGTTGACAAATATTGTTGTAAATGTGCTAAAAAGTGACCGTCAAAAAATTCATACCAGTTTTTTAAACATTGTTTGAAGATAAATGTGACAAAATGTTGCTGTTATTTTCAGTGTGAGCCGCTTTACAAACGGCGCCCCATATCTCTCAGCACAACATGTCTCAGTTCAGTGAACTGTTGGAGTTACTGGAGTAAAATACTCTGGGATATTGTTTATTTCGAGTCAGAGGAGACTGTCAGGCATGTCCGAAAGTGAGTAGTTGTGGATCAGCTCTAACGCAAGACACAAACTGTTACGAACGATTCACTAAAATAGAACTGGTTCAAAAGAGCGATTCGTGAAATTTGTTTAAACTTTTTATATATCAATGCATAATTAAAATGTAAGTACTCTGATAAAAAGAGTATAAAAATCGAGTGACTCTAGACCGTTTAATCTGTATTAAACACAGCTCATTATTTCCATTCGGGACGAAACAAAGGATTGGCTTAGGCGACTGTCACTCTCTCGCAACCATGGCAACCACCCTTTTGCCACACAGGATCTGCCCATATGCGCGCGCACCCGTTTGATTTGAGGAATTCAAGAGGCACGGAACCTAGGAATAGCAAAACAATGGCAGAGAAAGAGCAATCAAAAATTCACATTACCGGCATATGCAGTTAGCGAAGGCAAACAAGGCAAAAAAGGAAGACAGTACTAGAAAAGGTAATGAACAAAAAGTCTTTGAATAAAACACGTGTCAATATCCTCGGACCCTAGTTGCACGGCCTCTTGCACGACCTCCTCTGCTTCGCCCTCGACCCCGGACCTGTCCTCGAGCTGACGATGCGGTACTTGTCTCTGGAGTGTAGTCCTCATCAGAGTCAACAATGCTTTCATCATGGAAACTCTTACATGCAGAACACCATATATGTTATGAATCTTACACGAAATTCATCTTCATCACAGTGTAAATGATGGTAATGGAAAAACATGTATCATGCAACCTGTTTTTAGCTTTGCCTTATAGATAACTAGCTCGTTAGCGAATCAAAAAATATATATTTTAAACTTTACCAATATCAATATGCTAGCTTGATAGTGAGTACTAAAATACATCTTATTTGTTTATCTTCATAATGATAAAGTTAGATTTTTTTTTTTACATGTGATTCTGACATGATGTCACTACATGCACTGCGCTCCTTCCTCTCCGCTCGTCTCAGGTAAATAATGCGTCTTCAGCTCAGCGGTCGGCATCGCGCGTTCATGTGTTTTGGGGGCGTGGCTTTGGAAGGAGCCCAGAAGGGAGGGGGTGGAGTGAATGGAAATAATGAGCTGTCTTTAAAACAGTCGTGAGAGGTCTACAGACACTCGATTTTTATACTTTCTTTTTCAGAGTACTTACATTTTAATTATGTTTTGATATATAAATAAAGTTTAAACAAATTTGGAAAATAAGTTTTTTATAAAAATCCTACCTACAATACCTTTAAGGCTTAGCCATGTCATGTGCATTGCATTGCAAGTGTGTAAGTACACGTCCATAACCTATATTTAAAAATTTGTAAGAAATTAATGAAAGCATGTTTTTTACATTTGTTTAGTTTACATCATACATTATAATATTTTGCAATTAATATACATAATATAAGAACATAAGAAAATATATGTGCACACAATGTTTTTATACATGTAATTTAAATATTCCATATACATTTATCAAAAATATATGTATATATTTCATTTTAAATATATAATATATATTAAGACTTCATAAAAAAAAAACATATTAGGGACATATATATGTCACATGTATGTAAGCAATATGCTATGCATATATGTGTAGTTTGTATATTGAACATTTATACAAATAAATATATGTCATGTATATTGATAATTATATATTTGACATATATATAAAATACTGTATAATACATACATAAAATATATGGGCTATTTTTATATGTCAATATATGAAATTGTTCCATTTTCTAATAGGTTTTATATATGGGCAGATATATATGTACATATATGTTTTCACTTTCTATGTGGATATATTTAATATATGTTTTTTTCATATGTGTACATATATTACATTTCCGTATGGGTCGGCTTAAGAGTGGGCTGAGGGTCAGCTTCCGGGCAGAGTGGGCTCTGGGAAGGTCTCTGGGCAAGCAGCGGGTCCTGGGACAGTCTTGGGGCAAGCAGGGGGCTCTGGGACAGTCTCTGGGCAAGCAGCGGGCTCTGGGATGGCCTCCGGACAAGCAGTGAGCTCAGGGAAAGCCTCCAGGCAAGCAGCGGGCGCTGGGACGGCCTCCGGGCAGACAGTGAGCTCAGAAAAAGACTCCGGGCAAGCAGCGAGCTCAGGGAAAGCCTCTGGGCAGACAGCGGGCTCTGACGAAGCCTCTGGGCTGGGAGCCGATTATGTGTGAGTGGCCCAGACATACACAAGGGCAGTGACATAGAGAGAAAGGGCAACCTCTTCGGACATGACAGGGAATTCAGGAACCGACAAACTTGACGTTATAGATGAAGCCTTCCTTCTATTTCTCTGTCTATGTTGGCGGGGCGATGGCATGGATATAGCTGCTTCTATGGGAACAGCTTCTGGGTAGGTAGCAGATGAGGCAGGCATGTTCCTTCCTCCTCTCCCTGAAGGGGTCATCAGAGGACTGGAGACTTGACTGTTCATGAGGGAAAGTGGGGGAGGACCAAGAGGAGGGAGACTACCTTCACCTCTACATTTGTAAAAAAAAAAAAATAATCCCACAAACCCCCAAAAGGACGAGAACCCCAGCATTCCCATCTCCCAATCGCTGACAGGCTCATTCAGGGCGCTATTAAAAATGTCCTTGAGCGCCATGTTGTTTAGGTTGAGCCCCTCCACAGCAATGACGAATTGGTGGGCAAACTCCTTCATCGTTGTCTCCCCTTAGCGAAGTGAGATGAGCTTGCCATAGCGCTCCATCGACTGACAAGCAGAAGGGGGCGGGCTGGGAGATGGAAATAAGAAGACACACATACCTCTGCTGAGTCCTCTTGTGGCCAAATCGTTCTGTCACGGGTTGAGGTAGAGTTGAAGTGAGGACTCAAGGATGCAAAGGAATATGGGCTTTATTATGGCAAGGCAAGGCAAGGTAAGTTTATTTATATAGCACATTTCATACACAATGGCAATTCAAAGTGCTTTACATAGAAGAAGTTAAAATAATAAAAATAAATAAGAATAATTAAAGTAAAACAAAACACAAACAGAAACTACCCCATGGGGGAAAACACTACAGACTAGACTTGACTAAGCAGGAAACACACACAACAGGAATCATTAGACAGGCAGAGTAACAACAGCATGCAATGATGTGCGACAACAATCTGGCACAGGACAGCAAACACAAGGGGAATAAATAGGACAGCAAACAAGGCAGGTAAAGAGGGAGGGCAGGTGGGGAAACTGAACCAATAATCAGATAACAAGATGTGCGGGGTCAGACAATATACATCAAACATGAAATCACACACAAACACATGACCAACAATAACCAATCACTAGCCATGAGCTTACACAGAACAAGACACAAACATGCAGCTAATGAGAGACACTCATAAGCCCTGTGTTCACACTGAACAAGATAACATGAACGCACGCAGCTAGTGTTTCTCACATTGATGTGTTTTGACACAGCACAAGTCAGAAACACAACAAGACACACAGACAAAGACAGGAGAATACAGGAGTGTCAGGGCTCTGTCACAAAACCAAGAAACACACTAGACCGAGGTGACAGAACCCTGACATTATGCAGATGGCAAAAGGTATTTCTCAAATCTGCCTCAGAATTATTGGTGTAGATTTTACTTATATAGAAAAAAATAAGCTGGACAGAAATCATAGGTTGCAATGTGCAGTTACACACTCATTGCAGACATAAATATATAATTTATAGAGCTGGGGCATTTTCTCAGAGGAGGCAAGGGAGGCAGTGTCTGATAAAAAAATAAATAAATAAATCAGCAGCTCAAAAATAAAGCAAACTGAATTACACAAATTAGTTCTTAAGTGACACGTCTCATGCTTCTCTTGAGCTCAGTGATAATCTTAGTTGCGTTAAGAATGTGGGAAGGGAATATGAGTGCAACACAAAAAGTAGCGTGAGAGGTCACTGTGTAATATATGCCTACTCATGTGTTGTGATTGGCACCATAAGATGAGTATGCTTCTCCCAAAACTTTTGTTTCAGTAATCTTCATCCATTTGATGAAGCACATTTCTCAAGCCCCCAAAGAAATCTGTAAAAAAGTGAATAAGATCAATTCAGATCTGCAATGCAAATTTGTGGTATATGTCATCTAGACTATGGTGACAGGGAGCTTTATTAGCAAGGGAGCTTGGGAGATTTATGTTTCTCAGATCTGGCACAGGGTCTGTTCATTTAAAAAAAAAAAAAAAAGGCACTCTACGTTCAAACTGAATATGACAGCACAGTCAATATGGCGGCACAGTGATTATGGGAGTCTGTTGTTTTTTAATGATGGATTTTGCTTGGATAAAATAGACCCTGCAGCTGTGTTAAAAAGCATCTGCAGCACTCGCTCACATATATTTTCTTATGTTTTGATGCTATGGTGTTCAGTAGTGCCAGATTTTTTATTTTATTTTTGGAGAAAATATATGCAATAGGAATTAGTTTTAAAAAAAAAATGTGGGGGGAAAAATAGAGTGAGTATGAATGTATGTATGAACATACATGAACATTGTATCTCTTCCCCCATTTCTGCTTTTTCCTCTCTGCAATTTTTGGCATCTCTTTTTCTCTCGGTCTCTGCTTGCTCTCTATTAATCCCACCCCCACCCCCCTCTATGCAGTGTGAGGGTACGTTTGTTAGTGAAGCGTGGCGACTCTGCAGTGGTGCGGTGCACCTGCAGTTGGATGAGCACTTGACACCAGAGAGCTTTTACACAGAGCTCCCACATGCATTCACACAGGCACACATATGAACTCAAAAGAAAACACAGCAACGCTTCCACAGAAACCCAGTTGCACACGGCACGTTTTTTGTCCCCCCTTCTTCGTATAGCCTCGTGTGAGAGTGCGTGCATGTGTCTGTGCGTGTGCGGCTGTGTGATGACATTCAGAGACTGCAATTCCGTTTATTTCTGCCTTCCTCACTCAGTCTCCCTCTTGTGTTCTCCCTCTCTTTCACTCCATCCTTTCTGTATCTTATCCTGCCTCCTAATTTCATTTCTTTTCTTAAGATTATGCTCTCTTTTTTTCCTGTTAATCACGGAAATGTTTTCTCCTTCCAAAGCCCATTCCTCTCTTGCACACATTCAGTTTCTTCTCAAACATCTTTCTCATTTTCTACCTCCTCCTCATCAAAAGCAACTTGCCTTTCTGCTATTTCTAGTTTTTCCCACTGCATGTCCCTCTCTCTCTCCCTCACTCTCCCTGCTTTTTTTCTCTCACACCCTCCCTCTTTCCTCTTCATCCTCCTTCAACAGACAGAATGCTGCAGCATCCACTGAGTAAGGTAACGTGTGTGTGAGCAAGAGTCGGGTAATTCTTGCTACCTGCTCTGCAGCTAAAGGGATCTGTTTTCCCATCAGTTCTCTGCTATTGGAAATACCTGGAGAATACAAAGAGAATAGAAAGGGTGATTTAAAGGCAGCAAAAGACTGACAGAAGGAGGCAACCATGGCCCGGCTGAACTGGTGTCTGGCAGCAGTGATAAGCTGGGGGAAGTTCCTCTTCTCTTGTTTCTTTCCATTGAGAGCAGCTAGGAGGGATAAGGTAAGGCTGCATACTGCGCTGACTCACTCCAATACATTCACACAATCTAGGGTCACCTTTCAAAACTGATTGTGAGTGCTACCAGACAACAGCCTGTTTATTCAGACATGTTGTTTTGTTTCACCCTTGCTGTTTCAGCCTTCCTTTACCTGTGGTGTTTTCAGACTCTCAGTACATGTTAAAACTGTCTTAGTAAAGTCTATTTTGTGAAGTCTTGTCCTGCTTGTATGTTTGTCCAGATTGTTGTGTTCAAGAAGCCGTCCTACTGTACACGGTGCATAGTCGCTTTAATTTCACTCGTTGAAAATATTGTGTTATTAGTGACAAGTGTTGAATCTCATATCGAGTTTTGCTGGTATGATAAAAAAAACCCTGAGAGGTTCAGTGTCCCCACTTTCCCCCACCCCCATTTTATATGTTATTGCTAATGTATGTGCCAATTTAGAGATTAAAAGGACACTGCTGCAAATGGTCCCTTAGGTTTATGCTGAGTTAATGGCTGCCATTTCTGAGGAAGGAGCAATTCTGTGAACCAGTTGCATAAAATTGTTTGGTTTTGTTAGTGCAGTTGAGTTTTATGTGGTGTTTTAGCTTAACCAACCCCTGAACATGTTGATGATGCCTGCTAGCTTTGTAGCGTGAGATACCTGGTCTGAAGTTAATGAGAATGGTCAGATTAGGGGTCAAGTTTTCATTATTTTTCTCATTTCATGTCTCAGTGGTTTTCTCCATGCTGATGTGTCTGAAAAAAAAAAAAAAAAAAATCCTTCTGCCGCAGAACTACTGTTTTTTTTTTTTCTCGTTCCATACACCCCACCCCCAAATTTCAATCTGTCCCAGCACACACTCCTATCCTTCAGCTCCTGGCAAGTCCATAACCCAGTGTTATTAATCCAATTTCTCCATCAGCTTTCACAGCAACACATCACCATTTATTGCTCTTTGTAGACACAATCCCCTCATCCCCTTTCTTCAGCTACTATGCTGAAAGCTTTACAAAACTTAAATCTCAGTCATCAAACAAATGGTAATTTCCTAATTAGGGGTGTAACAATACATAGATATCGATTGATACATCGATCAAATGACTAACGACATGATGTATCAATGCAACACTTGAGCAAAAAAGACGCATTTCTGTAATTGCGTAATGAGTGAAGTTTTCTGTGCACACACATCTGTAGCGCACACAGAGAGCAAGTTCTTTTTCGCTTCTTTTTGTGCTTGAATGGACAAATGCATATGAAATTATGTCAAAATGCCAGCCTTGGCAAACATCCTAGTAAACACAGTCGGTTATATCTTAAGTAAACATAAACTTGTGATGTGTGGATCGCGGTTATATCCGCAGACGCTGCAGGTAAAGTAAAAACATTCCAAAACTTGCTGGTGGGTCACGGTGAATGAGAGATACATCCTTAATGTGTTGATTTTAATAAAGACACTGAACTCTCATTTCATGGTAAAAAGCAACAAACATGCCTCACTATTTTTCGTTTTCAACAACAATGTAATATCTCTTCAGAGAAAAACAATCAAAGAAAACATATGCCTAGAGCACCTCCTAGTGGTCATTATATAAAACACAAAAGAACATAAGATTGCTTACACAAGCTTAAAGTCCCCCTGTGGTGAAAATCAAGTTTTGAATGTTATATGTCTATGTGGTGATTTTAATATGCTTTAAGACAAACCATGTGCAAATTGAAAAATATGAAAAATCATGTAGATTTAGCAATATAGCGGGTGTATGATGTATATTACAATGATAAACTATGTGCCTTTCTCCACTGGCGTTCTAAGTTGTCCAAAGCATTTCTGATGATTGTTAGAAGGCAGCTGTCTGTCTGAGTTGGCGAACAGGAACATGGTTTGTGTAACATTAACAACATTATTAGCAGTATGATAAACATACTTATTCAACTGAGCTCATGTCAACGAAAGCTACAGAATGGGGTTCATTTTATTTATCCTCAGCTAATTTCAAGATCAAAGACCGCAATGGGAGAGAGAGCAGCATCAGCACTGGTAATATAATTTAGTCTCACTATTTTAAATGAAGACAACTGTGTGTTGAGCTTCAGGGTGCGACACTGAACATTTAAATTTCATTTGCGGCAGTTTGCGCATCAACTTGCTGAAGAGATACTGAGCTACTTGAAACACATGAAGCGACCAGCATGAATGGAGTTTGCACATGCATCACCGTCATCGCGATGTGTGTGGAATTTTTAATGGGACTTTACATACTTTATATCTCTGAAATGTATACCATTAACTTTGTTTTTTCTCAAAGATAAGTGCAACAAATAGCGGAACATGCTGTAAGCTGTCAGTCAGAACTTTTGTGTGCGTGTGATGCACAGCGTTCATGCTTTCAGAGCTGTGCACTTTCATTATCTTGCGTATTTTAAATCTCACACTTTAATCATATTTATAGCTCCTTACGTAATAAAACAAGCTGTGTTACTATGATGTATGATATCCTTGTAGATCTGTGTGTAGGTGCAATGTACTTCATCTGAATTAAACACATACCTACACATCTCTTGCTTTTGCTCACATGCTAGCAATTACCCCTATGTGTGCCATATAGGTTGCCGACCCCTGGTTTAGGCTATTAAAGAAATGTAATTTCGCCAAAGAAGAACTTATGCTTTAATACAATTTCATTCTGGCCCAGCCACCTCGGTCACTGTGTGCCCCCTTATCTCTGCTCCATTAACCCCTTGGTCTGTGATTTCTGCCAAGGGGGACCACCCCACCCTATAGCATCTTTACATTACAAACATTGCAGTTTATTGCTCTGGCCACATTTGCAATCAATGGCATGTTCACACAGGTGAGCAGGGACCCTTCAGAGTCAGTCTGTTCAGTGTCCTAAATTATTGTAACAATTGTGACCTTAATTGTCTACCGCCTGTAAACTGTTATAGTGTCTTATGGACTGGTCCACAGGTGCATGTGCAATAATTGTTTATGGTTCACTGAACAAGCATGGAAAACATTGTTTTTAAACCCTTTCCAATAATAAGCTGTAAAGCTTATTTGTTTTTTTTTACAAAATTATATGTAAAATACAGTATCCAGACAAAGAGATGTTTTTTTTTTTTTTTTTTTAAGGATCCATTAGTCTGACACTCTGAGCTCATCTACTATTAATGTCCCTTGAGCAATACATTTAACCTCAGGTTGCTCAAGGGGGATTGTCCCTGTTGTGTATACTGGATAATAAAACCTCCCTTCCCCCAGCCTCCTTCCTTCAACCTTCAGTATAGATCTTTCAGTTCATTAATTCCAGAACTTAATTTAGTCAAAAAGAGAGATAGAGAATATTCCATCCCAGATGTACTGATCACTCTCACTGGGGAGGAGGAGGTTTGGTTAAAAGTGGTAGAGGGATGTGGGGTCATGGGGATGTATGTTTATTTATTTTTTACCCTGAGAATAAACTGTCCATCTATTAAGAGCTTTATGAAGGCTCCCACCACACATCTCTCCCAGCAACCACATTGGACATTAATCAGTCTGTTTTGTTGTTGTTGTTGTTGTTCAGAGTAATATCATGTTACATTTCATTTGTTCACACTGTTTCCGGGTTAATGAAACATAATTTTCTTAGGACTACACTATAAAGAAATAACCAATGCTTAAAGGGGTCCTATAATGCCCCTTTCACAAGATGTAAAATAAGTCTCTGATGTCCCCAGAGTGTGTATGTAAAGATTTAGCTCAAAATACCCCACATATATTTTTTATAGCATGTTAAAATAGTCACTTTTTGAGGGTGTGCAAAAACGCCCCGTATTTGTATGTGTCCCTTTAAATGCAAATAAGTTGCAGGTGGAGATTCAAGAGCTCATGTGTTAGCAGCTCCAATTACCGGGGTTTATGTCAATTTTAGGGTTAGTGATGTCACTAACCCTTGAAGAAGCTCATTGTAGTCCCTACCAGCTGTTTGTTGTAGTTCTTAAAAAGCCATTTCTGTAAAAGAAAATATCTCCCTTTGCTTTGAACTTTGAGCGTCATAACTTTGCAGATGTTGTTTATGCTAACAGCAACATTACACACTAACTAAAGTTAGATCATAATCAACCACCCCTTTAAATATTTTCATATTTATTTCAAAATATATATTTTTTTCATTGTTCCAACTATAATTATAACTATAAAACAGCAAAGCATATTTATTGTAGATTTACTGTGCTACTAGTACTACACTAACTATTATTCAGCTATTATGTATTAATATTAAACGTCACAATCTTTTCAACAAATCCTTGGTGAACACTGTATGTGTCAGGTTTAATTTAACTGAGCTGAGCACTAGCAACTCACTCAGAGATCTTTGTTTGACAGGGTAATGACCCAGTCACAGTGCAGTAGAGCCACTGCCTCCTCTCACATGGCTTTCAGTTTGGGCATTCTGGCCTCACATTCAGGAAGTACGGTGACCTGGAGGGGACATGATCGGTTCACTTAGTTTTGCCACTAGATCATTTTGTCGAGGTAACGAAATCCTGTGGCCACATGATGTAAAGTCGTGGCCTCGAAATCCTATGTTGAGGGAATATTGTTGTATGTTAATATAATAATTTCTTAATTCCGCACTTTTTCTTATTTAAAAATAAATATTATTATAGGCCTATCCATTTCTGATAATTCCAGGTTGCTATGGTCGCACAGGTTGTTTATGCATTTAACTCATGGCCATGATAATAGATGTCGTTCCCTCAACATAGGATCTCGAGGCCACGACTTTACATCGCATGGCCACAATATAAGGATGTCCTTGACAAAATTATCTTGTGGCCACGACTTATGATCACATTCCCACAAGTTAATATGACGTTCGAATTAATATCTCTTGGCCACGACAAAACTAAGTGAACCGAACATGTCCCCTCCAGGTCACCGTAGAAAGTTGGGATATATATGTATAACTATTAACTGGTAGCAGAGACAAAAAGATTGATTTGAATATGATGTCAGTGAGCAATCCTGCTCCTGGAGGGCCAATGTCTTACAGAGTTTAGCTTCAACCTGCCCCAACACACTTGGATGTTTGTAGTGATCCTGAAGACCTTGATTAGCTGATTCCCTTGATTAGTTCAAGTGTGTTTAATTAGGATTGGAGCTAAACTCTGCTAGACATTGGTCCTCCAAGAGCAGGACTGGACATCCATGTTGGTACCAGGAAACCGCAATAAATGACTAAATGCTGGCCAATTTGTTCCCAGAATTAGCGGATGTCTGAGGTGTGGACTAACCGAGACCTCTACATTATGATTTTTTCCCCTAAATTGAATAGTGACAGGCATTACGGGATATTTTACCACATCCCCGTGCACACACCTTACCGAAACCATGCAGAAGGTTGAATCAAGCTTTAATAAATGGATGTTTGGTTACATCCTGAATCCACCAAAGCTTGATAAGTAACCCCCTTAATAATCACAGGTATTTAGTACAACCCAGCCTGATCGAGGGCAGCCTGCGGTGCGTCCAGGACCTGGACCAGGGTCCCCACCTCCGTCACCTGTCGATAAAATGCCCCAGGACCACGCAACGGCAACAGGCCTGCCAGATTTCCCTGCCGCCGTGGCACAAAGTGGGTCAAGGTATTGACACGGAGAGAGCGGAGGAAGGGGGCTGGACATCGGCCCCGCATGAGGGAGCCCACAGGCCAGCTGATAACTCTCCACCTCCTCCACTCCTCCATCGGGTTTGAGCTCTCGGTGGAAGGTTCCTGCAGGTCCTGGGAAACGGGACAGGTCGAGAGAGAGAGGGAGAAGAGAGAGAGGAACAGATGGAAGGGGTTCGCCTACCCTGGGGCATGCCACCATCTGGTCCTCCGCCAGTTGGAAGGCCGAGTCCACCGACGTGGGACAGTGGCACTGGACCCACTGCCATCTTTATGGGCAGTCGGGCGATGAACTACCTGGTTGAAGATCTGGTCCACAAATGTCCGCAAATGGCGTGGCTGACGGAGTTTGCATGATGGTGACGGCACAATTCTTCCTCCCGGGTTTCGTCACCAGTGTAATAATGTTCGTTGAAGGGAAGGAAGAAGTCAGGGTCGGCGTTACTGAGGATCGTGGGTTTTTATTGATCTGGGCACAAATCCAACATAAAGACGTGCACACTGCGCTACGCATAAACTCTTTTCTCCAATAACAAAAACTGTCACAGCTCTCCAGAGCATTCACTGCACCCACGAGTCCTCAGTCTGTCTCCTCTCACCCAGCTACCGTTCCTCATTGGCTTTAAGCGGTCTCTCCGCGCCAATTACTGCAACTAGACACAGGTGGTTGTCATTATGTACTTGACTTACTTACTCACCGCTCGTCTCCCAGCTCTCTTTCTCAGTGCAGACCTCACTGAACCATGTCCCCCTCACCACAGGGGCAATTTCGAACACAGTTATGGTGAAAGGCATGTGAAGTGAACTAACAGAGCAGATCTGGAGATTAATTAATTAAGTTCAGGTGGCGTGTCCCCATATATTATTGTTAAATATGAACCTCTATATGATCATGGACGTGTAGATGTGTCCAAAATTGCATACTGCCATAATAGGTACACACTGTCATGTGACCTGTATGGCACCAGTTGTATCGCTTCTCCACCTATCACAACTTCTCTCCCTTGGTCCCGTGGGATGGTAAACTGTCAATCAGATGCACCCTCTGGAATCTCTGCGAAAATCGTAGGTTGTCCAGGTACTTTTCACCTATAGTTTTTAGAATACTGGGTGTAGTAGACAAAACTGTACCAATCATTCACTCAGAATCAAACACAGAACATGCAGACATATTTAAATAGCAGTCATGTTGTGGTTTAATCACAGGCACTAGTCTATATCGTGATTTTAATTTGATTAATGTACAGTACTAATATTGACTTAATAATGTAATCCAGAATTTTGCTAATTCTGCACAGTAAATTCCATTTTAATGGCTGGATTCTGAAATTCTGTCTGCATTATTAGAGTCCTATACATGTCAAAGACAGTACATCAGCAACACATTAATTTAAATAAATTCAACGATTAATTCTAACTTTGGTAGTATATTACCTCAGATAAAGAAAATAGCCATTTTTCTTTGTCCTTGTAACAATAGTGGTAAACGCACAAAGACGAAGAAGATTCAAGAACACAGTCTTTATTATCTAAACACTCAGGAGAACATAGGAGAAATGCTACCAGAACTAATTACAAAATATAGCTGCAAGCAGTGATTACGGGCCCAAGCTGGTGGCACCGCCACCCTGGTGCATTTAGGCTACGTTTACACGGAAACGATCTGAAGAGAAAACGCAAAAGTGATCACTTTTTATTCTGCGTTTAGACGAGCGTTATCGGGGGGAAATCTGCGTGCATATGGTGACGCAAAAGTGTGTGAAATTCAATGTAGTATGCACTCCAGGCGGCTAGGTGGCAATGTGAAGCACTGATCGGTGCCTTCACTGTCTAGCAAACTTTTGCGTTTTTACCATTTAGATGGAAACGCGACGGTGGAGTGTTTTTAAGATTTCCACTCTGGAGGGTGGTTTCACTTTTTTGCGTTTTTAAGCCCCGAAAACGCCGTCGCCGTCTAAACGAAAGGCACATCTGATAAAATATTTTTACGTTTTCACCCGCGAGCGTTCTCGTGTAAACAGGGCCTTAGTTACACTAAAGCCACCGGGGTGGCGGTGTCACCGGCTTGGGCCCTCCATCGCTGCTCGCAGCTATATTTATATATATATATATATATATATATATATATATATAACAAAAAAGATATATATATATATATATATATATATATATATAACAAAAAAGATATATATATATATATATATATATATATATATAGAACAAAAAAGATATATATATATATATATATATATATATATATATATATACATATATATACATATATATATATATATATATATATATATATATATATATATACATATATGTAAAAAAAATATATATATAGATATATATAGATATATATAGATACAATAGGCCAACCTGACTTTGAACACAAGAGGGCAGTATAGCACTATGAATGACATAATTTATTTATTTTTTGGACTAAAAAAACATTCTGGATGTTTTTAAACTTAAACAATTATTAAATTGAAAAAAAAAAGAATAAAATGGGTTTAGTTCTGATATTTGTATAATTTTATATAGAAATAAATGGTGTATAATTACATTTTTAGAAGATAAGATTTCCTTTTTTGACATTACTTTAATCCCTCACCATAGCAAAACCGTTTGAGATATTTATTATCTGTTTACAATTTAACATCTTTAATGTATTTTCATCATGTTGAAAAAGTTTGGTGGGAATAAAATAAACCACTTAAGAGGAGTGGGTAAAAATTCAGTGGCTGATTTTGCAAAGAAATCCACATTCAAACCAAAATATCTGACTGCCTGTTGCTCGGAGCTAATGACTGAAAATTAGAAAATTGTCCGGCTCGATGAGACCAATATGTGTACTGATTTTTGTGACTGTACATAAAATTAACCCCCTCACTTTTGTCAAAAGCATTTTGAAAGTGACACACTTCCTGCTACCAGTTGGTGGTGCTATAACTTTGACTCACAATAGTTACATCCATCTGATCGGCCTCTTACCACGAACACACTGCTGAAGTTTCATCAAGATCAGTTAATGTGTGCAGAAGTTATACCACTTCGTGTTTCTCTTTTCTCGCCATAAATTCGTTTCCTCGCCACGACCAAACCGTTCGAGATATCAAAAATCAGTCCGCAATTTAGCATCCTCGATGTCTTGACTTCATGCGGACCGAGTTTGGAGGCGATTGGATGAATTCTCTAGGAAGAGGACATCAAATTCCACAGCATGCGTTTTTCAAACAACCCATAATAGCCGACTTCCTGTTGGGCTGGCGTAAAACTTGACCAGGGAAAGTTGTTCAGCCCGATGAGATCTATATGTGTACCGAGTTTCATATTAATTCATGCAAGCGTGTTTGATATATGGACCAAGTTTTCAGACCCCGTTCAAGGGGGCGCTGTTGAGCCACGCCCGTTTCTGAAACTTTTCACATGTCTACTGGCTAATAAGTGTTATGTGTCTGTCGAGTTTCATCCTATTTGAAGCATGCTAAGAGTCTTAAAAGCATCCGAAAAGAATATTAAAGTTTGATGCGTTGACACGGCAACAGTATCTAAGATATCAATAATCCTTCCACAGGTCTACATCTGCCGTGTGTTTACATTATACACATAAAATCTGAAGCAAATCGGGTAAAAATAAGAGAGTGACTTCAAAGCATTTTGAAAGTGACAAACTTCCTGCAGCCAGTTGGTGGCGCTATAACTTTGACTCACAAATGTCACATCCATGTGATCGGCCTCTTACAACGAACACACTGCTGAAGTTTCATCAAGATCAGTTAATGTATGCAGAAGTTATAACACACTTCCTGTGTCCCATTATTCCCCATAAATTTGTTTCCTCACCACGGCCAAACCGTTCGAGATATCAAAAATCAGTTCGCAAGAATTCATCCTCAATGTCTTGACTTCATTCACACCGAGTTTGGTGGCGATCGGATGAATTCCCTAGGAGGAGTATTTCACATTCCATTGTATGCGTTTTCCAAACAACGTATAATAACCGACTTCCTGTTGGGCTTTTGTAAAACTTAGAGCACGAAATTTGTTCGGCCCGATGAGATCTATATGTGTACTGAGTTTCATATTATTACATGCAAGCGTGTTATATATATATATATATATATATCTTTAATGTATTTTTATCATGTTGAAAAAGTTTGGTGTGAATAAAATAAACCACTTAGGAGGAGTAACTAAAAACTCAGAGTCTGACATATCCAAAAAATCCACATTCAAACCAAAATATCTGACTTCCTGTTGCTCTGAGCTAATGACTGTAAATTAGAAAGTTGTCCGGCTCGATGAGACCAATATGCGTACTGATTTTTGTAACTGTGGGTAAAAGTAACCCCCCCACTTTTGTCAAAAGCATTTTGAAAGTGACACACTTCCTGCTACCAGTTGGTGGCGCTATAACTTTGACTCACAATAGTTACATCCATCTGACCGGCCTCTTACCACGAACACACTGCTGAAGTTTCATCAAGATCAGTTAATGTATGCAGAAGTTATAACACTTCGTGTTTCTCTTTTCTCGCCATAAATTCGTTTCCTCGCCACGGCCAAACCGTTTGAGATATCAAAAATCCATCCGCAATTTAGAATCCTCAATGTCTTGACTTCATGCTGACCGAGTTTGGAGGCGAGTGGATGAATTCTGTAGGAGGAGTACATCAAATTCCACAGCATGCGTTTTTCAAACAACCCATAATAGCAGACTTCCTGTTGGGCGGAGCTAATAATTTAGAGTGCGGAAGTTGTTCGGCCCGATGAGATCTATATGTGTACCGAGTTTCATATTAATTCATGCAAGAGTTTTTGATATATGGACCAAGTTTTCAGACCGTGTTCAAGGGGGTGCTGTTGAGCCCCCCTGCCACGCCCGGGTACCAGCTTCAGCCCGGCCCTGATGACCGTGGGCTCTGACCTGTGTGCAAAGTTTCAAGAGTTTTTGAGCATGTTAAGGGCCCCAAAAGCCCCTGAAACCTTGAAAAACAAAGATTAAATGGGGAATAGACAAATCCCCCCCACCCCCTCCACACACACACACACAGAGACAGAGAGAGAGAGAGAAAATTCTCCAGAAAATCCACATTCAAACCAAAATATCTGACTTTCTGATGGTCTGAGCTAATGACTGTGAATTAGAAAGTTGTCCGGCTCGATGAGAACAATATACATACCGATTTTTGTGATTCTAGGAAAAACTAAGCCCCCATTTTTGACTAAAGGTGGCGCTACTGAGCCCCTCACCACGCCCATTTCTGAAACTTTGCACATGTCTACTGGCTAATAAATGTGATGTGTCTGTCGAGTTTCATGCATTTTCAAGCATGTGAAGAGTCTCAAAAGCATCCGAAAAGAATATTAAAGTTTGATGCGTTGCCACGGCAACAGTATCTAAGATATCAATAATCCTTTCACAGGTCTACATCTGCCGTGTGTCTACATTATACACATAAAGTTTGAAGCAAATCGGATAAAAATAAGAGGGTGATTTCAAAGCATTTTGAAAGTGACACACTTCCTGCTGCCAGTTGGTGGCGCTATAACTTTGACTCACAATAGTCACATCCATGTGATCGGCCTCTTACAACGAACACACTGCTGAAGTTTCATCAAGATCAGTTAATGTATACAGAAGTTATAACACACTTCCTGTTTCCATTATTCGCCATAAATTCGTTTCCTCGCCACGGCCAAACCGTTCGAGATATCAAAAATCCGTCCGCAATTTAGCATCCTCAATGTCTTGACTTCATGCTGACCGAGTTTGGAGGCGATTATATGAATTCCCTAGGAGGAGTACATTAAATTCCACAGCATGCGTTTCCAAACAACCCATAATAGCCGACTTCCTGTTGGGCTGGCGTAAAACTTAGAGCACGAAAGTTGTTCGGCCCGATGAGATCTATATGTATTCTGAGTTTCATATTATTACATGCAAGTGTGTTTGATTTATGGACAAGTGTTCGGATCCCGTTCCAGGGGGCGCTGTCGAGCCCCCCTGCCACGCCCAGGTACCAGCTTCAGCCCGGCCCTGATGGCCGCGGGTTCTGACCTGTGTGCAAAGTTTCAAGAGTTTTCGAGCACGTTAAGGGCCCCAAAAGTGCCCGAGAAGTAGAAAAAAAAAAAAAATAATAATAAATATAGCTGCGAGCAGCGATTACGGGCCCAAGCCGGTGGCACCGCCACCCCGGTGCCTTTAGTTACCTAAAGGCACCGGGGTGGCGGTGCCCCCGGCTTTGGCCCTTCATCGCTGCTCGCAGCTATATTTATATATATATACTGTATATATATATATATACATATATATCTTTAATGTATTTTTATCATGTTGAAAAAGTTTGGTGTGAATAAAATAAACCACTTAGGAGGAGTAGCTAAAAACTCAAGAGTCTGACATATCCAAAAAATCCACATTTAAACCAAAATATCTGACTTCCTGTTGCTCGGAGCTAATGACTGTAAATTAGAAAGTTGTCCGGCTCGATGAGACCAATATGCGTACTGATTTTTGTAACTGTGGGTAAAGGTAACCCCCCCACTTTTGTCAAAAGCATTTTGAAAGTGACACACTTCCTGCTACCAGTTGGTGGCGCTATAACTTTGACTCACAATAGTTACATCCATCTGATCGGCCTCTTACCACGAACACACTGCTGAAGTTTCATCAAGATCAGTTAATGTATGCAGAAGTTATAACACTTTGTGTTTCTCTTTTCTCGCCATAAATTCGTGTCCTCGCCATGGCCAAACCGTTTGAGATATCAAAAATCCATCCGCAATTTAGAATCCTCAATGTCTTGACTTCATGCTGACCGAGTTTGGAGGCGAGTGGATGAATTCTGTAGGAGGAGTACATCAAATTCCACAGCATGCGTTTTTCAAACAACCCATAATAGCCGACTTCCTGTTGGGCGGAGCTAATAACTTAGAGTGCGGAAGTTGTTCAGCCCCATGAGATCTATATGTGTACCGAGTTTCATATTAATTCATGCAAGAGTTTTTGATATATGGACCAAGTTTTCAGACCGTGTTCAAGGGGGCGCTGTTGAGCCCCCCTGCCACGCCCGGGTACCAGCTTCAGCCCGGCCCTGATGACTGTGGGCTCTGACCTGTGTGCAAAGTTTCAAGAGTTTTTGAGCATGTTAAGGGCCCCAAAAGCCCCTGAAACCTTGAAAAACAAAGATTAAATGGAATAGACAAATCCCCCCCACCCCCTCCACACACACACACACACAGAGACGCAGAGAGAGAGAGAAAATACTCCAGAAAATCCACATTCAAACCAAAATATCTGACTTTCTGATGGTCTGAGCTAATGACTGTGAATTAGAAAGTTGTCCGGTTTGATGAGAACAATATACATACCAAGTTTTGTAATTCTATGAAAAACTAAGCCCCCTTTTTTGACTAAAGGTGGCGCTACTGAGCCCCTCACCACGCCCATTTCTGAAACTTTGCACATGTCTACTGGCTAATAAATGTGATGTGTCTGTCGAGTTTCATGCATTTTCAAGCATGTGAAGAGTCTCAAAAGCATCCGAAAAGAATATTAAAGTCTGATGCGTTGCCACGGCAACAGTATCTAAGATATCAATAATCCTTTCACAGGTCTACATCTGCCGTGTGTCTACATTATACACATAAAGTTTGAAGCAAATCGGATAAAAATAAGAGGGTGATTTCAAAGCATTTTGAAAGTGACACACTTCCTGCTGCCAGTTGGTGGCGCTATAACTTTGACTCACAATAGTCACATCCATGTGATCGGCCTCTTACAACGAACACACTGCTGAAGTTTCATCAAGATCAGTTAATGTATGCAGAAGTTATAACACACTTCCTGTTTCCATTATTCGCCATAAATTTGTTTCCTTGCCCCGGCCAAACCGTTCGAGATATCAAAAATCCCCTGGCAATTTTTCATCCTCAATGCCTTGACTTCATGCACACCGAGTTTGGTGGCGATCGGGTGAATTCCCTAGGAGAAGTGTTTCAAATACCAGACCATGCGTTTCCAAACAACCCTTAATAGCTGACTTCCTGTTGGGCTGGCGTAAAAAGTAAAAGTACGAAAGTTGTTCGGCCCGATGAGATCTATATATGTACCGAGTTTCATATTATTACATGCAAGCGTGTCTGATTTATGGACCAAGTTTTCGGACCCCGTTCAAGGGGGCGCTGTTGAGCCCCCCTGCCACGCCCGGGTACCAGCTTCAGCCCGGCCCTGATGGCCGCGGGTTCTGACCTGTGTGCAAAGTTTCAAGAGTTTTCGAGCACGTTAAGGGTCTCAAAAGTGCCCGAAAGGTTGACAGAAAAATAAGAATAATAATAATAAATATAGCTGCGAGCAGCGATTACGGGCCCAAGCCGGTGGCACCGCAACCCCGATGCCTTTAGTTATCTAAAGGCACCGGGGTGGCGGTGCCGCCGGCTTTGGCCCTTCATCGCTGCTCGCAGCTATATTTATATATATATATATATATATATATATATATATATATATATATATATATATATATATACAGTACAGGCCAAAAGTTTGGACACATTACTATTTTTAATGTTTTTGAAAGAAGTTTCTTCTGCTCATCAAGCCTGCATTTATTTGATCAAAAATACAGAAAAAAATGTAATATTGTGATATATTATTACAATTTAAAATAATTGGTTTTCAATTTATTATACTTTAAATTATCATTTATTTCGGTGATGCAAAGCTGAATTTTCAGGATCATTACTCCAGTCTTCAGTGTCACATGTGACATCCAGTCAATCACATGATCCTTTAGAAATCATTCTAATGTTCTGATTTATTATGAGTGTTGGAAACAGTTCTGCTGCCTAATATATTTGATGAATAAAAGGTTAAAAAGAACTGCATTTATTCAAAATAAAAAAAAAATTTTTTTTATATAAATCTTCTTTATTATCACTTTTTATCAATTTAACACATCCTTGCTGAATAAAATTGATTTATTTAAAAAAAAATAAAGAAAAAAATTACTGACCCCAAATTACTGACCAGTAGTGTATATTGTTGTTATAAAAGATTTCTATCTTGAAAACATTTGCTTCTTTTTTTTCTTTTTTTTTTATTCATCAAAGTATCCTAAAAAAGTATCACAGGTTATGAAAAAATATTAAGCAGCAGAACTGTTTCCAACTTTGATAATGAATCATCATATTAGAATGATTTCTAAAGGATCATTTGATAGACTGGAGTAATGATCCTGAAAATTCAGCTTTGCATCACCGAAATAAATGATAATTTAAAGTATAATAAATTGAAAACCAATTATTTTAAATTGTAATAATATATCACAATATTACATTTTTTTCTGTATTATTTTTGATCAAATAAATGCAGGCTTGATGAGCAGAAGAAACTTCTTTCAAAAACATTAAAAATAGTAATGTGTCCAAACTTTTGGCCTGTACTGTGTGTATATATATATATCTTTAATGTATTTTTATCATGTTGAAAAAGTTTGGTGTGAATAAAATAAACCACTTAGGAGGAGTAACTAAAAACTCAGAGTCTGACATATCCAAAAAAATCCACATTCAAACCAAAATATCTGACTTCCTGTTGCTCGGAGCTAATGACTGTAAATTAGAAAGTTGTCCGGCTCGATGAGACCAATATGCGTACTGATTTTTGTAACTGTGGGTAAAAGTAACCCCCCCACTTTTGTCAAAAGCATTTTGAAAGTGACACACTTCCTGCTACCAGTTGGTGGCGCTATAACTTTGACTCACAATAGTTACATCCATCTGACCTCTTACCATGAACACACTGCTGAAGTTTCATCAAGATCAGTTAATGTATGCAGAAGTTATAACACTTCGTGTTTCTCTTTTCTCGCCATAAATTCGTTTCCTCGCCACGGCCAAACCGTTCGAGATATCAAAAATCCATCTGCAATTTAGAATCCTCAATGTCTTGACTTCATGTTGAACGAGTTTGGAGGCGAGTGGATGAATTCTCTAGGAGGAGTACATCAAATTCCACAGCATGCGTTTTTCAAACAACCCATAATAGCAGACTTCCTGTTGGGCGGAGCTAATAATTTAGAGTGCGGAAGTTGTTCGGCCCGATGAGATCTATATGTGTACCGAGTTTCATATTAATTCATGCAAGAGTTTTTGATATATGGACCAAGTTTTCAGACCGTGTTCAAGGGGGTGCTGTTGAGCCCCCCTGCCACGCCCGGGTACCAGCTTCAGCCCGGCCCTGATGACCGTGGGCTCTGACCTGTGTGCAAAGTTTCAAGAGTTTTTGAGCATGTTTAGGGCCCCAAAAGCCCCTGAAACCTTGAAAAACAAAGATTAAATGGAAGAGACAAATCCCCCCCACCCCCTCCACACACACACACAAACACACACATACAAGAGACAGAGAGAGAGAGAGAGAATTCTCCAGAAAATCCACATTCAAACCAAAATATCTGACTTTCTGATGGTCTGAGCTAATAACTGTAAATTAGAAAGTTGTCCGGTTTGATGAGAACAATATACATACCAAGTTTTGTAATTCTATGAAAAACTAAGCCCCCATTTTTGACTAAAGGTGGCGCTACTGAGCCATTCCACCACGCCCGTTTCTGAAACTTTGCACATGTCTACTGGATAATAAATGTGATGTGTCTGTGGAGTTTCATGCATTTTCAAGCATGTGAAGAGTCTCAAAAGCATCTGAAAATAATATTAAAGTTTGATGCGTTGCCACGACAACAGTATCTAAGATATCAATAATCCTTTCACAGGTCTACATCTGCCGTGTGTCTACATTATACACATAAAGTTTGAAGCAAATCGGGTAAATATAAGAGGGGGATTTCAAAGCATTTTGAAAGTGACACACTTCCTGCTGCCAGTTGGTGGCGCTATAACTTTGACTCACAATTGTCACATCCATGTGATCGGCCTTTTACCATGAACACACTGCTGAAGTTTTATCAAGATCAGTCAATGTATGCAGAAGTTATAACACCCTTCCTGTTTCTCTTTTCTCGCCATACATTCGATTCCTCGCCACGGCCAAACCGTTTGAGATATCAAAAATCCGTCCGCAATTTAGCATCCTCAATGTCTTGTCTTCATGCACTCCGAGTTTGGTTGCGATTGGACGAATTTTCTAGGAGGAGTATTTCAAATTCCAGAGGATGCGTTTTTCAAACAACCCATAATAGTTGACTTCCTGTTGGGCTTTTGTAAAACTTAGAGCACGAAAGTTGTTCGGCCCGATGAGATATATATGTCTACCGAGTTTCATATTATTATATGCAAGCGTGTTTGATTTATGGACCAAGTTTTCGGACACCATTCCAGGGGGCGCTGTCGAGCCCCCCTGCCACGCCCGGGTACCAGCTTCAGTCCGGCCCTGATGGCCGCGGGTTCTGACGTGTGTGCAAAATTTCAAGAGTTTTTGAGTATGTTAAGGGCCCCAAAAGTGGCAAAAAGGCAAAAAAATAATAATAAATATATATATATATATATATATATATATATATATATATATATATATATATATATATATATAAATATAGCTGCGAGCAGCGATTACGGGCCCAAGCCGGTGGCACCGCAACCCCGGTGCCTTTAGTTACCTAAAGGCACCGGGGTGGCGGTACCGCCGGCTTGGGCCCTCCATCGCTGCTCGCAGCTATATTTATATATATATATATATATATATATATACATACATACATACATACATACATACACACACATACATATATATGTATATATATATATATATATATATATATATATATATATATATATATATATATATTATTGTTCAAAAGTTTGGGGTCAGTAAGATTTTTAATGTTTTTAGGAGAAGTCTCTTCTGCTCACCAAGGCTGCATTTATTGATTAAAAATACAAACAAAAACAGTAATATTGTGAAATATTATTCCAATTTAAAACAGCTGTTTTCAATTTTTAAATATTTTACATAGTAATTCATTTCTGTGATCAAAGTTGAGTTTTCAGCATCATTACTCCAGTCTTCAGTGTCACATGATCCTTCAGAAATCATACTAATATGATGATTGATGCTCAATAAATATTCATTATTATTTTCAATGTTGAAAACAGTTGTGTACAGATTTTTTTTTTCAAAATGCTTTGATGAATGTTAAGTTCAAAAGAACAGCATATATTTCAAATATATATATTTTTAACATTATAAATGTCTTTACTGTAACTGTTGATCAGTTTAACTCATCCTTCATAAATAAAAGTACTGATTTATTTTATTTATTTCCCCCAAAAATAAAATTGTAATTATTACTAACCCAAAACTTAAGTGTTTAACGTTACAAAAGCTTTAGATTTCAGATAAATGCTGTTCTTTTGAACTTTCTATTCATCAAAGACTGTACACAACTGTTTTCGACATTTAAAATAATAATGAATGTTTCTTGAGTATCAATCATCATATTAGAATAATTTCTGAAGGATCATGTGACAGTGACGACTGGAGTAATGATGCTGAAAACTCAGCTTTGATCACAGGAATAAATAACAGTTTAAAATATATTAAAATAGAAAGCAGCCGTTTTAAATTGGAATAATATTTTACAATATTACTGTTTTTGTTTGTATTTTTAATCAAATAAATGCAGCCTTGGTGAGCAGAAGAAACTTCTCTGTTATGTGCGCGCCACAGACTGCACGCACGTCCGCTTAGAGTTCCGCCTTTTGCCTTCCGTCAATATTACGTTATTAGAAAAATATTTTTTTAGAGAATCGATTTTTTGACATTTGTGAATCGATTCAGAATCGTCCACGTCCGCATCGCGATGCATCTAAGAATACATTTTTTCTCCCACCCCTAGATTTCATACAACAGGTTAATAAACAGTTACAATTAAGTCACTTACATTTTAGATTCAATGTTGACTGTTTTTGTTCTGTTTCAGCAGCGAAAATAGTTAAACAAAGATCACGGCAGAACCATCACGTGTTTTCTCATAACTGAACGATTCAGCATTTTTAACGAATCGGTTGACTCAAAGATTGAATGATCAATCCATAAACATCTGTCTTAATCATGATCGACTCATTCGAACGAATCGTTTGAACGAATGAATCAATGACTCGCTTATTAAGATGGATGCCTGGCGACACCTAATGGCGGTTTAGTGTTGTTTAAAAGCATCATTCTTTCCCACATGTGTGTGATTTGTGTGTGCAACATTATCATTATTTTTCTTTCACTATTATATTAGCGATTTAAAAGCACCTACTCGTGTCACACGTCGATTAACCGGTGGGAAAATATCCTCAGACACATACCTAATAAATGTATATTTAAATACAATATTGGCCTACCTGGTAAAAAGTTTTATATACTATTTTGATGTCCTTTTGGACACAAGAGGGCAGTATAGCCCTATGTTTGCTTTTTTGTTGAACCAAATAGCACTAAATAGCCTGTTTTAACTTTTTCATTCTTCTTGAATTGCAAAAACAGAATAAAATGGGTTTAGTTGTGATATTTGTATTCTTTTATATAGAAATAAATGGTATATAATTACATATTTAGAAGATTTTTAGTGTTTCCTTTTTGGACATTACTTTAATCCCTCGCCATAGCAAAACCATTTGAGATATTTATTATCCATTCACAATTTAGCATATTTAATGTAGTTTCATCATGTTGAAAAAGTTTGGTACGAATAAAATAAATAGTTTAAGAGGAGTGGCTAAAAATTCAGAGGCTGATTTTGCAAAAAAATTCACATTCAGACCAAAATATCTGACTTCCTGATGGCCAGAGCTATTGAATGTAAATTAGAAAGTTGTCCGGCTTGATGAGAACAATATACAAACTGTTTTTTCTTTACTGTAGTTAAAACTAACCCCCCCACTTTTGTCAAAAGCATGTTGAAAGTGACACACTTCCTGCTGCCAGTTGGTGGCGCTATAACTTTGACTCACAATAGCTACATCCATCTGATCGGCCTCTTACCACGAACACACTGCTGAAGTTTCATCAAGATCAGTTAATGTATGCAGAAGTTATTCCACTTCCGTGTTTCTCTTTTCTCGCCATAAATTCGATTCCTCGCCACAGCCAAACCGTTCGAGATATCAAAAATCCGTCCGCAATTTAGCATCCTCAAAGTCTTGACTACATGCACACCGAGTTTGAAGGGGACACGGTGAATTTTCTAGGAGGAGTATTTCACATTCCACAGCAAGCGTTTTCCAAACAACCCATAATAGCCGACTTCCTGTTGGGCTGGCGTAAAACTTGACCGGGGTAAAGTTGTTCGGCCCGATGAGATCTATATGTGTACCGAGTTTCATATTAATTCATGCGAGCGTGTTTGATATATGGATCAAGTTTTAGAACCCCGTTCAAGGGGGCGCTGTTGAGCCCCCCAGCCACGCCCGGGTACCAGCTTCAGCCCGGCCCTGATGGCCGTGGGTTCTGACCTGTGTGCAAAGTTTCAAGAGTTTTTGAGCACGTTAAGGACCCCAAAAGCCCCTGAAACCTTGATTAACAATATAAAAGCAATAGTCAAATCCCCCCCTCCCCTCACACACACACAGACACAGAGAGAGGGAGAGAAAATTCTTCAGAAAATCCACATTCAAACCAAAATATCTCTCTTCCTGTTGGTCGGAGATGGTTCATGTAAATTAGAAAGTTGTCCGTCTTGATGAGAACAATACACATACCAAGTTTTGTGATTCTAGGAAAAACTAAGCCCCCATTTTTGACTAAAGGTGGCGCTACTGAGCCATTCCACCACGCCCGTTTCTGAAACTTTGCACATGTCTACGGGCTAATAAATGTGATGTCTGTTGAGTTTCATGCAATTTCAAGTATGTTAAGAGTCTCAAAAGCATCAAAAAATAATATTAAAGTTTGATGCGTTGCCACGGCAACAGTATCTAAGATATCAATAATCCTTTCACAGGTTTACATCTGCCGTGTGTCTACATTGTACGCATAAAGTTTGAAGCAAATCGGGTAAAAATAAGACACTGATTTCAAAGCATTTTGAAAGTGATGTACTTCCTGCTGCCTGTTGGTGGCGCTATAACTTTGACTCACAATAGTCACATCCATGTGATCGGCCTCTTACAACGAACACACTGCTGAAGTTTCATCAAGATCAGTTAATGTATGCAGAAGTTATAACACACTTCCTGTTTCATTTTTTCGCCATAAATTTGTTTCCTCGCCACGGCCAAACCGTTCGAGATATCAAAAATCCGTCCGCAATTTAGCATCCTCAATGTCTTGACTTCATGCACACCGAGTTTGGAGGCGAATCGATGAATTCCCTAGGAGGAGTACATTAAATTCCACAGCATGCGTTTCCAAACAACGCTAAATAGCCAACTTCCTGTTTGGCTGGCGTAAAACTTAGAGCACGAAAGTTGTTCGGCCCAATGAGATCTATATGTGTACCGAGTTTCATATTATTACATGCAAGCGTGTTTGATTTATGGACACGTGTTTGGATCCCGTTCCAGGGGGCGCTGTCGAGCCCCCCTGCCACGCCCGGGTACCAGCTTCAGTCCGGCCCTGATGGCCGCGGGTTCTGACGTGTGTGCAAAATTTCAAGAGTTTTCGAGCATGTTAAGGGCCCCAAAAGTGCCCGAAAGGTTGACAAAATAATAATAATAATAATAATAATAATAATAATAATAATAATAATCCTAACGAAAACAATAGGGCCTTCGCCCTTTCAGGGCTTGGGCCCTAATAAAAAAGAAAAAGAAAAATAATCCTACCGGAAACAATAGGGCCTTCGCCCTTTCAGGGCTTGGGCCCTAATAAATAATCCTACCGAAAACAATAGGGCCTTCGCCCTTTCAGGGCTTGGGCCCTAATAATAAAAATAATCCTAACGAAAACAATAGGGCCTTCGCCCTTTCAGGGCTTGGGCCCTAATTAAAGCTGCAAGCAGCGATGAAAAGGGCCCTCGCACCCCTGCCACCGCCACCCGGCGCCTTTAGGAAATGCCTTAAGATTACACTCACCAAATTTGAAGAGGATCAGATCAAAACTGTAGGAAGAGTTTGTTAAAGTACAACATCAGGAAATGGCAAAAACTGCCCAAAATCTGAGAGGAAGTTCAAAATAGCTCACTTCCTGTTGTGTTTAGGGCTACGCTCCAAGAGACTTTTTTGTAGGTATTGGGTCCTTACATGTATGTACCAAATTTCATACCTGTACGTGAAACGTCGAGCCGGGGCAAAATTTAGGGGCAATAAGTAAGCCATTTTGACCCACCCAATTTTGAAAACCATATCACATGTAAATTTTCACCACTTCTGAAGCGTGTGCAAAGTTTCATGATTTTTCGAGCATGTTTTGTATTTGCCACACTTCCTGCTACCAGCAGGTGGCGCTATTGCTATAACCAAATATGAGCATGGTCATGTGTTCAGGACAGGACTCTTATCAAACATGTGAAGTTTGGGACAGATTGGAAATTGTATGCCTGAGTTACTGCAGGCTGTCTGTGGTTGCCTAACAACATCGGAACTGCAAGCAACATTAATATTGAACTTATCTGATCATGCATATATCACCAGAAGGCCGAAATTGGGTGAACATTTGTCAGGCCGCCGAGGGCACACCCTTCGACGAAAACTAAAGATCTTCGCAATTTAACGTCACAAAGGCCTTAAGATTACACTCACCAAATTTGAAGAGGATCAGATCAAATCTGTAGGAGGAGTTCGTTAAAGTACAACATCAGGAAATTACGAAAAATGCCCAAAATCTAGGAGGAAGTTCAAAATAGCTCACTTCCTGTTGTGTTTAGGGCTATGCTCCAAGAGACTTTTCTGTAGGTATTGGGTCAATGTACCAAATTTCATACCTGTACGTGAAACCAGGAGCCGGGGCAAAATGTGGGGGCAATAATTTACCGAATTTGCCCCCCCCCAATTCTGAAAACCATATCACACGTAAATTTTCACCACTTCTGAAGCGTGTGCAAAGTTTCATGATTTTTCGAGCATGTTTTGTATTTGCCACACTTCCTGCTACCAGCAGGTGGCGCTATTGCTATAACCAAATATGAGCATGGTCATGTGTTCAGGACAGGATTCTTATCAAACATGTGAAGTTTGGGACAGATTGGAAATTGTATGCCTGAGTTACTGCAGGCTGTCTGTGGTTGCCTAGCAACATCGGAACTGCAAGCAACATTAATATTGAACTTATCTGATCATGCATATATCACCAGAAGGCCGAAATTGGGTGAACATTTGTCAGGCCGCCGAGGGCACACCCTTCGACGAAAACTCTAGATCTTCGCAATTTAACGTCACAAAGGCCTTAAAATTACACTCACCAAATTTGAAGAGGATCAGATCAAAACTGTAGGAGGAGTTCGTTAAAGTACAACGTCTGGAAATGGCAAAAACTGCACAAAATCTGAGAGGAAGTTCAAAATAGCTGACTTCCTGTTGTGTTTAGGGCTACGCTCCAAGAGACTTTTTTGTAGGTATTTGGTCATTACATGTATGTCCAAAATTTCATACCTGTACGTGAAACGTAGAGCCGGGGCAAAATGTAGGGGCAATAATTAAGCCATTTTGCCCCACCCAATTTTTAAAAACCATATCACATGTAAATTTTCACCACTTCTGAAGCGTGTGCAAAGTTTCATGATTTTTCGAGCACGTTTTGTATTTGCCACACTTCCTGCTACCAGCAGGTGGCGCTATTGCTATAACCAAATATGAGCATGGTCATGTGTTCAGGACAGGACTTTTATCAAACATGTGAAGTTTGGGGCAGATTGGACAGCGTATTCCTGAGTTACTGCAGGCTGTCTGTGGTTGCCTAGCAACATCGGAACTGCAAGCAATATTGACAGAGAACTTATCTGATCATGCATAAATCACCATAAGGCCGAAATTGGGTGTATGTTTGTCAGGCCGCCGAGGGCAGACCCTTCGACGAAAACTCAAGATCTTCGCAATTTAACGTCGCAAAGGCCTTAAGATTACACTCACCAAATTTGAGGAGGATCAGATCAAAACTGTAGGAGGAGTTCGTTAAAGTACAACATCAGGAAATGGCGAAAAATGCCCAAAATCTGAGAGGAAGTTCAAAATAGCTGACTTCCTGTTGTGTTTAGGGCTATGCTCCAAGAGACTTTTTTGTAGGTATTGGGTCATTACATGTATGTACCAAATTTCATACCTGTAAGTGAAACCAGGAGCCGGGGCAAAATGTGGGGGCAATAATTTACCGAATTTGCCCCACCCAATTTTGAAAACCATATCACACGTAAATTTTCACCACTTCTGAAGCGTGTGCAAAGTTTCATGAGTTTTCGAGCATGTTTAGGCCCTCTAAAAAGCGATTCACTTTGGAGAAGAAGAATAATAATAAACGGAGCAAAAACAATAGGGTCCTCTCACCATCGGTGCTCGGGCCCTAATAATAATAATAATAAACGGAGCAATTCCAAGAGGGTCCTCACACCATCGGTGCTCGGGCCCTAAATATAGCTGCGAGCAGCGATTACGGGCCCAAGCCGGTGGCACCGCAACCCCGGCGCCTTTAGTTACCTAAAGGCACCGGGGTGGCGTGCCGCCGGCTTTGGCCCGTAATCGCTGCTCGCAGCTATATTTATATATATATATATATATATATATATATATATATATATATATATATATATATATAAAAGACAGAAAATATTACTTGTCTT